>NC_031971.2:15618400-16218400 GCF_001858045.2 Oreochromis niloticus | reverse complement strand
GCTATATATGAAAATGACACAGAGATTAATTATGATCTAATTTTACTGTCTTTCAGCTAAATGTTTTGATTTTAGCGCCTCCATGTGTACTAGTTTGATTCAGTCTTGCTTGTTTATGTCAGTCGAGTTTTGGTCTCAGCGGGCGGCTGTTTCAGCAAAAAGAAAACAAACAAACCTACAAACACACACACACACAAAAACCCAGCAGCCCTCAGCAGGGAGCTGTTTTCAGACACAAAAAAAAGAAAAAAAAAGACCAACAGCCCAGCCCCAAATGGCAGCCAGTGGACAAAGTTTTAGCAACTAGCCACTGAAAAGTGTGAAATAATTAGCCGTTTAGTTGCCAAACACCCCAAGATTCTCCTCAGGACTTGGTGGAGATGAAAACGGAGGAAAAAGAAAAGTGAGTCTTGGATTGTCAAAGTTGTTCTGTGTTTGCTGAATGTGTAACACAACTTTGAGGAAAGTGTAGCCTGTTTTATTGTCCCCCCAGACACTCGGTTAAAACCGTTGCAGCAAGTTGCAAGTTGGAAACAATTAGAAAGGAAGAAAATGTATTTGACAACAATGACACAAGTTTATGATATACAAATATCATAGCCACATTTTTTTCTATATCCATTACTTAGTTAGCATGTTTAAAATTCAAAAGATGAAAGTGCTCAAATTGCTTAAAGTTTTGTCCTCAGGAGACATAATGGGAACTTTCTGTGTGGAGCACTGTAAAGAATGACATCATTACGTAAAGGTGCCTTACCCTCAGCGCTCGTCCTCTGTCTAAAGACCTTTAGAAGAAAGGCCACATCTCTGGCTATAATTCCAATTAATATTTTCCCCTCTGTGCTGTGTATGCATAGATCACCTTGATGTGGTGACTGCTTTGAATGCACTGAGGGAAAGAAAGTACTTTTCTTAATGTGTGAAAATGATAAACATGTTGTTCCTTGGCTATCTAATTTGCTGTGATGGTATTAATCAGTGTTGCACGGCAGGCGATGGTAAAGCGGAAAGGACAAAATGAACCAGAACATTAGTCAATGGGAAGAATGATGTATTACCTGTTCACTCATAAAGTCATTGAGTGGGGAAATTAGAGAAAGAACTTAATGTTCACATGACTTCAGCTCCCTGTGTAAATATCAAACTGAAGATCAAGAGGAGCAAAGACACGTAATGCACAAAACAGCAACTTTTTCCTTTAAAATGTGTCTTAAACACTTAAATCTATCTCTCAGGTCCTGTATCAGGTCTTTCCTGGATTTTCTTCCTGTTTCTTAAGGACAGTACTTCCAGGTTCTGTTATTCTGTTGTAGTTTCTAGGCCTGTCACTTCTTCCTTTATCCTGCTCTTGTCCAGTTTCCTCACAATTCTTAAGGACCAAGTTATGCCACATTTTTGGCAAATACCTCTTTGGAATCACCTCGTTGGTGAAAAAAATACACTTTTACGCCAGTCAAACTCTGTTATGTTTGGTATTTTTTGTAGATTCATGTAAAGAAATGGGAAAAAATCCTGTGTTTTTGCAATGAGCTGCTAGTGACAAAAGATAGATACAAACCTGATTCTTTGCTAAGTTGCCTGTTCTTTGTAGACAAAGCATTGCTTCATCTTTTTCACGCTTGAATGATTCATAGGTCACTATTAAGTGGCTTAACAAACAAAAAACCATCTAGTCTGAAAATGATCAGGTACAAGAACTGGACTGAAAATGAGTCCAGTAGCAGCCAATGTCCAAAGAAAAACTTTGAAAGACCTCCAGAAAGCTTGAAGAACTATTGCTCAAGTCTGGCTGTCGCAGTCTTTATCAAGCACACAGCTGAATTTGAGAATTTATAGACATATTAAGTTCCGTTAATAAGTCTTTCTTAACCAGGATGAAAATGCAGACTTATATGACATTTGTCTCTCCCATATTGGAGATATCACTCAGTGTGAACAGCACTGTCACCTGGCCTCCTCCTCAGAAGATGTAGCAGCCCTCTTCACAGTCTCCTTCTTCTCCAATGTGAAAGGACACTGAAATGGTCAGGGAGAGATGCAAAAACATAGTTACATAGAAGAGGTTTTAGATTCAGGTAAAATTAGCAGATCTAATTTTGCATAATCGGAAAGAGTCACTCAAACAAGCCTTAAACATTTGGCAGGCCTAAGGAGAAAATCTCTGTTTAAACTCTATTTTTAATCTATTTTTATGGACTTCTACATATGTTATTAAAAAAAAAAATTATTACTAAATTAATAAAATTGCTACTAAAGTGGAAAACATAGAGTAGGCGACCACAGTATTTAGGTTACTTAAAAACTTCTCATATATAACACCAAAGCCCTAAATGATTTTTTTCTCTGTTACATGATTTGTGGTCCTTTTTCCATAAATAATCATATCAACAGTACTAGAAAATGGAAAATATTACAAAGTATATAAGGTGGTGTGTGTGTGTGTGTGTGGGGGGGGGGTAAAACAGCAAAACTCACAGGAAGAAGTCATGGAGTAACCAGAACAAGAGACACTGTACAAACTGGTGGATGGACAGAAAGCTGGGGGAGGAGTAAGGAGGTTCCTGAGAGAAGAGGAGAGAGGGGAGCGTGGGGGACGGAGCCAGACCTCTAACAAGTGATTATACTGAACCCCCCTCCATCCCTCCGCTCCCTTCTCTCCCCCTCAGGGCATGGGGACAAGAGAGCAGCAGGCTGGCAGTGTCTGCATGTGTGTGTGTTTATGTGTATCTATATATACGTGTGTGTGTGCGCGCGTTTGCACCCTGCCTGTTTCAGCATATTGTGCCCTCAAACACAAAAAGATGATTAGTGGGATTTTCTGTTGGCTGAACAGCATGCCTTTAAGACTGAGACAGCTGGTAAAGGATGTTCAAGATGAAATGGTCCTGGGGTCTCCTCGAAGCCATTCCACTTGAAGAAAAGACAGAAAATAAAAACAGTTTCAGGCCAACATACAGCGCACGGCTCTATTCACGGGCTGTGCTGCATATTACAATGAAGTCACCTCATTCATGAAGCTGAGTGTTATTCCTGTGATGGACAGGTCGGGAATACTGTAAACATTTCTCTGTTTCTCTTGACTTTTTTCCATTACACATATTAAGGTAAAGTCCATTGCACACACACACACACACATACGCACGCATGCACGCACGGACGCACAAAAGGTGTCCCTTTTGCCCAAAGGTTAAGCAAATTTATTGACTTTAATCAAACTACACATTTAAAAGCCCGGCTCATATTAAAACAAGGGGCAAATCTCGGCATTTTTTCCAAGCTCATATAAATCCAACCAACAATATCTATTTATTCCTTTATGCAATATGCCTTTAATAAAAATAGTGTCAGAGGGAAACCAAATCATCCACGGCTGAGAGCATGTAAGAAAATCAATTAAAATGAAGTCACGGAGCTGGCTGCCCAATTGTCTGTGGCAGTTATTTGATATAATATGGTTAATACTACTGGCTGGGTAAATTAACACAATTCTTCCACCGTGTGTGTGTGTGTGTATATGTGTGTGTGTGTGTGTGTGTGTGTGTAAGTGTGTGCGTGACAATAAGGGGGAGGTTTGACGGAGGGCACTCGGTTCCCAGGGGACCTGTGGGAGTCAGAGTAATACAGCTTGAAGTAAACAATAGCAGTAGCTGACCAGAGAGGACCTCAGATGCTTGCAGGATCTGCTGGCTATAATTGAAGCTATAATAAATTTTCAGTCGTCTACACATGCACTACAACTGAATGATGCATTGTGAAATGACAGAGAGCACAATTTTACTATTATGATTATTACACACGCAATTAGCAGCATTAAAACAAACAGTAGGAGGTGAAAGAGTTACCTAGTGACCGCCGGCCAGCAGCTGCTGTCAGTAAATGTGTTAAATTAACATCATGAGAATTGCTTACTTTCTTTGGAGGAGTTAGCTTAGAAGATCCACACTATTTTACCTTCAGTGCAATATGTCTGTCTCACACATCAACACTCTCAATATGTGATTAAGAAGAACAAGAAAGAACAAGAAATGCCACAATTATCATACCCTCTCTTTATCCCTCCAAATGCAAAGTTTCTCTTTTATGTGGAACATCATAAACGCTTCACTGTGGCTCCACCATGCTTCTAGTTTATGTAAGCCTAGGTCACCTGTGTTGCTACAGCTGCTCCCTGCTTCATCTCTGCTAAACCAGCTATTTCTGGTTGATGTAAAGAAATGTCACTACCACAGTGCCAGGATAGAAATATTACTGCAAAACTTTGATATTCTGCAGAGACATTTATGAAGCAGTGATAAGCTATGGATAAGGATGAGGATTTGGAAAGGGACTGAATGAAACAGATGTTGATATATGCTTTATTATGCAAACTAACAAAAACCCACCCCATGCGCATTTTCTGCCAGGCCCAGAGCGCTTTTTCAAAATTTTTGTACTCCTGTATTTAGTGGCGACTCGAAAAAAATCCCACCATACAAATACATACAAATTTTGTGACAGTTAAGTCATTTCGGGAGGCATTAAATGTAACGCGAAACAAACTCAAACTGAGAACATAACATGACATTCGCAGTGGGATGATATATGTGAAAACTGGAAAATAAATTGGAATTGATAATAAATGTTTTCTGAAAACTTAGAGATGTTAGTAATTGCTGTATGTGTGAAAATATTTGTCCAAAGTTTCACTGTAATTAGCCCAGGAGAAAGGGTGTGTTGAGAGGTATATACATACATGCATAAAATCATAGTATGATACAAAAATAGGACAGTTAGCTTAGAACACAGACAGCACACAAAACTGCTTACATGGTTTAATCCAGCAGTATAGAGCCCACCAGCACCTATAGAGCCAATTCATTATTTCTAACCTAAACCTAAAAGTACAAACAGCAGTTTTTTCAATTTTTGTTTTATCTGAGCTTATGTTCCTCCCTCCCGACAACAAATCTGATGAGTGTCAAACTACGTATTACTATCAGTTAACGTCCAAAGTATACGTATCATTATGGAAACAAGACAATATTATTTTTTAGAAAAGGAAAACTAGTTTTTCATGGTTTAACTAGTGAAGATGGTGTTGCTAATTTAAACCTCTTTGTATTTAATTGAGTAGTTTCATTATTTTACAGTTATATATTACATGTGTTTACAAGTGTATGTTTACACTTGGTACAAACATCTAATTAATTGTAATGATAGCTTACTATAATACATATCATCTGTGTTTCTGTCTGTGTGTTTATTTGTTTCTTTGTCCTTTAACTCCTCCTAGATGTTCAGGAGTTGAGGAACCAAACTTAGCACTCAGCTACATCTTAAGCCTCTGAAGGTTCTTATCTATATCAGATACTATGATGTCATCACGTTGCTTAGCAGCTCCTTAGCAATGGGCTAAAATGACCTGTTTTTAGCATTTATGAACCTATAATACGTTATAAAAGCATCGTATTATTTTAATTTCATGACAATAACATCTCATATTTATATACAAAAATGTAACTATACATGCGTAGGAACCACCTAGCGAAGAGCTAAAATTACCCATTTCTTAGCATATAAACAACATGCACCAGACTTTTTAAATATGCTTTTGTGATTAAGTATGTCAGATTCCCAACAGCACGTGTCACAGACACCATAGCACTGGCATGTACTAAGTTTTATTGGTTAAAGATCTGTGTAATTTCCTAAGGACACTCAGTTTAAAATATTTGAACTCATTGTTTAGGAGCAATATGTGCTCATGGTTTGTTTTTTCATTTTTCTTGTTTTGCTGCCACATCTCTCTCGTTTTTCCTTCCCTCCTTTAATTTTATATTTACCCGTAAGAACTTTCCATCTTATTCTGGCTCCTTCTTTCTCAGTCCTGAACCACATGGCCAGTCATTGTTGGTGGTGCACTGTACTGTGATGCATGGACTTCGGTGGATCGTTTGTATGGTGTCACAGAGCGATTGATTCTGGTGGTGGTGGTGGTAGAAGGGGGGGACCAGGAGAGGGGAGGCGGGCAGAGGGGCGGTGGCCAGGCCCCCCACGGCCTGCTGGGAAAAGGAGTTGAAGCCAGGCGCTGAGCTTGAGGGCGGTACTGAGGGTCACAACACATTGTTCTCCCCTCTCAACCCGTCTGGAACCTGTCACACACTTGTAATGGATGGTGAAAGAAAGACTTTGAAGAAAAGAAAGGGGGAGGAAGTGGAAAAAAAAGAACAGTTAGAGGTATTTTTGGATTTTTTCCCGTGATTTTGACAAATGAAGGATCAATCAAGCCCTCGGCCTTTTTGGAAAAAAATATGATAGCTGTGCATCTGTTTTCAACAGCTCACAAAGGGTGAAGAAGAAATATTATTCCTGAATGTTGGATTTGTATTTACTTTCTGTACAAGAAGTTAATGACTTTTTGAACAAGCTATTCTAAATCAAATGTAGAATAATAATTCAAACTAATATAAAACCATTTCTGTACACTATTAATAATAATCCTTTTACAAGGTGGGGCATACATAAATCTTCAGACTCCAGCTGTTGGTGTCCATTTGTTTGTTTGGTAATCTTTAAGATGCATGACTTTGCTAGAGATTTCCTACAAATATATTTTTTAGTTTGTTTTACAAAGTAAATACAAAGCTGGGATTTTTAACTGTTAACGTTTAAGACATGACAGCTAGTGATCCTTTCATTGCCATCAGATTGTTTTTTAAAGTTTTACTGCAGTTATTAATCCAAAGCACTGTTACTGAGTTGTATGTTTTTGAAAAGGCTGTCTGAACCGTGGTTATTAGAGATAACTAAAACTAGACTAAAACCTAAAACTAGACTTGAAAAAACATTTTAGTTAACTAAAAGAAAAAGAAAAACTAGAATTTTGAAAGAATTTAAAACTAACTGAAACGATTTTGTGAACTCGAAAAACTAGCTAAAATAAATATCCTCACATTTAGTATCTGTTGGTTTGGTAAGTAGGTTATCACAGCTTGCTTTTTCAGGTTTTGATGAACTGTGAGTCAACTGCTTTCAAAACATTCTGCATTTTTATTGTAATACCTACACTGGGAATATGCCTCCAAACATTTAATCACATTTTTAAAAAGATGAAAACAAATGAAACTAATAAAAACTAAAACTAAGAATAACAACTAACCTGAAACAAGCAAACGCAATCCAGAAACTACGTATAAAAAAAAATTAATTAGAAAATACAAAACTATAATATCTCACATGTGAGTTTTCTATAGTAGGTACATAAAAGGATCATTTGAATCTGAATTATATTTAATAGCAACACGTTTTTACAACTGATACAAAGATTTTTTAAATTCTCACTTTTTACAGTGCACCGGGATTGCGTTCACAGTATGGTTAAGGCTAGAGGAAAATAAACTATAATTGCTCATCGTGCATCACTTTATCGCTGCAGGTTGGTCACTAACCCAGGTATCCTAGGTCACATGTCAATCAGTGATAGCTTGCATTCTTGCTGCAAGTTTAGCTTTAATTACTCGTCTTGAAATTGAAAAAAGTTTTGTGTGAGCAGCAGTTATTTCACTCAGCGTCGCTTTAAGTCGCTGAATGTCGTTGACTTTCTATAGTCTCAGCGGCTGCTAGTCACTTCCTGTTTGGATGGTGGTTTAGGCAAGTAAATGTAAGGGAAACGCCACAGTTACACTTAATAAGAAGTCTATCATTTACTACAGGTCTGCAATGGGAATCTCATGTGCTACACATCCAGCCTCACCAACAAGCATACCACCTTCTGTACTGGCACCGATTGTGAATCACAAATTGGAAACTCGTCCTATACAGAGAGCTTCCGGTGAGCATTCTTAGTGAGCATTATCATTGTCACTGCAGTTGCTGCCCCATCACGTTCTTTTAAGATCGAAGCATCTCACAGTGGCTTGAACAGCATTTGTGTGCAGCCTACTCCTGCAAGTGTGGCAAGGAAAGAATGCACTACTGCAAATTCCATTCATCCACTGTTGTACTGAGATACATCAGAGCAGGAAAAATGCCAAGGAAGCACCACTCTTCTGTTGTAGTCATCATAGCAGACTACAGCTTCCTAACGTCGACAGCCCTGAATTACATGCTAGCTCCCATTCATCTATACTTTGAGACCACTCTGACAGAGTGTAGATCAGTGATTTTTAATATATGTTTACATATATTTACACACACACACACACACACACACACACACACACACACATATAGATATATACTCGCAATGAGTGATAATGCTAAGCTATGACAGCCCTTTTCCTTTGGATCAAATTGTGACAACAGCTGAGCAACTGCTGATAGATCTGAAGGTCCTGAGAGTATAAAACCTCTCATCAGCAGCCCCAGAATGAAGACGTGGAACAGGACACTGGATGACAGAGCTTCCCTTGGTATGTGTCATCGTGCGTAGGGTATTGTTGGCACTCTGGACCCTGCACGTGTGGCATGGTCCACATCCACTGTTCCATGTCTACATCAAGGAGCCGTGGGTGTGTTCAACATGCAAATGATTGCAGATCAGCGGGGCCACTCGCTGCCTGAACTCTCCCGTGAGCCCCCGAACAAAAACAAAATCCCTCCAGCACAGCCAAATAGCAGAATGACAATATATGTCAGAGAGTGTGACACCACTCTTTGAGATACGATATCACACGGGTCAGTGTGCGCATATTAAGTCCAGCTCTCACTTCCCTTCCACTTACACAATATTTCTTCCGCCTAGCAGCGCTGTCTGAGTATTTCTGAGGTCCATGTGAAGGGGAGCATATAACACAAAGGCAATGAGGCTTAATTAAGACACTTTAGCAAGTGATCACAGTGGGCAGATGGCTTTCTGTAGTGGATCCAAGCTCAACCACGGGACACTGTGAAGTTGAAAAGAACTGCCAAAGGGGGCTCTGCAAGTGGGCTTCCCTTCTCACCAGCCAGACGGGTGGAGGGTCAGGGGGATGGATGGATGGAAAAAGATGCACGGGTGAGAGGGATGAGGTCTGAAAAGGAGACCACCCTGCTTCCTTTTATTAAAGGGAAAGGTATCCTGTAATAACAGGACCATGTGTTAAGGATTGATGACAGTTATTAAAAAACACTGTAAAAAAGCCGGGACCAGGGAATCTCACGATGCTGTGGGATTTCTGTTCAGAACAGACATGCACGTAGACGGTGTTACCACTCACAATGGTTGTCGTCACTGCGCTCTCTCAGCCCTGTAAGACAGCATGGCGTGTCTCATTTTTAGCTCAGTGTGTTTGTCAATCCTCAGCTGGCCCTGCTCCAGCAGCAGACAGATCAGAGGATTATGTAAGCTGGAGGGGCCTTGAGCTAAGTGTGCTGAGAGTTACTCAGAGGTGTGATTTGACAATCTACGTGCCAAACCATCGCCCAGCCCTCAATACATGCAATAGATGTTAGTGATCACATATCCAGAGGGGTAGAGCGAGCAGAAAGAAAGCAAACCAATATTTTTGTTATGTTTACTCTCAGCGCTCTTCTTCTCCTGTGTTGCTGTTTCATTTATGTGAGCTGAAGGGGGTGCGGAGTGAATGGGAGATGGATAGAAACAGGTAAAAAGCAGCAATTTATCTTCAAGGAAACTGAGCTAGGATAGTAATTTTTTTTGTACTGTTGTTTTTTTTGTTTTTTCAAATGAGCACAGCACAGATAAAACAGAGTAGATTACCACCAGCTATTCCCCATCATCCTGTTGACTCATGGAAAAGATATATAAAAAAACTTTTTTCTTAAGGTGTATGTAAAACATGACGTCTCTTAAGATGTACGTCTGTGTGCAATACTGTAATTTATTAATAGAAAACTGACCTTTTCAAAACCACATTTAAAAAAGTTATTTAGGAAACAAATGATCTCAGTTTGACTCTTTCTGTGTCAGAGCATTTCCCCAATCACCAGAAATCCAAGTGGATACTTGAACTTTTTGTTTAAAGCTACCTGCTGATCTATGGGGAGACTCACACAAAGATATTATATCATTAGATTAGATATTATAAATACAAATATTTACCATTTGGTGGATTTTCTCGTCTGATGATCATTGTAAAACTAAAGCAGAAAACAGAAATAACTCATATAATACATAATACTGTATAAATAAGTTAATGTATTTGAACTTTTCAGTGAAGTAAAAACAACCCTTCACTGTTGAGATTGCAGAATAAATCTGAATCTTATCTTTCAGTTCTAAGATTTCATGCATCAGGATGTAATTTAAACAAAAAAGCATCTCATGCTCCTGTGGTCTTAAAATAAGATAACCCGAGCTGAATAACAACACACTGTGTAATTATTTAATAAAAAACTAAGCCAAAATATAGAAGCAGAGTGAGAAAAGCTAAGTATGATTCACAAGATTCGCCTTCAGCACGTTACTTAAAATCTTTGCTTTCTGTGTGACTTTATGTGTTAATAGACCTCTCTGCATTGAATCATATCTGTTATTAATCTCTGTCTCTCTTCCACAGCGTGTCTTTTATCCTGTCTTCCTTCTCTCACCCCAAAAGGTCGCAGCAGATGGCCGCCCCTCCCTGAGCCTGGTTCTGCCGGAGGTTTCTTCCTGTTAAAAGGGAGTTTTTCCTTCCCACTGTCGCCCAAGTGCTTGCTCATTGGGGGTCATATGATTGTTGGGTTTTTCTCTGTATCTACTGTACAATATAAAGCACCTTGAGGCGACTGCTGTTGTGATTTGGCGCTATATAAATAAAATTGAATTGAGTTGAATTGAACTTCATCAGGCTCTCGCATCATTCTTGAGAAATTTTGGTGTTCTCTTCGTTACAATGTTGTGTCAGTCAAGTTTGTGAGCATTCATTCATGCACAGCTCTGTTATTATCTCGCTACATTTCAGTCAGGTTTAGGTCTGGACCCAATGAATGGAAGGTACCCTGGTCCAAATCACTGCCCCTCCAGCACCATGACAGTTGGTATGAGCTGAGCATTATGGGCAGACAGGTCAGAACTGCAATACAGCATCTGAAGTTTCATTTTCATTTTTCCATTGTGTGACATGAACTAGAGCTTCTGTGTAGCATTATGTTCCTCACTTATAAAAGCTGGTGAGCATCGGTCCATAATCTGTGTCCACTGGTGCATTGTTTGTCAATGCAGAGGACTGTTGTGACTCAAAACTCTCCTTTGAAGTTTCTGCCGTGACAAGCCGCTGAGCCGTGGATGAATGGATGAACATGGGCATCGGCAGCCCTGCCAGCGTGGCGCCCGTTCCTTTGAAACAGCCAAGGTAAACGTATGCAGCGTGCTATTTTCATCCCTCCGTGGCTGTCAACCTAAATCTGCCTCTCCAACCGGTCATTTTTATCACTTGCCAAAGCTGCCAACTGGTGATAAACTTTTAAGTTAGTTTTTAAATTTCATTTCCCTAGAGTCAAACCGAGCAGGAGTCAGCTAGAATTTGCAATGAATTGCCCAAGGGCAAAAATGTTTTGTTTTTTCCCCTGCACCCACTTGCACAGAAAAGAAACAAATAAACTGAAAAAAAAAAGGAACAGAGGAAGAATTGCACACAGACAGCAAGGCGAGCCTACAGACATCCAAACACACATGTAGAATCTTATTTTTTCAGGAACATAAGGGAGCCACGTTACCTATCTGTGGATCAATCAATCAATCAGTCAATCAATCAATCTATCTATCTGTCTGTCTTTCTGTCTGTCTACCTGTCTATGCATGAAGAGTCGGGCGGTCGTAATAGCGAGGCAGCACTTGTTAGAGAGGTAATATCAGGGTATAAATAAATCCTCTGTATCACAGATGGGGGAAAGAAAGAGAGTGAGCATAAAGAGAGCCATTCATCAGTCTCCCGGGGGAGCGGGACAAATTAAAGCCCATAAAAGGGCCTCATTACTGGGGGCAGCTCTCCTGTCTCAGCCTCCTTCATCCTTCCACATCACCTCTCTCACTCTCTCATTCTCTCTCTGTTTCTGCTTCTGTTTCTCTCCTTCTCTCTCTCTCACTCCCACACACACACACACACACACACACTCACAAAACACCATAAGCACCACCACTATCAGGGGGAAATTATACACATAAAACACTAAGGATTCCAGTGCTGCTGCTAATATGTCCGTATGACAATGTCCACAGGCACTCGCTGATTCATTCCACTGTGCTGAGCACACACACACACGTTCTTTGCATATTGTATTTTAATTGATTGTTATAGCAGGTGATGAAGCCACTCTATGGCTGTTTTTGTGCTTGCTTAGAGTACCTTTTGATCATTCTGACTTATGGGGGCTTACACATTTGCATTTTAATTATTTTTACTTAGTGTTGTGGAAAGGTGGAAAACACAGAGCACTTGAACTTTTAGACCCACAGCAAGACTTAATGAAAGGGCAATTTTCACACATTATGCTCTTGTATAACATCTCATTGAGGACTGAGCCCAGCTGATGAGGAGATAATGTTGCTGCAGCCACCTGAAGGATTACATTATCCTCAGTCCATTGAGCAGCTCCTCACTGAAAAGGATAAAGTGTGTAGCAAAGTTTATTTCCATTCGTCCATACTTCGAAAGACACAAAGAATTTGGAGGGAAGTATTACGTATGAGGGTGATGAGAATTTAAGACCAAAGAGAGAAGAGTGACAGTATGACCGGTGATTCCCAGCACTGTTTTGCTACTGTAATATGCCGTTGCACATAGTAGGCTTGTGTTTTGTTATGGCAGTACATGTTTTTGGTATCATAGCTTTGCAGATGACACCCAGATTTATGTAGCTCTCTCACCAAATTATTTTTGCCCTGCTGATTTATTTTTTCAAGATGGGATAGCAGCAAAGTTTCTTAATCTAACCAGAAAGAAGAGTGACACTGGAAGCAACGATGCACGATCAAGCGCCTATTTGGAATTTAGAGCACTAACGACTTCAACCTATGTGAAAAATCTTGGCGTGATTATAGGTGAGGACCTTATCTAAGGACCGTATCTATACTATAACTAAATCCACTTTATTTAGGCTTTTCTGAAATAGAGCTAAAAGAAAGAATTAAACTCCAAAAAATATTTATGCCCCAAATGCTGACTTGAAGTAATTTGATTACATGTAAAAATGTGCACATTATTTTGCTGTGTGAGTACAACGGAAATAGTCAAATTTAATGGAATTTGGTCAAATGAAATGAACTTGACTGGTATATATCCCGTTTATATCAAGCATATTTTCTTTAATGATTGATTATTTTTATACAAATGATAAATGATTCCATATATTTTTTAATATATTTCTTATATTTATTTCTTATATTTATATTATTGTCAAACCTATTCAAGCCCTTGGCTTCCAGTAAGATATGGCATTTAGTTCATAGTATTACTTCTTGTTTACAAGTTAAAAAAGGGTTTGGGCTCTTAATATATAGCTGACATATTTAATCATCATAAACCAGAAAAAGTCTTTGAGAGCTCCAGGAAGCCAAGTGGTGCCTAGATCTAAAACTAAACAGGACGAATTAGCTGCTATGATGCTCACTGCTGGAAATAACTACCCTTAAGTAACTCTTAACTTATCAGCTAGCTGTACCTTTATCTTGGCACTATACTTGTATTTTTTTATTATTTAATTGGACTTTAAAAGATTGAACGTGAATAAAACAAGGGGCAGGTAAATAAGAGAACAATCTATTGTAATAACTTTATCCTGTAGTACTTGTGCATTTGAAGAGATACTCAATAGCATTAGTAGTACTCTGGAAAAATAAAAGCCTGTATATCGAGGGATGTCAGAGTGAAAGAGGAAGTAGAAGAAGAGGAACACACGCAAACAAATTCCACTGTTGTTCTGACAAAAGATGTACATTTTGACCTCGCTGATTTAGACACTGCCAATAAACCTTTGTCTTCCTGATGACAACGCACATCAATGAAAGGACTTGGGAGAGTAACAGCCTTTTCCAGGTTAACTATAGTGCTTTGCTGCATGTGTGAGCTGCTTTGGGAAACACATCTTCAGAGTTGAAAACTTCAAAACGCAAGAAATGTGCCGAAGCGACTGAGGGAAAAATGGAAAAGCGAAATTTTACAAAAATAACTTTGAAGCATGAAAAAAAAAATCCTACAAATAAATTCTCTGGCCGCTTGGCAGAGGCTGAACATTGTCATATCATCATGATCATTTAAGCTTCAAGCAGTAGCTTATTTTGAATGGTTACACAGAAATATCGCCTGCCTACTGTGGCAAAAAGCAAAGCTGTGAGAGCAACAGAAAGAATAAAGTTTTAAGCTGGACACCCACTGCTTTGTAAAACCAAAGGGAGACTACAGATTTGGGTGATCATTCCCTGCTGGCTCACCGGTGTCGTCATTCGATAAACATAAACCTTAAAGCTGCCCTGTGGCGTTTTCTTCTGCACGAGATATGGTCCCATCAAAATGTGTTAGACGAGTCCTTCTGAGCCAGCAAATATGCTGAATGCATTTCCCTCCTTTCTGAAATACTGCTGCAAACCTGACTAAAAAATATATTCATGAATATTTACATCAGCTTGTCGTCTTCTTTTTCCCTGACTTTGTTGGCACATTGCTGCATCTTAGTGTGGGAAACCACCGGTTGTTATGTGCGTAGCATCACCAAACATTCCTGTTTGTGCGTTCCTTTGGATATACACGTGATACAATAGTGTGTCTGCTTACTGAAGCATTGCTCTATAGTTCGAGCAAACAACAGTTAAGCAGTGGACAATAAGAATTGGGCCCTTCTCCCAACGCCTGGTATGCAAAAGCATGTTTTCAGGTGATTGTACAGTTACAGACAGCAATACACTTCAAAATGTTTATGGCAAAAGAAATAATTAGTCATTTGAAGTCGACAAGGCTGCTAAATCACACGTGTTTGCAGAAAGTTTTCGATAGGATTGCAAACCAAAAGTCGCAAATAAGTCGAGAAGAAAAGCACAACATTTAATGAGCGCAAAGCAAGAAAGCTGCTCTGGGACCCTTTGCACAACTAAAGCTCCTCAGCTTCACAATCCCACCACCAATCCTCCTGTTTTCTTTCTTAGAAATTAGCCTACAGACTAAGTGTGGAGTTATGTGAGGCTTCTTATTTCATTACAGGCCCCGTGTAAATAAAAGAAATTTGCCATCAGTACAGGCGAAAGTATGTTCTGAATCCTATGAAATCCCTGACATGAATTATTGACAGTCTAATGGGACTGTGCGAATGATGCTGGAGTTGAAGCCTGAGAGCAACCATTGTGAGGAGAAGCTTTAATATAATACCAATTTCTCTCTCTGCGTGATGCGTATCAACTACCCCAACCTCCAAACAACCTCCGCATACACACGCCGGCCAGCCGCAACCACAACTAACACCTGTGCATACACAATACACAACAAACACCGGGTGGATACAGAACAATTTTGCCAGCATACCTTCCCAAAAAATTTAAATCACTTCAGGTTTGGTTAACAGCCGTCCAGAAGAGGCACAAATAAAAATGTAGAGTGAAAATCGGCGTCTGTTTACTCTGAGAAACCTTGTCAAATTACACTTTGACATCTTGTATTACGGCAGCGTGAAATGAGAGCGGTTGATAGGATGTGAATCAGAGAAAGCTAGATGAGATGGTACAGCTCTTGGGGGGATTCATTCCAGCATTCGCCCCGCGGAGACGCTGGATGTGTAACATCTCACTTTATTTTCCTCAACGCAATGTGAGGCCCCACTTTCTACTTTTGTCTTTCAGCTCAAATTCGCACACAAACTGCATACTCAATGATTATTTGCATTAAATTATTAATATGCCAATGGTAACTGTGCTGGGCTTTGGAGTCGGTGCAACCAGCGTATATTCTTTCAAGATGAACATGGCAAGAAGGAACTTCAAGGCTGGTAGCCCTCATTTAAATCAAGTAAGAAAAGAAGACACTATTGATTCCATGCTCTCTCTCGCACATTGGTTTGGCTTGCCTTCCAAAACATTATTTCTTTGCAAGGGGTGGGGGTGGGGAGGGGGTCCCCATAGAGCTCAAAACAAAGAGGACAGACTTGTTTGAGGGTAATACTCTTGTGCACAGCGTGAGGCATGCACTAACAAGAAGGAGCAGACTGAAAAAAAAAATGTTCCAAACTTCATCCATAGTTGTGAAGCTCCTACCTTCGTGGCCGCGCAATCAGGGACAAAATAAAAAAACATAGGAAACAATGACGGGACAGGCGTATCTCGAAATATGCCACATCCAGATGTCTCACGTCAGCATGTGAACAAACTTCAGGTAAAAATAATAAAATTAAAAGCGAGAGATGGGGAAAAAAAGAAGAAACAGTCACAATTTCCTCCCATCAACATGCCAGCATTTGTAATTTAACCCCTTCAAGATTCAACAGTTAAAGAAAAGAAACAAACAAAAAAACCTCACAAGCATTCATTTCTCCATCATCTCCATCATAATGTAAACAGCCGAGTTTGAAGGTATGGTACGAGACAAAGCCGAGTCTGACTCGCTCAGCTCACGATCAATAGAAGGGAAAAAGACACAGAGTCTGGAGTCTAATTGATGGGGCTGCTGTGACTGCTGCCCTTCAGAGAACAAGTGCTTATTATTCGCCCGTTGATGATTTGACACAGTTTGATCTGCACATACCCAATTGCGGGGCTTCTCTGCATCAGGGTTTGTTTACGGATTGATTGATCAAAGGGCTCCCGCATGTCTCCGTTTGTTTCATGTACGCACACTGAGGGACACTTTTGGCTTTTATTACTGTAGTGTGAAAATTGTAATTTTTGAGTCCATTTGATAAACACTAAAAGAGATTTATAACACACCTAGTTCTGTAGTCCCGACCTTGACTTTCTGTACTGTGTAAACACGGTGTAAACCTTGGAGTCTGAAAACATACAAGGTTTTTAAACCCGAATGTTTACGCGGTGAAGGGAATGAAAGAAGTTTTACTCGTATAGCAAACACGTTCATATGTGTTTAACAAGTTTAAAAAATAAAGCTGTAATAGTGAGAGCCCCACAATGCTCGAGACAGTTTAGGAAACACGACGAACACATAAAGACTTCTGGAATATTACCAATGTGTTTCATTTTTGGTATTATTATCTTTGGCCTTTACAGTTACAGTAACTTCTTAGTCATCAGGTTATTAACTGCTAGCACCAGTAACTGTTATAAAGAGGGCAACCCAAATATAAATACATGCTATAAAATTTCCTTCATAAAGATAACACACTGATTACTGGCATGTTTTTGAGCACGTCATTTTAACCTACAAAAAACTGTTCAGAATAGTATTTGCCAACCTTATTTGTCTAGGTCCTCAGTCACACAGGCCTACAAACCAGTCGGCAACCATCTGGTAACAACCTGTCATGAGGCAAAACTTTGTTGTCTCTTACTGGTTGGCAAGTGTTTGTTGGAGTTTGCTGGAGGTCGGTAGTATGACATTAGTTGAAAGTCCCTCCGAAAGCCTCCTTGTGATTGCTTTGGTTGTTAGCATGTCTTTTGTCCTCTCTTTCCACCCCTCGCCCCAACCACTAGCAGCCCCTCTCCAAGCCTGGTTCTGCTGGAGGTTTCTTCCTGTTAAAAGGGAGTTTTTCCTTCCCACTGTCACCAAAGTGCTTGCTCATAGAGGGTTATATGACTGTTGTTGTTTTTTTCTCTGTTGTATGATTGTAGGGTCTACTTTTCAGCATAGAACACCTTCAGATGACTGTTGTTGTGATTTGGATTAAAAAACTACTTGGCAAGCAGTAGTGAAACTATGAACATGTGACGCAAAATTAAAACGGAAACTGTTCACCTTCAAAATAAAAAGTCTTGCCTGCAGGAGTAAGACATGACTTCTACTCTCCATTTCTGGTTTTTGTTGCACTTTTTTAAGTTTCACTACATCTCGGAGAGTAAATAGCGAGTGTTAGACAAGACGGTGTCTTCCACACTTACTACTGGCTGCATCCATCTGCTAGCAATTCAAAACTAAATTTTATTTACGCTATCATTTACTTGAAAGTAGTAAAAATGTTACACGTACAACATAATGATCCTAAAAATCCTTTTACAGGAAGTTTACACTCATACTTCTACTCGGAACAGCACAAACACCTCTAGCTCTATTTTTGAATGGAGGGTGTGGCCTGAACGGAGACAGGCTGGTGTAGATTTCAAGTTATTATGTAGTTTTATAATGATTAAAAGCAGCTTGGCTAATGCTCAGTGGTTTAAGCACTCTAATTTCTTTTCTAGTATGTCCACTATCTCTCTCTCTCTCTCTCTCTGTCTCACACACACACACACACACACACACACACACACACACACACACACACACACACACACACACACACACATATAAATATACAACCAAACAAACAAGCACACTTTCACACCGTGACATTTTAACACACACACTGCACACACAGTGGCGATGGCACTGGTACACCATGAATACTGCATGCACAGTATGTTTAAAGCACATACAGTTTACAGAGGATCACAACCTACACATGCTTCCTGCTGGCAGTGCTTTGGGGAACTGTACTGGCATGATTTGTACAACTTACACTTCATAAAGCATTTACCAGGCAACATTTGTGTGAGCTGTATATTCACAGAGAGCAGCAACTGACAGACAGGGAGACGAGTGAGAGGATGATGAAGGAGCAAAAGGGCAAATCATCCTAGCTCAGCGTCTGCATACAAGCAGTTTATGTGTGTCATACATACTGTATATATTTTGTGGTCTACAGGCTTCGTGTGTCTGTGTGTAATGTGTGTGTAATGTGTGTGTGTGTGTGTGTGTGTGTGTGCGTCTTCTGGTCCAGGTCATTAGAAGCAGCTTGCTGTGCCCTGATTTGTGCATTCACAGTATGTGAACACAGCATGACATCGATTAGTACTTTGTGTGGCATTTCACACAGGTCTCATCTCTCAACCTTCATTTCCTACTGTCACTGGATCAACTGGATCAGATCTACGATATGCAGCGTTTGCACGCCTGTGTGTGGGTGTATGTGTGGGTGGAGCGGGGTGTAGGGTGCAAAGAGGAAGAAAGATAGCAAACCAGTGACCTTTCCTGTGTTGGAGCAGTGCTAAAAACCAGTTGAGAAGTCAGCTCGCCAGGGTGAGTGGTTAAAAGGATCCTGAGTGTTATCCTGTCAAAAGACTTTGTTTTGACAACAATGCATCCTGTACTCTTAAGCGACAGCTAAGCCATGAACATTAGTAGAGTTTTCAATATTTTATCAATGCAGAACACCGAATTTAGGCCAAATATCAGTTGTATCTATACCTGGGCAACAGGCATGAGTATGCATAACTAATATTACTGTCACATTTTAACAGTTTTCAGTCAGCAACATTTACAGATTTAATCAGTTTAAGATTCTCAGTAAATCCCCTTTGTGGGGAAGAATTAATGCTCCTGCTTCTGCTTCAACACTGCGGTTAAAGTGATTCAAGTTACTGCAGATCATTTGTGGCTGTTTTTTTTTTTCAAAAGTGAAGTAAAAAGTTCAAGTTAATTTTGCTATTGAACAAAGGAAGAGCAGTACTAGTAAAATCTCTGTAGAAAGGAGAACTTTAACAGTCAAATCAAAGCACAAAAAGCCAGCAGGCCTGTTTGTGGAGGTCTTTGGCTGCTCGGAATGAATGCATCCATTTGAGGCATGTTTGATGCGATTCAAAATCCAAAAACTGCAGCATTTAAACTGACGCTGATGATACTATGCACAGGTCAAAGATTTCACCATGAATTGGAAGAACCACCAAAGACGGACCACACATAGAAAATCACACAAGCACAAGGAGTGGCTGCATTGGACACTTTTAATTGTGTGACACTGCAAAAAGGAAGATATCCTGTCTTCACTGAAGGGGGTAAAATAAATGACCAAAAAAAGCACAAATATGAGCAAATGCACCCCACATCAGTTCAGTGTAACTTCAACATAATCTGCAGTGTAGTTGAGCCAGTGAGTTTGCTAATACTATTGCAAAAGGCTGTATTTAAATAACATTTAGCTTGGATCCTTTTGTATTATTAGTTTATTTAGGTTTGGGGTGTTAACTGTTTTCAGCTCCTGAATAGTGGCACGCCAGAAAAAAAGGAATGACTCAGTTATGGGATGTGTACATATGGCTGAAATCACTTGATTAAGCTTAGGAACAAGTCTTAGTCACAGTTAAATGAAACCAAGATTGACCAGTTAAAGTACCAGTAATATGGTTCATCCATGGGTTCTTATTGGCAGTTCATCCAGAATACACCCTGGATGAGCTGCCAATAAGAACCCAATCCAGCAGTCACATGAACGCCAAGATTGATCAGTTGTGCGAAGACTTCTTTCCCTAACACTTCTTTCACTTTCCTTTTCATTTCTTTTCTGTCACTTTTCACATGTATGACTGTGTTTAAATCCATGAATGCTTCCTACAGATTAGTTCTAGTCAAACCCCTGAGTTCATCACCCTGGCCTACTTTGTTCGCCATTTTTAGAGAAGAGTTACCAGAGGCACATGGGATTTTACACACTGATGAGCCAATCTCACCAAGCAGAGCACAGGATTTCTATCTTTGTAGATAGTATAATCACCATTTAACTAATGGCAAATGGCAGTTTGAGGAAACAGAAAATCTGCCCAGTTGATGTATAAGTGTCCGCCCAACTAACACTCGCAGGTCTATTTGCACACACACATCCTAAATGAGTGGTCCTTAAACTTGGTAAGGTGCTCATGAGGCTGCGGGAAGCACTGAGGGTGGAAAGCTGAAATCAGCACCACATGCACAAAAAAAAAGAAAATCTGGCTGAAACTACACAAAAAACAGAACATGTCTTTTAATGAAGCAACCGTGGTCCTCGGTCATAATTTTCAAAGAAGTAGCCAAGATTAAAGTCAAAGGAGTCTCCCAATGGCGTCAAGTCTGCACTGCTTTGAAAAATACCCCCAGTGTACAAAGCACCCCCCCCCTCCATCCACCTCCTCCCCTCCCTTTTTCTCCACCCACCCTATCTTTCTCTCTTTCACACTCTTCTTGCTCTGTGTTTCTCTTTCTTTTCTCCTTTTTTTCCCCTGAATAACTGGAGCTGCACTTTAGCCACCAATTCAGGCCCCTGATCCCATCATTAAAAAGGCTCAGGCAGAACAAGGGCTTTTTACGTGTGTGTGTGTGTGTGTAAGAAAAAGAGAGAGAGGCAGACAGAGACAGGCTGACAGACCTGGGCCTGCCAAACGATGTGGCGCTCGCTCTTTAAGTGCAACAGACACCTCCTCTCCGACTACAGAACTAACACTATGCCACGCGCACGCACAGTAGGATGAATAATTGATCGGCCTGGGGCTTCACGTGTTAAGAACAGAGGAGGCGTGCCAGTAGCGTTTTCACTTCAAATTTGTATTGTCTTTAGTCTCCGCCAGCCATCTACATTTCTAACACCTGCCTCAGTCAGATGTGCGCCGGTGCACTAGCCCCGGAACTATCTTTCATCTCGCACACACTGTTACTGGAAGAAGAGGAAAAAACACACACTTTCAAGAGATCATTATCCAGTAGAGAAACCAGGACACAAGTTCGATAGCTTCCCTTCTTCCTGCCGCCTCCACCGGCAGTAACCTTTGTTAGATCATTTCAGCACCTGCAAAAATCTTCAAAACAGGAAAGAGGCTCAGTGCTTGCAAAGGTTTCGCATATAAAGCGCAAAAGAAGTCAAAACATCAGGTCTTAATGGTGCTATTGAAAAAAAAAGAAGATTTTCAGAAAGTAAACATGGATCACGTTGCCTGAAATGACAAGAGCACTTATAGTGCAGTTATCAGCTGGTAAAAAAGTTTAGTCATTAAAAAAAAAGAAAGATAGGATAATCACATTAATTTAATGCTGACAAGTTATCATTGATATTACAAACTTTATGGCTGAATTTTATTAAATTACCACACAAGTGAGGTTAGATCAGGGAGGTGGATTTTATTGTGAGCATGCTATAAGTGTTTTTCTAAATATAGTGCGGGTTGTCTGTTTGTTCAGGGGGACAAAAAAGTCCCAGAATTTTCCAGATCAGTGTTTCTTCCTCTTTAAATAATGACACAATTAACCCTGGGAAGATTTAGTCTGTACGTTCCCTTGAGTTTACATAATATTAGAGATGCAGCATATTTGTTGATGTGCATCAAGGAAATAAAATGATGTATACACACCTGAGTAAAACTCTGGATTTGGTTACAAAGACTTCCAAAGACAGCGAACGAGCATCCCCATGTGTTTAACACGTGAACACGCTGACATGTTTACTACCTTTGTTCAAAACCAAGATGTATAAATTTTTTTTTAAAAAGTGTAAAAGAATCAGTAACACATGCGTTTGATTTTGATGCTTCCCCCTTACATTTTTACCTTCGCTCTGAGGAGCAAATTTATGAGTAAACAATAAATAACAATGTTTAGTCTACCTGCATTTTACATTTAAATGATTTAAAAGCTTTAAATTGTTGCTGTGCCAAATCAGGTATAGGCCATTGGGTGTTAGAAGAAGTTGTGTGACCAGTTCTCGTAGTAAAGATCATTTTCATAGTGACCCTCATAAATCACAAAAGATAAAAGTAGATTGAAGTTACGGTTTATGCATTACGTGGTGCTCATGTTACACATTGACAATTTGGTAAATATATTTGCTTTTTTGTGAGAGCAAAATAAAATGGGCAACAGGCAAGTTGTTTTTGCTTTAACTTATCATCATCCTAATAAAAATGTTGTTGAATGGTTCTCTATAAGCCTCAGGAAGAGGATAACGCTTTTGTTTTCCTTGGAAATTTGACCTTTTATTTCAGATGTAACCGAAACAGTGACCCTAAGAACTGAACTGGGTGGAAAAGTCAATATAAGTATAGAAACTGGCATAGAAAGGTGACATGCAATGAATCTTAGTCACGTATTAGCTGAGAGTGCTTCAAATAAACTAACTCAGTAAGTAAAAAAAACTTGCTGCTAAATACATATTTGATTGTATATGAGTGTTTCCAAAGAGAAATCAGCTGCACTGGGGGGAAGCGATGAAGCTGAAGCTCTCATTCGACACTTTAAATAAATTCTAACCACCACGAAGACTTCAAAATTGGGTAGCTTGACTGTGTCCACCAACAAACCATCTAAATATCACTGTTTAATAGTGTATATCACATGTCTTTGCCTTCATCTGTACCGAAATCAGAGTTAAAAGATAAAGGTGCGGTTTTAGATACAGTGCATCGGTTTATTTATTAGACTGGCTGAACTTTAAGGAATCTGAAAAGTTTAGCTGAGAGTTGCATCCATGTTTGCATCCGGCTCTCGGCAAGAAAGCAAATAAGCATCTTACCCAGATTTTCAAACTACTCCGTTAAGTTTAAGGTATGCTGAAGAATATGAAGTTTTTGGGTTTTTTTTTGGGAAAGTACGTAACAAGTTCCATCACTGCCTTGACTCGCCTGCCAAGCTGTTCATCACTATGTAATGTCCTCATGCATTATAAAGACCTGGCCACGATTGAAAACAGCACACTCAAAAACAACAAGTGATCAAAGATCCCGAAGTTGACTGAAGAGGAACTGAGATGGCTTGACCTTAAACATACTTGTGGTCCCCGGTGGATCAGAGAACCAGCTCCCTCCTCTGTAAACAGTCCTGTAATATTAAACACAGAGGGCGTCAAAGGGCTCTAATGTTTGCTCCTCTCGACTGTGCATTGGGATGTTTTGCCCAGGGTTGCTGTCCCACCATTATGACATCACTCAGGACTCGAGCAGCGCTCTATCAAAGGCTCTGCGGTCGCGTATCGTATTCATCAATGGAAAATATTCATATGCATATAGACCCTTGCCACCCTAGAAGGGGAAGCGTTTCCTTTTTAACGGCACCAATGCACTGGCAACACATGAAAAGTTACAAAACATCAAATAAGGCAGTGGGAAAGGAAAATTAAAAATACAAAACGCTGGGGTAAAAAAGAAGACATTAAAAGAAGAAGAATTTCTTTAGAAGACTAATCATTGAGCATGGCTTGATTAATCACCAATGACTTTCTTGGATAACTGTCCAACATTACTTTTGATTTAGCATGCTGGGTGATCAATAGAAAGAGCTCGGGGTGGTTTTTCTAATTAAGGTAATTCATGGTGTGGCTGGTATGGGTAAATTACAAATTACTTTGTACATGTAGATACACATTACAGAACTCACAAGTACGATGAACTTGTTAAGTTTTCTTATTCTGGAACTGATATCTTATCTAGTCACCAGCTGGTATGGACATATCGATTAGTAAACTGCAAACTTGTGTTACGACTTAACAGACGTGCACACATTAAACCGAGAATATAAGAGAGAGCCCTCCGTCTTAATATTTGTTGCTTTTCTTATGTATGGACAGAGATGGGCCAGCTGTCTCCCCCCAATTCTAGTTTTTAACCTGAGCTAAGCTAACCAGCTGCATCCTGCGGCTTTATTTTGAGTGTAAGCGTATATCCCAAAGTGCCATTTTCCTAAGAATTTGCTGTGCAGGAAGTGGTGTAATGTTATTGTCAGTTCAAAGACACACAAGAAGAGAAGTGTGTCAGGGTGTTACGGTCCACATCCGGCAGGTCTGGGACATTGCTGCTGAAAAGCCTGTCTTTATTGGCAGCTCTTCCAAAGGCGAGATTTAATGGAAACGGCGAATGCTAAACCTACTGAGGATCAAAGAGGCTTGACAGCAGGTGGATCATTCTGCACCGGAGAAACAAAACCTTATGACTCTGTTGGTCGGAGGAGGCTTGGGGCGGGAGAGACCTGGCTTGAGGTGATTTTTCTGTTGTTTGTGTCAAAATTTGATTCAGGAAAATGCTTTCTCCTACAATTTAAATCAAGCCACCTCAGCAGGTTTAAAGATAAATGGTATCGATATTAAACTAATAAGTAATTGTGCTGCAAAATGCAAAATTTAAAAACTGTATCAGGCGTCTCTAACAGATGCTCTTCTTTAAAGAGCATCTGTGTTACTGAAAAAAAGGTGCCGGGGAGCATGGAGTAATGATAAAATAATAATACTCCAGTTCAGGGTGGTATGTGTATGATCCATGTTATATGGATATAATAAGAAGGCAGCTGCATTCAACATCTGTAGGATAAGCCACCAACACTGCAGCTGCTCACTAATTCAAAGCAGTCCTGTTTGTCCACTGCCACTTCTCAACAAACTGATGCCAACTGAATAACTGCAAATCTTGCTGTTTAGTGTATAATCGGGAGGCGTTTCGAGTTACCGCAGGCCTCCGAGCCGCTATTAAACCCGGAGACTTTACCGTGACGGGGGCCGCGATGCAGAGCAGAGCATCAAAAAACGAGGTGCCACGTTTTCTCAAACACAGAGGTAGGTTAAGTGGCAAAGCATAGCAGAAAAACGACATTTCAGAACACCGCTGCTGCACTGTGTGCTTATGCCAGCAGAAATGGCTTAAATACACCCCCATGAATATGCGAGTTCGGTATGAAGAGTTTGACAACAAAGGGCCCACCGCATTGTTTCTGATGAGGCTACATTGTCTGCGTCTTGTGTGTATGTATGAGGGTGTATAGATCGGCAGGTTCCTGCTATTCTGTCCTACTTGCGTCCAATTAGAGAGAGTGGAAAGGTGAAGTGAAAGAAGTTTTGATATGTTTCATTTGCTTGATGCATTTTCTTGAATTTAGAATGAGAACTTTATCAACATATTATTACTTTAATTTATGTCCTGAACAATGCAAACTGGTAATAAATGTCATATTACATGATGTATTTATCTTAGGTTTTGAGGTGACAGTGATTTAAAAGCCAGACTGGAAGTTAACACTACTGGTGGAGGTGGTACATGGTCATTGATCTTTAATTCACCGTTACAAAAAGGTTTATAAGACTTAACAAACTGATTATTATATAGTAGTTATAATGAAAATAACTTGTCAAATCTGTAAATATCTGTTTAACTCCACGAATGAATCAGTTACTGTGTAATCAGGTTGTGGCCAGTCAGGACAAAACATATTTATATGTATGTTGTACTGAGCTTATTATTATTTTTTTTACCTACTGTAAAAAAAAAGAAAGTTTTCCAAGCTTGGGATAAATAAAGTGCGTCTTTCTTAGTGGCACAGCCTATTAACATTATAAGAAGCTGTAAATAGTTAAATATTTTATCACATGTGACCATTCTACAGTGGGTTAGTTATACCAATTATTTGCTACTTACATTGTCTTAGAGTGTTTTCTTCATAATAATGCCATATTTTTGTTGCTTACTGAGTGAACTGTGATAACAAATTGTGAGAAATTGGAACATATAAAAATAATTATTTAATAACAAAAAGCTACTTAAAGTCCTACCTGAGTTTGTGCAGGTGAATTAGATGTAAAGTTTGATAATGCATCAAATAATTAACAAGGTACAGCTACGGGTCAAACATACTTGCAAGTCACAGCATTGGTCAAAGCTCTGTTCTCTGGTTTTATGTAAGACTTTTAACATTTTGGATTTGTAATGAGCTTGTGGCATCTCTACATCCATGCTGGATTGAGGACCATATTCATATTCATTTAATCTTTTATCAAAGCCAAAGCAGCCACTGGAGGTGGGCAAAAAACCTCCATGTGGCTCCAGAGCTGCAGGTTCGTAACCCCTAATTTGAACCCAAATCCATTTAACGACAGTAACTCTTATACTAGCTGTCATTTTGATCAAGAAAGACTAGTATTTTTTTTTTTTCGGAAAACCTCTTGCAACTCTTTTAGTTTCATTTAGTGTGTTTAAATTTTAAACGTAAATGTGCACAAACATCAACATCAATATCAACAGTTCCAAAATTAATGTCTGACATATTAAAACTCTGCATAATGGAAAGCACTTTAGACCACCTCCTAAAGGGATGGTCTATATAAATAATGTGTTAGTAGCTGTGCTATATAAATAAAAGTGCATTGTTTAGTTTATAGAAAGTGCTGTTTCTGTCCTTAGTGGAGCCTTATTTTTTAATTCTACACATACCATTCAGTGTGAAAGCAAAATTACATTTGTGCTGGTCACTTGTTTAAAATAGTTGAAACAGCTGATGAGTGATGCCGCCGGGCCACTGTGACTGATGTGATTTATGTGACTAATGCGGTGACATGATGAGGGATGAGGGTGACCCATGAGAATTGGGAAGAAACTGATGTCATGAATTTTCTGCTTTAGCCCAAGGTGGACCTTTAAGACTCTAACGTTTTTCATTCGGCACAATTATTCTGCAGATAATGGCCACATTCTTGAAAAATAAAGGACATTTATGCATAAACTTTATCAATTTTATCGTACCAGGTTGTACCAAGTTTCATAAAGTTGACTGATATTATTCGTTTGGATTATTTCCCCCCGAAAAACATTTTTCACTCCGTCTTTTCACTCAAATTATTCCACAAAATCTCCCTGCGCTTCTCCTTGAACTTTATTTCTACATTCATACTCCCCTTTAACTTTCATTTTACAGTTCACTTCCTCTCCAAAGCCCTGGTAAAATAGCTCTCCTTATGACTTAAGCAGAATTGACAATTAGCCTGGTAGCTGGAGCAGAGGTCTCTGCAGTGGGTCCCTGATGGTACTATACAGCAGATGAAGAGATTGAACCACCACCATCAACGGCTGCCTGGCTGGGATTGGCTGCTGTAATTGGTACCCACTCTGTAACACTCACATTCTATCACACTTTATTAACGCCCGTCATCCAGTCAAAAGCTAATCTTTTATTCTGTTTTCCAATTATTGTAAAGTGGCGGGCTTTAAATGAGGAGGAGGAGATAATGAAATTAACTTCCTAACTTAGAGCAATTCTCTATGGCACAATGATCAGATATTCTCTTGGTCTGGGAAATGTATGCTAATTTTATGCATCTATCATTAGTTATTACCATTGCAGCAACATAAAACACAGTTTTCTTGAACAATTAGACTTAAAATGGTGCATTTTAATCAGTCAGGGGAGGCTTGCGTGCATATTAAAGCTGCTGTAATTGAAAAGTCTGAACTTTTGACACTTCTTGAAGCAAGTGTTTGACAGCAGTGACAGTTTGTTTACATCCCGTTGCGTCTACGTTCAGTTTCAAAGATTGTTTCGTAACACCTGAAAGCAACTATGGGGAATATTTCAGGACTCTTTTTCCCCTTTGCTTGTTTATTGCTGGCACATCAACACAATTTCTTCTGCTTCATGAGTAAAATATCACACGCTTTGAGCACTTTGTTTGATTTTCTTTTCCCCCCGTTTGTTTTCTGGATCAAGTGATTGTCCAGCCTTGCTTATGCAACAGTTAAATATGTTTAGGGCTACAAGTTACTTAAAAGAAAAATCCACGCAGTTATAATTGAGACATAAAGTAGCAATATCAGAGAAGATCAACAGTCTGTGCTTTTAAATGACAAAGTGACTTTATGTGGCAGCAACTGTGTTTTATCACCTCGAGGCACTATATTGTAAAGACACTACATTATTAGAAATAAAAACCCCAGCAATTACACGACCCAGATGACCAAGCACTTGGTGACACTAGGAAGGAAAAACATTCTTTTAACAGGAAGAGCCTTGTTACCATCTGCTGTGAAGATTTGGGATGAGGGAAAGAGAAGAAAGCAGAGAGAGAGATGGGGGGAAAAAGAAAACTATGACCGAGAGAGCCAGAGTTCAGCTTAGAGCATCACAGGAAGCCCCAAACGCCCTAAGCCTATTGCAGCATAACTAAGGGATGATTCAGGGTCACCTGATGCAGTCCTACCTATAAGCTTTATCAAAAAAGGCAAAGTTTTGAGCCTAATCTTAGACGGCCTGTCTCCTGAATCCAAACTGGGAGCTGGTACCACTGAGAGATGAAGGCTCTGTCTCCCATTTTACTTTTTTAAATTCTCTAGGAACTACAAAAAGTCTGCAGTCTGAAAGAGATGCGCTCTACTAGGACAGCAAGGTTCATAACAGGTCCCTGCTTATATAGCAGAGCTTCTAAGACCTTATCAATGCAGCCGGCATTGTCTCCTAACCATTGTCAACCTAACTGACCCTCGATCTGATTTTAAAATCAGCAGTGATCCCAATTTTAAGGTTGTTGCACTCAAACAGCCTTTTTCAGCTAATCAGGTTGGCTGATTCTGCTATTTGTCTTAAAACACTGCAGAAAACTATTTTTTGTGCTTTAGCTTTCCCTCAAACTTTTCCCCTTAATTTTCAGCCATGGTTTGCAAACTATGGTTGATTATGTGTCTGCATGTTCGAACATGTATGCTTTTCTTTAATGTGTGGCATTTATTCACACTGTGAAGCACTTTGTAAATTATTGTTATTATTATCATTATTATTATTATCATTATGAGTATTAAAGGACAACAGCAGCAGAATTAGTCCTATTACAGTGAAAATACATCAGAAGAAGATCATTTTTCCACTCCAAGGCTGAAACATTGGGTTGGTTTGTTAATATTTAACTGAAAGTGTCTTGAAAAACGATTAATCATCATTTTCAAGAAACATATTAGTCACCGTTGCCAGCTCATTCACTGAGGATTTTCTGCTTTTCCTTGAGATTTAGGGAATCAGTTATCTGGGTCAGACAAATCCAATGGATCTGATGTTACCCTGACAGAAATTGTATAACAGCTATTTTTATTTACTGTTTTATACTTTATAAATAAAAAGGTAAAGTAATTATGCAAGAACATAACCACATCCAGAGTACAATAATGGATAATGAAGGGAACAGTGGTGGTTGTAACCCTGGTGGACCCTTACTTCAGTATTTCTTCATATAGACCAAAGTAGTAGAAAATATAACAGTTCCAAGCAGACAGAATGTAAACAACTTGCAGCAGCACTGTTTCCCAGCAAATTCATCTGTCTTTGCTTAACTAATGAATCTATCACTCAATAAGCACCCCCTCCCCTCCTTTCATCACTATAGGCCCAGAGCTCCGAGGCCCCCAGACGAGCTACCATCCCCATCCACCTCATCAGTCACCCTGGGCAGTCTCTCCCCAAACGGGACCCCCTGATGCCCAGTAATGGCTGTTTGATGACCCTCATAAAAGGAGTCAATGTATTGACGGAGCCCTTTGAGGACAGGCCTAATTCATAAGAGGATCAATTCAGCCAATTCATAAGAAAAGCGCCAGCGGATGGAGAAGGAGCGCGCGCGTTTGCGCGTGGGACGTAACATTACACCTGTGACCTCACTCCGTGTGCTCACGTTGACACACACAATTTGTTTTAATGATAGTCTGTCTTGTTGTTATTAAATAATTGAATCCCTCTCAGATCAGATTACCATGTAAGGGCCTGCACATTACATTATGCGTGTCACTGCTGTCTGTCACACATTGTGCTTCGCGTCATCAATTTTTATGAGTGGGCTCCACGCATGCACGAAGCTTGGAAAATCACTGCAAAATGATTCGTTCTGTTACAAAATGAATTGAAATAAATACGGCGCTGACAGATAATTACATCTATCAGAGTGGCAGGACAATCGTTTAGTGCGTTCAGCGGCAGATAAATGAAACAAGAAGCAGAAAACAGCAGCTGGGATTCAGCTGGAGGAGTGACTATGAGGGAAAGAAAAATAAATGCTTTTTTAATGCATTAGAAATCATAAAAAGAAAAAGCCTAACCAGACAATGCTTAAATGGGGAAAACACATTTATTTTACCTTTAAATGCAGTGAATTCCAAACCTCATACTAAATCCAAGCTAACAGAGAAGATTAATTCATTTTTTCAAGTCAAAGAGGGCTGTGAACTATAAGAGACAGCAGCTCTAATCAGGTGTATAGCTGAGGTGATTCTCCAGATATTGCTCTCAGAATAATCAGCGTCTGGGTGAAGCCCTGCTGCCCTGGCCTCTGCTTACCTAATGAGACCCCATGCCCGTCATTTCTCAGCGTGCTTCGGCTCACCAGCCCACTTCTGCTCCACCCAGGGAAAAGAAGAAGGAGACGAAGAGGAGGAGCAGGAGGGGGCAATGAATCCAAACGCAGCAAACTCCCCACACCCCCCGCCCTCCTCCTTTTTACCTCCCATATCATTTGCATGTTCAGAATCAGGAAGGATATCCACAGAGATGCAGTCAGATGGGATAGCTGGAGAACAAAAAATAAAAAAGAGAGGAAGATGAAAAAGAGGTGTGACCACAAAAGTCTGCAGAAATCTGGTCACCTTTGTTTTGGTTGTCTTTAGCTTCATCTCAGGAAAAATTTCAGTGACAGGTAAGAAATAGCCACCACAGGATCCTGGCTTCTAAAAAGCAAAAAAAGAAAAGAAAAAAAGGGTGGTGGCAGCAGCGGAGGCAGGTGATGTAACCAAAAAGAGGAAAAAAAAAGATAAGCAAAAGAGAAAAAGCTGAGAGGTAGGGGCGGAGGGAATAAGGGAAGATGGGAGGTTTTCCTTTTTTTTTCTTTTTTTTTTTGAATGAAATCCAATGGCAGGTCCTGATGGTGAGGAGAGGAGAGAGTGGAGAGCCCCAGTGTCTGCAGCTCCAAAAGAGGATGTGATGAGACTGCATGGCTAATGAAGCAGCGCTCCTCTCTGACTCCACAGAGAACCCGGCCTTTTCTTATTCCCATTCATCATTAATTCAACAACGTTGATAATTTCATTAGTTTTTTTCCCCCCCGCGCATTTTCCAGGGCCTTTATCAATAAATGATGGGCAATGGACCAGGGGCTGCCCCTGCTTAGCTAAACACACACTTCTCTCCCTCAATTTCTTTCCGCTTTTCCTTCTTTTCATACTAGAAAATTTGCATTAGTATAATAAAAACCGTAAGGACAAAAAAAGGACAGACATGACAAAAAAAATCTGAATGTTTCCGAATCTGAAGTAAAGCTTCAAGCTTCAGTCTTCTAAGTTTTTACTCACTATTTTCTCACATGTTTGAGAAGCGGTATCCAGCAGCTGTTAGCATCAGAAGCAACTCACATCCTGCATTGTATTTCATTTCTTTACCTCCTTAGGATTTGAATCTAATATCTACCCTGCTTTTTTATGTTCATTTTTATTTCATTACTCTTTATTTTATACATCATGCACAACCAACAAATACACTTGTTGATTACAGACTAATTTCCATTTTTCAATAAAGATTTTTAGTACAAACACTTCTCCACTTCTTACCATATACTGTATATGTATATATTTTTTTATAATAACACTTATACATTTACTAGGATTATATTCGTTTAAACACTAAGCTTTACATTACACTTGCTTAATGCATATATTGCATCTGACTAAAAGTGAAAAAAGGGACCCGTCTGGGACCCGTCATCCTGGGATCAAACATATGGCACATGCAGTGACACAGGGAGCATCTCAGGTAAATAAACCAGTATCTGGCATCCTACAGTAGAGTCTGCTTTGGCACAGTTGCAGTGGCACAGGGAGCTTGGCCAGCGTATGCATGTATGCGCACACACACACACACACACACACACACACACACACACACACACACACAGGCGGGCGGGTGCACACACACACAGCTAGATTTGGGGCTCTGAGGGGCTGGATCCAGGGATTACTCTAACCACATTTATTTATTAACTCTCAATTAAGTATGGGCGTCCCAGGGCTTAGAGTGGCTTAGTGAACAAGTGGGACCTCAAGCACGTTTTTGATGACAGTCAAGGCCCCTGATCTCAGTTCACTCCATTTTGCTGATTAAATATAAGCTTTTCATCTGTGGATACAATGCTATTAATTAAATCATTAGATGAGCGATTCACTTATGAGCAAAGGGAGCAGTGAAAAGAGAGACTCACAAGAGAAGCTCGCTGCAATAACTACTGAAAAATTCATTAATAAAAAAAAAAAAAGATTGCCTAAATTCATTGACAAGGATTACATGTGTAGAGACCCTCTCTTCCTTCATTGGGCCAGCCCCCTTCAGCATGGGCACACAGTCCCTTTTTGATCACTAGATAAAGGGATCGAACAAACGCAGGAATCACACGCGCTAGAATAATGGGCGGGCACAGCTGTAACACACACACACATACACATGTACACACACGCACATACACACACACACACACGCGCGCAAAGTTACAATGAGCCTATTAAGAATGTTGCATTTTAAACAGTCCTTTAATGAAATATGACCACAGAGTTGTAATAGCTTGCTCGGGGGAAGTAGGATCACTGTAAATGAAAAGGGTAAAACAAAACTGTGTTTTCTGTTTCCCCGCTGAATTACAAACCAAACATGATGCAAAAATGTCCGTATTTGTAGTTCATCCCTCGGCTGATTAAGGACACGCTATAACACGATTTCACTGCTTAAGAGAAAGGCATCTAAAGTCCATGTATTTCAACGTGCGAATGTGACTCGTCGTATTCAGGCCAGTGATTTATTTATTTTTTATCCATTTATTGTTTTCTCAAACAGTGTTATGTGACAACAGTTTTTAATTGTAGTGAGATGCTCCAAATTTTGTACTCCCATAAAATGACAAATAAGGGCATTCTGTTCTGTTCTTAACTCAGCCACCATGACCGACACCTGTTTGCTTTTTCACTCCTTTACCTGTGTTCCTATTTACTGACCGTAGCTGACAAAGAGACTGGCTGAAAGTGATCTGTGCACTGTGCCACAAACGCCACCCTGACACGTGTGAAGCTACAGGCAGAGGTATCAATGTAATCAACCATAAAATGTTTATATTCGCTTATGTTTCAGTCTAACAGATTTTCTAAATGTTGCCATGAACAAAAAGTAATACTTGTTTGGTATGCCCGCATCACTAGGAACACCAACAGGTTCAAACAATGAAGGTTAACAGCCCAAAAGAAAGACACGTCAGCACTTTTAACCTTTGAAGAAGGTAAAAAAAGAAGAATAAAAGAATTATGTGTCAATGTACGTGAATGTTGTCATTTTTACACATCAGGCAAAAACGATTATAGAAAATGACTTAAAAGGTCAATAAGCTACTTAGAGACAAGAAATGGCAGTTACTTCATGCCAGCCAATGCTGCTGTCATTGTTTTAGTAGTTTATCTTTATCAATTAACATGTTTATTTTAGGGAATTTTTTTTAAAAGTGGATGAAAAAACCTTAATTTGCACAGAAATACATGTTACCTCCCTGTTTCATTCCAACAAATCCACACAGCAGCCTGAAATTAAAAGTTGTTTTAAAAGAGAGACCAGGTTTTTCAGTGGTTGTACTGAAAAGATGAATCTGAATTAATCAATCGAGAGTGCCTTTTGAGAGAGACGCTTGTGTATCTTTATTAAGCTAACACCTAGCTGTCATTCCACAAAGCACAACTACAGGCGTTATTAGCTCCATCATTGTTGTTTAACATTGTTTCAATAAAAAGCATAAATTTAATATATAAATATTTTTTAAAATACATATTTTTGCTAGGTTCTTACATGAACTAGATTTGTGATATATCTATCTTGTATTTGTACTGTGTACTTCTGAATCCGCTAAATAAAGGATATGATGGAGAAGAGCTTTTGTAGCAGGAAGCAGCAGAGGATGATAGGCACAGACAGGTAGAGCACTACAAGGTGGGATATAAAACAAAGCTGCAAGTTCTTCTTTACAGAAAGACACCTCTTTCGCCTCCTGCTGACATGAGAGCACAGGAGATGGGAGAGCAGTTGGCTGTAATAGACGGACAGGCAGAGGAAGAGGGATACGGCAAGGCCGTGAAAACACTGGGAGAAAAAAGGGGAGAAATTAAAGAGAGGGAGGGAGGCTCTGTCTTTCAGAAGCTGATGTTCTGGAAGGCCTGTCGGAGGAGGTGAGTGCTGTCGAGCAGACAGAGGCAGATGAGTGAGCAGGTGGAGTACAGCGAGACAGAACAGGTCAAAGCTTCAATGCTGCCACCCAGGAAGCTAAAGGCCAAACAATCAGCATGGCAGGAACCACAGCTGTGTGATGCTACAAAAGCTGTGCTGCTGAAAAAATACTGACAATACAGAGCATTTCTCTGTGCTGGCAGCAAACAATATTCCTGTATGACATACAAAACCCATGTGTGTTTGTACCAAATGTCCAAAATAAACTGGTAACTAATATTATGGGTTTGTTGGTGTGGTGATTAAGGTATTAAAACATTGCCTTTAAAACAATACAAGTCAGTTTGATGGCATGCTCAGACCAACGCAGTAATATTCAGCAGGAAAGTATTTATAGTAGTCACCATCAATAAACAGTGAACACAAATCCGAGCTGAGGCTAATGGGAGTCGCAGATACTGAACCGTAAACTATGGATGTGTGGGTAGACAAAAACACCAGGAACTGAAGTTACGACAGCATGTCCAGAGGAGAACATGAGGCTTTTAGTTTTAGTTCAGTTTATATGATAGTTTCAAAAACCATAAATCAGTAACATCCTATGTGGGTCATGTCTGATGAAGACTTTGTGTTTATTTATCCAAGACTTTTAAGTCTTTTAGTCTGGAGCAAAGTGGCAGACCAACCAGCATTACCACTGGTGCAATTCTAGTTATTTTATGACTCAGTCACATTAAATAAAAGATGACTGGGAAAAATCTGGTTGCCCAGTAACTGCACTGAAGTGTTTTGCAGTTGTAGACCAAATACAAACAGCAGCTAACCTCTGGGTGATCACTTTCAATTGCAAGGCGACTAGTTGGAGAAAAGCTGTCTCCGAATAATCATGTCTGACTCAAATTGACTGCAGTCACTCTCAGACAGATTGGAGACGGTCTGCAAACAATTGCTGCCAGTTTGTAAACTGTGATACACTGCCAACGCGTTCCAATCGATCAGCGTCGGTTTGTGCTACTACGTCCAATTCAACTGTAACATGTCTCTTTGTAACAGGGGACTCGAATTAACTGGTTGCCAACTGGTTTTGTTCTGGTTACATTCCTACATAAAAAAAAAAGGTTGCTGGGTGTCTGATTCTGTTTGCAATCAAATCATTGTCCTGGAGCAACCACATCACTATTTGTGGCAGAATTTCTGCTTCAAATCTACACATTTCTGTCTAGACTTTGAATGTAAGTAGTTAATGTGATTTCCTGCTTGTAAATGTATATTTCTGCGTATGCAGACTGCAGCAGTTTTCGAACAGTTAATTACAATATTTTTGCAAATGGACTGCATTGTCAACTCAGCCGCATTCAATCACAAACTGCTAGCAGACTTATTTCATCTCATTGCAGTTTCGTTGCATTCTTGATGCACCTGGTTCAATTTGAAGATAACAACCTTGTCCCTCATCATCACAGCACACAGTTGTAATAATTCAGGCGTCCATCTCCTGGTTTCCTTAGTTTGAATTTAGCATTAGCCTTAGAGCTCATCAGTTGACATCACAGGTGATCATGAATAAGTCCTTCTGGAAACACATGCTTCTGCAGAATTTAATTCAATGTCATCTCTCAATCGGTTATTAATTAGATTAGATCTGGCGGCTGCGACCCTGTTTTTCAACCTCCAAGGTGAAAAGATTACGAGACAAGAGGGTCACATCAGCCTTAAAAATTTAATTTAACTAAAAAAGAAACAAAAATTAGGAACTACAGATGTTAGACAGCTCTCAAAATGTGAAATGCTCTATTCATAACGGTTGCATTCAAAGGCCATAGTAGCATTTTTTATCACCCACACTGATATCTTATAAAATCAAAAATACTCGTCATATTTACGCTACAGCCTTGAGGTCTAAAACTAAAATGGTTGTAAGAGCAAGACTGAAAGAAGGCTTTCGGTGACTACACATTGTTACAAACCTACAAACAATCATTCTGTTGAAACTAAAGTCTGGTTTATAGCTGCAAGAAAAACCAGTGGCTGGGGTACAAAAGCAGATGAGAAGGATGCTCCTCCTGCATAGATAGAGTTGTGTGGTTTCAGCATCTGCCAGTTCACCACCCATAGGGGAGTGTCAGTGAGCTCTTCAAACACCCTGCGTGGGTCCTCCTCCTTTTGAAGCTCCTGGAGAGGGAGAGGACAGGGAGAACAGGAGACACTCCTCCACACACGCTGCTGAGGACCAGTTGGAGCAAAATGCAGGAAATAAAGAGGTAAAATGGAAAAAAAGCTGCAGAGGAATCAGGAATTTATAGAAAGAGATGTGATTTTAAAAAGAAGCTTTAAGCAGAAAATGGAAACTGAATAAAACTGACGTTATTTATATGGATAAGGAAATTATATAGAGATTTATATAAGACCACTTGTTTGTTTTACAACATGTAGCAGACATGTCCTTACAAGTTTTGCTGAACAACTGTAAAATAAATGACTTTTTTTCTAAATTAGCTGACCTCCACTTCACCATTTTCATAATATTTCAATACCTGGATTTTCTTTGCATTTTGAACTTGCCAGTATTAATAGAAAAGCAAATGAAGCACACACAAACACACGTGAACACACAAACACATCGAGCAGGATCAGAGGGAAACCATCACAGGAAGGGAGCAGCGAGGGGGAGCAAATGCCTTCTGTAACTTTAAGTTTTCTCGGAGCTTTATTGGCTGCTGAAAACAGACCCATACTCAGCAGTTTTATATTTTGCAGGTGTCTTCTGGATAGGTTTAAGGCAAAACCTGCACTCTCACTGTGTGTGCGCGCGTGTGTTTCCGTAGATGTGAGGACGGTGGGTGTTAATCCGTAGCTTTACTCAGGATTTAGAGCATTACCAGCACCAAAACAATGCACGCTGATGTATGGTCCTATTTGGATGATTGGGAGATCAAATATAACTGCTCAAAGGAAATGTTGTTTTGGGTAAATGACAGGATGATTGCAAAAAAACCAAACAAACAAAAAAACAACAACAACAGAGCGAGCCATAAATAAATGAACACATGAGGCTTTTGCGTGGTTTTTTTGGTGAACATCTGGTATCAAACACGCTCACACTTTGCGGATAAAAGCCATGACAGAAAAATTACAGCAACAATCAGTTAAACCCTGTACAAGAGAAAACGCTGGTTCCCACCGGTCTCCAATGGCTACCGTTTGACTGACAGGCGTAGGTGAGAGGTAAACTATAGAGACCAGCAGTCAAATGGACAATGGAAGTCTCACTTGTGCTGATGTACAGGTAAAAACATCTTACGCTGTCTGATCTACAAAGACAGAAGACCGAGGAGCAGTCATGTTGAAATGGCTCAAAAGTGTTTCTGAATTATTGAAGAGGTCTGGGTTTTTGGATGACGTGATAACTAGCCAATAGGCTTATTAATTAGAGGAGGACAGTTTGTCATGTTTAAAAGAGTATTCAAGACACAGCAAATTCATTAGGGTAGTCATCAGAAATCAAAATAGTATGAAAAACTAGAAAGCCCTGGATGAACAAAGGACAGTTTATGTGCACACCCTGCTAGGATTTCACCCATGAGGCTCTATCAAAAAAAAAAAAAAGCAATGTGAACATATAAAATAAAACACATCAGTGATGATATAATATCTACAGCAGCAGGAACTGTGCTGAACCAGCCCAGCTGACTGGAGCTACACCACCACCATGTGAGCTGAGGGCATTGTGAGCGATGGATACTGGGAGGCAGACATGAATCATATGTCTGGGAATTACGTCCACAACATTTAATATAGTGGGAGTGTATTTCTGTTCAGAGCTATGTAGACCCAGCGAGGCCTAGACGGGGAAAACAAATCTGTAATGGGTGCACAATTGAATCAGGTGTCTGGTCCTCTTAAGGAAATTAAGTTGTCGCCGGAGCGGGGCCACTTAATGAGAGGCAGGCTTGCGGACAGTGACGAATGGAGGGTGACACTGGCAAGAGTGTGAGGCTGCCACAATATCTGCATTCGGACCGGTGATGATTTTTCATCCGTGGACCCCCCTCAAACACACACACGCACGCACAGACACACACATCCTCACTTCCCCTTCCACCCTCCCATTTCCAGGGCTTCATTCGGGCCACATTTGCTCCCTGCGCGATACTAGTCATTTATTTGCACATATATTCACGGGAAAGATGACAGCTAATAAAGAGGGGAATCTTCTTTCCATGTGTTTTTACTTCACGGCGCTTCTTGATGGTGGCCATTATGCGATTTTGATAGATGTCTTTCTATAGTCACAGACCCTCTCACATAATGCACACAGCATGCTCTGCCGTACACGCTACAGTAGGATTTAGCTGCAAGGAAACCCCATTACAATAGAGGTACTGTACGGTTTATTTTTATTACGTTTATTACTATGCATTTGTATATGAATGCACCAAGGACATCTCCTCTGCTTAACCTTTATGCATAAAATATTTATGAACAATTATCACATGGTAACATTTTAAGCAGTCATAATGGGAAAAACTAGCATTGAATGTTAATTTAAAATCAAACTACAGTGAAAATGTATTTTGTTGAGTATCTTATTCTCTTAAAAGGCGTGTGAGGTCATCATAGCCATGCGTAGATTCACGTTATTAATTTCAAAGTTCCAGAGAAGTGTTAAACAGGCCACAGAAACTTCTAGATCGCTGCATTTTGACAAACTAAACTGGTCATTGCAGATAGCCGGCCCTCCCTGAGCCTGTTTCTGCTGGAGGTTTCTTCCTGTTAAAAGGGAGTTTTTCCTTCACACTGTTGCCAAGTGCTTGGCTGTAGGGGGCCATCAGATTGTTGGGGTTTTCTCTCTAATGCTGTAGGGTCTTTAGGCTACAATAAAAAGTGCTAATTGTAAATTCACACTATATAAATAAAACTGAATCAAACTGAATTGTATCAACTAATAAGAAAAGTTATGTTATGTCCACTTTGCAAATCCAAGGTCTTCCTTGTTTTACTCACTGCAGGTGCTTCATTTATATTTAATTTTTAAAAATTATAGTCAATTTTAAATGTTTTCATTGTTTTTAAATATATTTTTTTATATATATATAAAGTTTAATCATTATTATACCACTCAACACTAATGTTGCCATTTGATTTTAATTGTCAATCTGTCTTATTGTTAATTATATGGAAAAAAACAAGGTTGCAAAATGCTCGAGTTAAACGAGCCGTGCATTCACACATTTCACATGAAGGCATTGTGAATCATGCTGCAGTCTTAGCGGACACCTGCATTGTGGCAGTCACTGGAAATCTGTTGTGCAAGTAGGCACATGACTACCTGCAAATAGTACAAGTTTGAAACAAACCTGATGACTTACAACAATGTAAAAGATGGATGTGTAGATTTCAAAACTGGAATACGGTGGAGTGTTTCTTTTTAATGCTTTTCTTGAACCTTATTAAACTTGTCACTATTCTGGTTAATTGTACAATTTATTCACCTTTACAACAGCCTTTGACGATGAGGACATGTTGAAGATATTATCACCGCACACACTCTGATCAATCCTGTAGAATCACACTCGATTTATTCTTCCCCTTGTGCTTGAGAACTATTAAAATACCGACTCATATGCAACTTCTAAGCAAAAAGCTCAGCAATCTGTCACTGTAAATGGATTACCCCGACGTCAGAGATATTGCCACTAAACATGAAGGTAAAGAAATTTCTGCCGAGGCAACATGGCCATGAAACAGGAGTCATTCTCATTCCAGTTGCTCCAGTGTCGCAAATGGGCGTGAAGAGTAGCATCTCAATAGGTGAGATCCATCGTTGCTGCATTAATGGTGATCATGTATTTCTGACAAAAACGAGAACTGTTATTCTGGAAAAATCTCTGGTATTGAGGCGCACTTGTTGCCGTGTTTACCACACCTACAGAAGCATCTACAAAATCAAAATCCACACTCGCCACTGAAGCGCAGCATGTTGAGTAATTCCCTTTGATAACTGACCTGATATGGTCTGCTGTATGCATGATGGCAGTACTTGGAAACAGATGTAGCATGTTGACGATCAATGTCTGTCCTTTCAACACAGTAATTTGTAAGGCCTGAGAATGGCTGAGTAGTTCAGGCTACTGCTGCAGGATGCCCACTGGAGTGAGTGGCCACTCATGTATGCCTTTTAAAGTTACACTCCATCCATCCAGACAAGACCCAGTCTTAGATTTAGTTGTGTGGATGGAGGCAGCACTATAACAAAAAAAAAAATCATTGTGGAGTGTGGTGGAATTGTAGGATTCGATGAAGCTTCAACACACCTCCTCTCTACCTCCATCTCTCCCAGCTGACTGGATATGAATAATTGACCCCATAGTCTGGGCCCCTGCTCATTACTGGGGGAAGTGTCGGCCTGGTTTGTGATGCTATGAGGGAAGGTGCGAGCGCCCACCGTCCGGCTTGGTTTTCCCCTCTACCTCTGACCACACACCAGTCCTTCATCTTTAATGGCCTGTGCCGTGATCGGACATCCAGCCTCTCCAACCTTCCAGCCTTGCCCAGTTCATCAAGAAGGTGAACGGTTGGGCAGCAACACATCTACTGCCAGAAAGGAGTTTTTCAAGAATTCTTAAGAACTCTCTTGTGAATTTAAGGAGTTTTGGGCAGGATTATCAAAGGGTGCAGAGGGGTAGACAGGGGAGCGAACACTGACATCCAGGAAAGTTCTGTGGGAAAGTTTTCAGGTACACACTCAAACTAGAAGAAAAGTATTCATGGTCTTAAAGTGAGTAGTCTACTTCCATGGAGTCCTGACTATTTCGATAAAAGTTGAAAAAGTCACCCAAAGAAAAGTTGCACACAGAGCAACACGATGCCATTGCAAATAACCAACAAATTCAAGCCACTTGACAATAAAACTGAACTCAGGCAAATGTGCCGTTTACTCTGCTTCACCTACTGTGAGGGTCGCCATATGACCCATTTATTCCTGCAGTGCATTGAATCTGAAACATTTGCATCTGGAGAGGAGGGGCAGTGAAGACAGTCGCCACTAAACACTGGTGAGGAAAACAATAGTTGATGGGTTGTACCCTAATACATCAATCAGACAAGTCAGTCCTCTCAGCTTCCTGCAGAGAGATCCATAGGACGCAAAAGAGGGACCACACAAAACACAAATGAGAAGCCACAGTATGAACTGATGCATGATGATCAACCAAATTAGATATAGAGAAGGGCTGACTGAGGAAGATACATATGGCTTAAGACAGTAAATTAGTGCGTTGGAATAAATGTGGTATTGTGCTTGTACATATACTATTTTTTTCAGTTCAATGTTTCACTTCAGTTTGGGTCTTTTGTAGGCCTGTTTAACATACAGTGCGTACATTTTGACACAAAGATTTTAAACACAAATGGTATATCATAAAAAATAATGCCTCTCTTGTAAATGAACGTTGTCCTATAAGTCAATTTGCCCCTGAACTCTATAGTGAAGAGCTTTACCTGAGCATATATCTAAATATGAATTATACACACAAAGCGTTCTGTGGTATGCAATATTATCTCAAATCATTCTAATCTCTAAAAAGAAAATAACACAAGTTAGTTGTGCAAACAATAAAAATAACTTGTGTTTACACTGCCCTGAGACGTTACCTCTTGAGGTCATGAAAAAGGAGATACTTTGATATTTTTACACTACCTTAAACCTCTTAAGGAACAGGCTGGGTCGCCAATGTTTGAAAATTATTTTTATAACAAATCCCTACAAATTATGAACAAATTCTGATCAAAATGAATTGCCACATTACTTGCGTGTTATGTCTATGTTGTTGTTTGTAAATACATTTTTGCTGAACAATTTCAATCCAGTGGCACTAAAAATTCACTGGAACATGTTTTCAATCATATGTGTAAATAAGTGTTCATCAAACAGCGATGGTAATAGTTCCTGTAATTGATTATTTTGTCTCATACAATAAATATGTAGCTTGCAAAGAAGAAGAACAATAAATGTTTTTATTATTAGTTCATTTGTTGTTTATGAACAGCCTTTTTGCCATCTCACTATATTTAGAGGCATAATGAACATAAAAGAAATAAGAGGATAGGTTTGCATTCAAGTTTGTGCCGCAGGCCTGGCAAACCCTCCCGTAAGGCAGATATTCGCTAGTTAAACTAATACTTAGAAGATAACTTTAGGATGCTAGCAGTCAATTAAAACATTAGGAGTGTGCTAAACTAAAATATTTAAATATTGAGAACCAAAAAAGTGTCCTTGTGTCTCGTTTAAGGGTTAAGCTGACACAACTGGCAAGCTAATCTGAGCCATCAAAACATGCAACTGCTAGCGATTTGATAAACAAAACTTTAAAGTAAAATTCTAAGTATTATAAATTATAATAATTTAATTCCTTAGTTATGCTGATTTTACTGTTGACAACATTTATTGTTTGAGCGTAACAAACAGAATTTGTTTTTACTTGCGGTGTGCTCGCTCCATGTTTGGCACCCTAGCTTACTTAGCAAACACTGAAATGTCAAAAATACTAATACTTAAAAACAAATTTTAAAAGCAGAAACTTTGTAGCCAATGAGGTAAACACCAGCATGCTATATGTGTACAAACATATTGCTCAAAATGCCAAAAAACAAACAAACCTGGGGCTTGCAACTACCACGATAGCATCTCTCATGCTATATCCGTCAGACATTAGGATCAGCTCAGCTTACTGCCAATCCTTGGGCTCATGTTGCCCAGCAGCTACTTTTTGCTAACGCAATTGCAACATTTTTGGACACTGGCACTTCACGAACAATTAATAGTCCCCTGATGGAACAGTTAAAATATCAAAAATGTGTCATCCATTCTGCCTTCCACAGTAAGATAAAATAAGAAGCTACTGAAATTGAGGTTCAAATGACAGAAATTGTGTTGGTGAATCAGCTCATCTTAACCTTTTCTCCTCTGGTGGCATGAGATGAATGAATGGTAAGAGTATAATAAATCTGTCTAGCTAGCAGATATTTGCAGCTTATTTAACTTTATTTTCACTTGTCTTTGTATTTTTCTTTGTTTGCCATTTACACATGTTGGATTGTCACATGGACTGATTTGACTACTGGCGCCAAGAAAGTCACAGGTAATTTTTTTCAAACAAGGTATTTTTTCTCTATGCAAGCTTGTGTTCATACTGGGGAAAAAACATGCTATTAATAACCTAAAATTTCAGGTTAGTGTGTCGACATTTTGCCTTATTCGGATGTATTTTGACATTTAGAGACATGTAACTCAAAATTGAGATAATAACACAAAATTTTGAGACTTGCTGCTTCTACAAGGACCGTTAGTGTGTTTTTGTGCTTGTGTGGATAAAAGTAAAAGATGTTTTTATTAAAATTTCTATTTATATATTTATTTATATATTTGTTTTCAAAGGATTTTGTAAAATCACGTTAACCAACGTGTCACCAGATATCACCCTCACAAAGTTAAAATGATAATGAGCGAAGTTCCGTAGGTCTGTTACTATATATTTTCTTTCCTTATATACAACAATTAATTTGGTTTTATATCAACAGCAAATTTCTAATAGCATGTATTATCAAGCGTATCACCATGCAAAAAAAAAGACAGAAGACGAAAGGAAAAAACACCTCGAAATTCATACCTCAAAAATTCATTTCCAAGCATCACACCCAACACATTCAGCACAAAATGAGTGAGTGGCACAAGTTTCAGTCCATAGAAACAAAGGATAGCGAGGTGTCTTACCCACAATGTGGATGAAAGAGATTATCAGAGCTGCTCCTGGTTGTTTCATTGGTCGCAGGCAGCCAAGGATTGTGGAGGAGAATATCGCAGAGCTGTCATTGTGTTTTCAGGGAGGGAGAGAGGAGGGAGACATATTGTTTGAACTGCGAGTAAACGCTGTGAAAATGGTGGAGCTGGCATATTTACACCCATGGTCCGTGGGGGGATTACATGCAGCGTTTTTATGTCATCCTTTTGACAGCATCATCTAATGGAGGTTTTGAAGGTTCCCTCTCATTAGCTGAGTCGGCCCGGCACTTAACGCTTTGAGTTTATAAAGATAATAGCTGCCAAACCACTGGGCCTTTAACAAGCAACAAAGGAGAGGTTAACAATCAAAGAGCCAATGTCTGTTTGCCAAACTTGAGTGAAAAGTTGCCAGCGCGCAAATAACAGCTGGAGTTCCCCCAAAAGAACCTAAATGCTTATAAGAGAAAAATAACGTCAGTGTTTCGGGGCTTTAGATGTTTTAGTAAGTGTAACTGATGAAATCTAACATCAGTTAAACAACAGGTTATTTTTTTATGTTTAGTCCTATGAAAAAGGTGGGGTGTATGGATTGTATCTAACTTCTTTGTCCAAAGAAATTATATCACAGTCTGGCTGTAGAGAAAAATAATTATGACAAATGCCACTAAGGTATTCAGCCTAGAGCAAACAACATCTACTTTATCACTTTGTTTCCAGTCTTTAGTAAGACCATGCACCCCTATTAGACACTGTTTGATATAGAGGCACTATAAAGTATTTAAAAGCACCTAGAGGTCAAGATGTTTTCTTGCATGCATAGATACAGAAAAACAGTGACAGTGCTGGAAACTGTGGTTATTTTTATTGTGTGATACATTAAGCATGTGGAAATAAGCTTATGCCACAGCATATGTCCATCCAGTTACATTAATTTAATGCTTAAATCTGTTCCAGCACATCCCAAAGATTCTCAATGGGGTTAAAGTCTGGACTCTCTGGTGACCACTCCAAGTGGGAAAATGATGCCTCATGCTTCCTAAACCACTCCCTGAGCCTGATGAATCCTGACATTGCCATCTTGGAATATGCCTGCGCCATCAGGCTAAAAAAATCCTACTGATGGAAAAACCTGGTCATTTAACTAGTCGGGTAATCTAAACTTTTGGGCACATGACACTGATTTCTTTAGATCTTGAATCCAATTTGAAGGCTCTTATGTGTCTAACTTCAAGGCTATTGTGTCTACAAATTATAAACATTAATACATAATTGTAGACAAACCAGACTTTCTGAGTTGCTACCTTGGGCTTGATGTTCACTATGAAAGAAGAAAGGGTATTTTTAATTATTCCTCAATTTTTTAAAGAATATAAAACTAATTGTTCAAATAGGAAATGACGTAATCATCATCAGTCTTAGGTAACAGAATAGAGAAGCAGCAAATCAACACTTTTGAAAAGCTCAACCCTGTCAGGTCTAATTTTTAAACCATGTTGATAAATGACTGTAGCTCTAAATAGTTTATTTTAATGTGAATGGTTTTTATGCGTCTCTGAAGCCAGGGAGGTTAATTTTAAAAAGCCAGCACGTGGTTGGGGAGTGATGGTTAGACCTCACAGCGTTAAGCCAGAGACTGTTTGGAGTTTATATACGAATCAGTCACATCTACAAATGGTAAGCATTGTATGATACTAAAAAAGTCTACCCAGGTAAAAGCCAGAAGCCAGAAAAACAAAGATTCAATATTTTGTTTGATGATCTAAAAGAAAATTAGGGGGGAAAAAAACAAGCTTTAAAAGGCCTCTTGTCTTTCTCCTCAAAGCAGCACAACAACCTGCTTGTGTTACAGCCTCTCTTGCTCTGACGTTTAGACACAGCAAAGTATTCACCCACCAATTACCCACAGAACCCCTTTCTCTCCTTACAGCCGGGGCCCCCTTAAAAGGGAACAAACAATAACAACAGTGAAGGCTCCTCAACTAAAAGAGACACATTATAATGCGGGCAGACATAAGAACGAAGGGTGTGGAAAGACCGTGCATTGATAGAGATGAAATTGAACTTGATTAAAAAGCAAACAAAACAAACCCCCTACAAAACACAAACACTCCGCGCACTTTGTGAATGGGACTGCGCAAAGCTAATATGTAGCTCCCCGAAATGCTCCTGAGGAGGTGAGATGAAAAAGACAACTGTTTAAAAGGAGAGATCGTCTTCTGTTTGGCTGACATATTTACACAATTATGTGCGGGATCCAAAGCAGCGCAACCGGCATTTCTCCTTCTCGACAAGTCACAAGAAGTTTACTTTCCTCACCTCTTCCTTTACCTTCGTGTCAGGTTGATTAAATGAGAGCGCGTGACATAGATCTGCAGAATAATGCCGTCTGGCAGAACAGTGTCGTCATGTTTCCTGATGGAGGTGCGCTGACTTAACTCTCCATCAATTAATCTTAAGACAGTTACGCGCACACCCCGCTACACTTGTGATATCTTAAAATGTGGTTTTGATTGATTATTTCCACCGGCAGCCCTCCAAATTAGAGCTAATCTTATTGCTTCATTCACATTATGAACTAGTATAAACTAAATCTTCTCTCGGTTTCACATTCATTCCTACAACTTAATTAGAAGCATCGCACCTTGTCTTGTTTAGCGATCAGTTGCCGTTGCGGGTGGATGTGTCACCAGCTCATAATGAAGGAGTCTGCAATAAAAGCACAGCAGAATACATGGCATTGCACATAATGCTGCGAGCAATTAAGTTCAGTTAAACAAAAAAGGCCTTATACATATTCACTCCCTCCATTGAAATCCAAAGGAATTCCTAAGTCATCTTCCATGTCTCTGAGGCATTCACTTACAATGGCACTTTTATCATATGCTTATCAGTGGTGGCCCCTCTCTTATAGAGCTCGATCTTTTGGCCCCTCAATCACGGAGCATATTACTCCTCTGTCAGAGCAAAGCACTTCCTAACGACAGGGAAGCCAGCTGGGACTGAGGAGAGGGCAGGAGGCACATGCATTAACATAATAATCCAACCACACTCCCACAGGCCCCAGGGCCAGACAGCATATTAGGTAGGCCCCCCTCGTGAAGGTCCTTGCAGAGAAATAAAGCTGCTTTATGGCGAGCCTGTCAACCTGTAGCAAAGGCAAGGATTTACCTGTGCTAATTGTTGACTGAGAGCGAAACGGGCGGCGCCACCAGCAGCACACGTGTGAACAGTGATCTTGTTGCCGTCACAAAAAAGGCTAAGTGCTGGCTAATGTGAGGTGTAACTTAACCTACTTCTGAATATCTCACGACGGATTAAAGAGAATCAGTAAAGCTGTTTCTTTCTCTCCCTCTCTGCGCGCAGTTGCTTTGTTGCCTTCTGCAATGCATCGCATTGCAACACAACATAACCCAGTAGCCTGACACATATTTCTGAGTATAGGAAGCATCTCCTCGCCTCCTCATATTTACTGAAGCGAAATGCGGAGAGACATGAGCTTTGAGGACAAGAGAGACCGAGAGGGGAGAGAATAAGGGGGTTGGGTGTTGGTTCCGCAGCCTTCCCTGTGGCATAAACTGGGGAGTGTTAGCAGCATGCACTGAGGCCTATAATCCTTTGCACTGGAGTCCCATGGTACCTTGTGTGGCCTGCACATTTCTAACCACATGAGACATTTACTATCATTGCATCAAAGCCGTCGTAATAAAGCCATGCAGCTTTATTGCACCGCTTAAGCCTGGAGACACAACAACAAAAAGCCAACACACCAGCAACAAGAGAAAATGTGGAATAAGAGACTCGAGTTCAGCCAGTTGGAGAAACTTCAACTTCTGCCAAACCCAATTCGGAGTCACATCGAGGGGTGGAAAAGCAAGGGTTCACTCAGAGAAGAGAGCCAGCAAGTAATGTATTAGGAAAGCTGTAGCAAAGGGCTGTGTGGAGCATTTTCATTGGAAGGCCTGTCTAGCACAGTCTGTCTGTCAGAGCACCTCTAATGTGAATGTCCCACTGACTGCTGTTAGGCTGTCAGTCGCTGGTTGGGGTCCTTGACTGAAGACACTCACTAACAGTTCACACACAGAGGTACCTCAGTAGCAAGAGTGAGGCAGCTGTGGAAGAAGAGAGGAGTGAAGAAAAAAAGGATCTCCACAGATCATTTTGATCAGGAGACAAGGTGAGAGTGAGGTATACCTCTCCCCCCAAGCCCCCGCCCCATGAAACGACAACTCTCTAATTGGTGGAAAGGGAAGCCTGTCCGTGGCCGTATGTGCTCTTAGATCTCTCCCAGGACAGCCAAAGCAACGTGCCAATTACTGCCAATTGTTGGCCTGTGGTTGAGATGTGGACAGTTGTCCACATGGAATAAGAGTGAAGGCCTGGCAAACGCTGCTGCTGATGCTAATATGATATAACAGCGATATAAAATGGCACGGTTAGACCACATAGTTTCGTGAAAATAAGCTATTAGCATTTGTTAAACACACATCATTTTGATTTAGCTTGTTAATGACCCCTTGAAACTAAAATAAGTTCAATATAATGCACTAGCAACACATGGAGCGTAAACACTTGAAGCTAACCGTCTTCACGACCACCGAACTGAGCCTGCACTTTTTTAACAGCCCAAATAAAGCCCATGTTTAGCGTGGCCAGCAGACCATTACGGGGGTCTTTCTCAGCGGAAGTGGAACCTATACTTGCTTCATCCATTATCCATTAGCCGCCCATCATGGTGTAGGTCAGAGCTGGAGCACAACCTCTCCGAGCAGTCGCACAGAAGCCAAGAATAAGGGGCTCTAACAACTCAGCTCATCCGCTGCTCATAACAAGGAAGCCAGAAAGCGTAGCAGAGAGGAGGGAAAACAGTCATAATTCTTGTTCAACTAAAAATCACTATAATGCTCTTTAATTGTGTAGGCAAAAAATCTTTTCAAAAGAGCATGGTAATTTTACCCTGTTAAATTATTCAGCGCACATTAATAACAGTTGGGGCCGGGGTGGACGAGAGCGGCTGTTTTAGGAGTGATGAGCTGCTGGAGCTGGGAGACAGGATCTCACTAAGGCAGTTTTAAGCCTCGTTTTAAAGTTACATTTTCAAGTAAACGACGTTAAAAAAAAAATGACCCGGAGTAACCCCGAGTGTTGGCGCAGAGCTTTAAATACACTTTAAAAGACGTCTTTTTCTGGGGAGAGGGATCAAGTTCACAATGAGAAGTTAATTGTGAGTAGGAAGTGGAAATCTAAGAACATACTTGAGTATTTTTGGTTCCTCTGTTAATTGCCTGCATAGTTTAACCTGCACAATTAAGGCGATCCTCAATTAATCGTTATAGGATTATATAAAGGGTTGCTGTCTAAAGTTGGGATGCGCTGTGAGCTAAAATGTAAAATATACCCATGTTATCTTAACCTTCATTAAAAGCCAGAAATGCTAGGAGATTATTTTTTCTTTTTTTGCTGGTTAATAATTTGCAACAGTGAGAATCACAGTGGAACAAGTAAAGTATAAAGAAAAAGGTCATAACCAAGATCTGATGAAGGGCAGTGCGCACAATGTGCTATAAGGGATTTCATCCAGCAGATAGCACGTTCAAGAGAGCAATGCAAATGAGAATTTGCATGAACTATGCACCAGGAAAGGTAATATACATAATTGGGGGAAGGGGTGGGAGGGGATTGGGGGTAGCTGGGGTGTGGGGGGGTGGGTTGGGGGGTTCTCCATCAAATACAGACATGAAGCAACACTTTCTGTACTTAATAATTAATATCATACAGTGCACACACACATTGCAAGGGTTACATGTCATCCATCCGTTGAACAATGACTTTTAAGTGCGCTAGAACATAGCGAGCCAGACAAAATATGCACAAATGTGTGCGCGATGAAATACGCCTTCTTTCCCCATAAAGATGAAGTTAAAAAAAAGCAACAAAAAAAAAAAGCAACAAACGCCTTCCCTAAGCAGAGAGAACTATTCCTCTGAGTTCAAAGTCAGGGGTCTACTCTAAATATTTGTGTATTAAACATAACAGCTAAGATGGAATAAATGGAGGGCTCGAAAAAGAAGTGCAGGGCCTGCAGGAGAAAACAACACAGCGCTGCAATGCTTCTTAATGTCAGCTCGACTAACACAAACAACCATGAAAAACAAGCCAGAGCTTCAAATCTTGTTGAAAGTATCAGCATTGCTCAGAAGCATGGTCCCTGCAATTCATACTTGTGCTGGGAACGTTGATGGAACTGGTCTGGTCTTTGCAGATAAGGCATTACCTTCTATGTCTGTTTCAAAAAAAAAGATATGATAAGACAAAAAGAAGCTCATAGAATTGAGCCACTAATGGCAGTTACGCCTCAGCTGAATCGGTTCAGTGTCCTTACATGCACAGCTTTCGAGGTATGCATCAAGGACCAGTCTAAGTAGGCACTGTGCAGCATGATTAAATCTAAAAAAGGCTGACTCTTACTCAGTTTGTTTGTTTATTGAGGCAAGTCAGGGGGTGCTCTGAGCCTCAGAACTGCATTTAAAGCTGATCTGGCTCCTTCAGACAGCGCTGCATCCGACTTCCTGTTGTCGACTCGCAGTTGCCACAGAAAAAAATTGCTGCTGCAGCCTTAGACAACCTACCGTACTTTGTATGCCGAAAGAAAAGAGTTAATTAGAAATACAAATTCTCCCAGATTGTTATTAATGGGAACTGTAGAGTAAGCAACACATATTTTGTGCCCATAAGTAATTCTCAGGTATCTTTGATCTGTGGCCCACAGCGGATGCTGCTGCGTGCCGCTGTCTGGCTTCTGGGATTCTGCCAGCGCCAGACATCTGGCTACTTTGTTATCATTGGCTGATCTGCTCCCGGGAGGCCACTCTTGTGACACCAGGCAGAGAGTGTCCTGGCAAGGAAAATTATCAGCACATTTTGAGTGGATTAGAGTTCCAAAGTGGTCTTCAAATCTCTACAGGGGTCTAGAGAGCCATGCTCTACTGGGGGCTCCTCAGGGCTCTGTTTTGACACCACTGTTGATTTGAAAGGCAGCGAGGGTACGGCTCCCACTGTTGCATCTCAGGATTCAGGCAACATCTTAGGAAGTGGGGGGAAAAAAAACACCCCAATTATGATCTGTCAGATGTAGGGGGAGGCGGGGGGCAGGCACCAAAGACTTTCCTTGATTAGTGTGGAAATTCTGCGTAGCAGCAAATGTTTGTACTAGATTGGAGTATGTCGCTTATACTCCGGTGTCATGTCTGGCAAAAATACATTAAGCCCGCGTTCATTTTTTACTTACTAATGCAGTTTTGTTGTTCTTCAGATTCTGCTGCTGAGAAATTTCACATTCATAATACCTTTTGCCTTGAGCTTTTTATATATTTTTTTCAACTCTAAGGGAGTTAAATACGACTCCATCTCAGAGGTTGTGTCTGACAATCCGTCACACAAAACACTTAGAGGTCAAAGAAAAGAATGCTGCCTAAGCACTGGCTTAGTGGAGGGGAAAAAGCCATGATGTGACAATCTGAACCTTATTCACAGAATTGATTGAGGTATCGTGTCTTCTCCCTTTTTTCTCTTGGCGTTTCCATTTGTGAATACAAAGCTGCGGTGACCCATAAATATTACATGGTGTGGAGATGCAAAGCAGGAATTAATGACTGGTGTGCGTGTGTGTGTGTGTGTGTGTGTCTGTGTGTGTGCGTGTGAGTGAGAGAGAGAGAGAGAGCGTGCGTAAGGCAGGTCCCTATGGGATTCTGCTTAGACAGGCGGGCATAGCGAGGGTGTGGTCTCTCTATCTCTGTCTCTCTTGCACACAATGTAGGCTGTATTTTTTCCCTCCACTTATCCACTGGGATGCAGGATTTTTGGCCAGTGTGCTAACCTGCTGTCAGTAGGCCTGAGATTGCATTGCACTGTATGTTCACTGACTTATCCACTAAACTAATCCAGATAATTTGACGCAGAAACAGGGCTAAAGCTTTAAAGTCACAATGTTTTGGTCCTGCTAAAATGAGCGTTTGCTGTTTATTATAACAAAAGTGCATCTAATGAGTTGGACAAGCTGTCTCTCTTTTTGAAAGCTCCTTTAGCCCGAAGTTTGGCATTAGATTTGACAGCAAGTTTCATAAATAACTATTTTGTCAATTTCAGGCAATATGCATGAAAAGCACACTGATATTTTTGGTAATGGGTTGAAAGTATGGCCATTTTACACTCAACAAAGTAACTAGCAGTTTTAATCAATACTGAAAGTAATCATTAGTTGCACTGTTTAACCTCCACATAATAATGTACGCCTGACAAACTTGACAAGATGAACCAAACTGTGGACCGAGGCCTGATTGGTTCCATCAAAGTTTATATTAAAGCGTAAGCTAACAATGTCATCAGGCCACGGCGAGGTAATGACAAAGTAGTTACACGGAGATACAAGAAAGAGACTGACGAGCAGAAAAATACAGACACAGAGAAAGAGAGGCAGACAGTGAGATCAGCTTTTCCTCTCTGCTTAGCGTGATGAATCGGTTGAGGAGGGGCCACTTGACACCTGTCACCTAACCAGCCAGGCACAATTACCTCCAGGGGGAGGACGGGGGACTTGCTAGGGAGTTGCGCATAGCTCCCAGTGAAATAGGCGAGCGTTTGAAGATCATTAGTGTTACAGGCCCTGTCTTCGTGGCCCTGTCCAACCTCCTGAATGGTTTGCTTTGATCACGGCACTGCGTTTTTGTCAATAGTATGAGTACACCGCATAAATTATAAAGTTATACACACAAAGTCAGCAGGTAAAATGCCACACTCAATTTCTGTTTCGGCCACAGATGGGCAGCTGATTGCAGGTAATGAGCATCATCATCATCATCATCACGATCATCCGTCTGCAACCAATAATGCGCGGTGGCCGAGCTCTCATGTTGCTATTATGTTCAGGCCAATAGCTTTGCAGAGTGGCACTCACATGTTTTTATAGTGAAAGAGAAAAAAATATCAGTGAAGGGTCTCAGAAAAAAATCTTAGTCTTGTGTAACTGTGAATCCAAATTTCTCCTGCCATGAAAGAGTGAGAAATTAGGCTAATGTGTATTTTTAATCAACCAATTAGAAGATTTATTTTACGTTGTTTGGGCAGTTAATCGAGAGGTCCATGGTTCGATCCCTGGCTGCTCCAATCTGCATGTCGAAGGATCGTTGGGCAAGATACTGAACCCTAACAGACCGGTAATGTTTTAAAAATCTCTAAATAAAATATAATTACTGCAAAACTGGAGTAATGATAAATAATAAATATTATATATATATATATATAGGTATAATGCTCAAACATCCACAGCTTAAATTCACTTGGAAAACTGGATTCATATAAAAAACATGTGCACAAACAGAAACCTTTCCAAAAAAAAAAAAAAAATCCACATCCTGTATATGTTGATGGCGAGTTCAAGATTAAACAGTATAGACAATTTCACAGATGACAGACATTCAGATATGTCACACGACGCACAACTGCCGCAGCACGCCCCTTAAGTATTGTGTTTCGCAGTGCACTGCAGCGGTTTCAGCGAAGACATGATCATTATAGCTGATGAGGCAAGGGCTTCGGATGATGACAGCGTGACAGCAGAGAGCTTTTTAATTTGTCGGATCAGATTGTGACACGCTCCATCACAGGACGGAGGAAATCTTTTCATTTGTGCAGAAGAGAGGGGGGGAAAGGAGGTCAATTAGCATCAGCCATTAGACAACTCAGTGACAAGCAATATATTACTGTGCGGGACAGTCAAACTAATGAGAGAGGCAGCAGAAATGTTCATCCAGGTCAGACACAATTCTACAACCAGCCTGCTACATTAATCACTTTGTATAGTGGTTGACATATGCATTCTTCTCCTCATGTGTACTGCCTTCCTCACCAGCACCTTTTCTGCCATTTGAAGTCTCAAAGGAATGACTGTCATGTCAAATATTATCCTACAGAGCCGTGTGAGTCGATGATAAACCAAATGGATTCAGTTTATGGTTAAAAAAAACAACAAATGTGCTTTGTTACATATGTAAAAATGTGTTCATTCTGTCCCGTTATTTAAGGTTAATCTGCAAAATGTGATCAAAACTGTAGGATACGTTACCAGATGTGAGGATGACCACGCTTTTTTAGACCTCACAAAGCCTGCCTACACTGTGATCTTTGCCAAAAGCAGCATGAAAGAAAGGATCTCATTTTATCAGCAGAGGCAGTCTCAAAGTGAGTTTTTTTTCTCCTTTCCCTTTGCCAGGCAGGCTTTATTTGACTGACTGTCAGGTATCACGCGCCTCTCTCGATATTGATCTGAAGTACCTAAAGGTATGTGACATCATTATGAGGCTTGACCTTATCATCTGCTGCCCTGCAGCCTATAGGCAGGGCTGGGCCAGAATCTAATGCCTCTCCCCTAAAGGTTGGCATCTGGTGCGTAATAGGGAAATTGGTGCTGGTGTTATTTGTTTTCCTGACCTCTTAGCCTGAGGTTGACTTCACTACTACACCAGGTTAGCTGGTTTGGCTGTTGGGTGCAGTAAAGGAATCAACAGAAAGTGATGAAATTAGCAACACCGGTGTAAAAAAGTACAAATAAATAAATAAGCAAAGGAAATAATTGTGAACTGTAAAAAGCAGCATTTTACCATGTTTCTATATTTGAAATGACTGTGTGCAATGTGAAGGGTGACACTTCCAATGGTGTAACCCTCACATAATTATCAGCTGACTCTGCACTTCATTGTTTTTGTTTTTCAGCCTTTTCGAATCATTAATAATTTGGTTCATTCTCACAGCCTTCATCAGTTTCAGTCGTTTTTATCTAAACATTTCACTAAATTGAGTGTAAGACGATTACCAAGAATCAAATGGCATGTAAGGACAGGATGCATCTAGCAACATCTAGCAGCTGCACATTTATACACTAAGAAGACCCAAAATATCTCCAAGAGAAGTCGGAGACCAAAACAGAGCTAAAACGAGAGAATGTAGGGTTTAACATAACACAAGCACAACTTACAACTGCTTATGTGTAAATTTGTCCGATTTTTAAAGTTAATATGTCAGATCTTGTTCCACTGCCCCCAAGTGGCAAAAGAACAAATAGTTTCCTGCAGATTTGTAAGTAAAGTTCAGAGAAAGCCCCCTCCCCTCCATCTTTTTGGACTGCAAAGTCATAAAAATGTCCAAATGTTTTTCTTTTTCTCAAACTACCCATAAAATCATTAGTTGTTATTAATCTCCGGCTCTCTTCCACAGCATGTCTTTTGTCCTGTCTTTCTCCCCTCATTCCAACTAGGTCGCAGCAGATGGCCACCCCACCCTGAGCCTGGTTCCGCTGGAGGTTTCTTCCTGTTAAAAGGGAGTTTTTCTTTCCCACTGTTGCCAAGTGCTTGCTCATAGGGAGTCATATGATTGTTGGGTGTTTCTCTGTTGTATTATTGTAGGGTCTACTTAACAATATAAAGCACCTTGAGGTGTCTATGGTTGTGATTTGGCACTGTATACATAAAATTGAACTGAACTGAATTAAAACATAATTTGGATGTCTTGCAAACTGTTGATGCTCATACTTTGCCCCGTGGAGAGATCAAATTCGCGTACAGTCGAGCTGCGATTCTGGAGCAGTTTTTGAACCCGCTTTCATTATCTCAAGTGGCGAGCCACTTGTTCCGCCTGAGAGCTACAGTACAGTGTGTGACATTTAGTAAATCCTGAAGGCTTCTACCTTTTGTTGTATGCATTTAAACAACACATTAAAGCCTGAATGTTCCTTGTGGAACCTGTCACATTTCCCAGGTAAAGCAGATGAATAAATAAAACACTGCTTTTGGTGACTGAAACACATCCCCTCCCACCCCCCACCCTCGTTTTTGTGTGTGTGATTTGCTGTTGCCTTGAGTTAGATCCTGATCTCTTTGTAGACCCTCTCCCAACAAGCATTGACCTTCTGCTCCAGCATGTAAAGAGCTCCACGAGATCAGAAAAGGTAGGGGGAAGCTGTGAATAAAGGCATCACCACTGCGAGCAGTCGAGAGACTTTATCCACTTCACTCCACACTTCTCTCCCTCTCCTCTCTGCCTCTGCCTCACAGTCGAGCTTTATCTCTGTGTTCAGTCTAGGAGCGGAGATACCTTGTTGGCGGCACAAAGGAGCGGTTCTGTAATAAAAACAGCTGTCTCTGGTGGTCTTGGTGTAATTGGGATTGTTAACGTGGAGAGCTCCTGAGGGAGGCTGAGAAGAGTATGTCTTTGTGTAAAAGCACACAGACACCTCTGCAGCACTCCTTGATTCGAATGTAAGTAAGAGAGTGAGGAGGAGGAGGAGGAGAAGGGGAGAAAAAAAAGCAAACAAGTCACCTGAGTTATATCAAGCCTTGCTGCATGTGCTCCCTGTTTTACTTTTTGGCTTTACTTTTATTTTTAGACGGAGCAGATTTATTTATATATGTATGTAGCAAAGATCCTTGAAGTCCTAGAAATCTTTTTTTCCTTTTTCTTTTTTTGCACAATTACACTGAGGCTATATGTTTTTAAAGGCAAGGTATGTGCAAGTTGTTTTTGTTCTGATAGCAACATTGCCTCAAATTACTGTATCAGTGTGATAATATAAATGGAGGGAAAACGTATTTAAAACTGGAGGAGCATTTGGCTGACTGTATGAAAGTGTTGAAAAAACTAATGTTTGCACATCAAAATATTTTCACAGTGTAGAAAAAATTGAAAAAATCAGAAATGCTGTTCTGATGAATGCATTTTATTTTCTTTAATAAAATATTGTCATGAGTTAGATGTAATAATTTATTTATTGCTGATGAATGATTAAAGATAAAAAATTGAAATGCTGCACCTAACGTGTTGTTTATAATTAAAAATTCTATAAATAAAAAAAGCAAAACAGTAATACGTTAAACCAATACAGTAAAACAAATATAACAGCTTTAAAAAGAAAACGAGGGAAATATGTGGAATTGCAGCTTAATTGTGTTTCTGTTTGCCATGACAGACCCTTCAAAGGTAATTCTGTTAAACATTCTGACACTGTGTCCTCCCTCAAACGTGAGAAAGCTGTTGGCAAAGGAAGTAAAAGCCTTAGGTATGTGAACACACTCGCGAAAGTGTTGAAAGTGCACTTCAAAGTCAATTGCTTGGGAGAAGCTGGGGCTGATTTATTTGACTTAAGATATACTTTTTTGTGTGTTTCATTGTGGATGAAAATTTCATACACCGATTTAGAGGTGGTGAAATATAAATGATTTCTTTAAAGTTTCATCATAAATCAGTCTGTCGGTATATGTGAGCAGACACTGATTGCTCCTTGATGTCTCCCGAGCCTGATCTCTGTCTCCCGATGTCTGGAGGTGGCTCCAGCAGCGCCTGTTGTCCCGCTGGGGAACAACATATTTCTGCAGCTGGATGGCTCTCTTGCAGTGTGCAGCAACACCAACAGGCTTGTTGTGGCAGCCATGGGGACATATTAAACGTATGTGCGCATTAGAAAAAAAAAAAACAGCGAACATGGCATCGAGTCGCTTGCAAAGACATACGCTGTATTCAGGAAAGCGCGTTTTTAATCGCGGCTGTAATATCTGTATTTTTTAAAAAATGAAGCTGCAGACACAAAGCAGAGCGGCGAGATGTAGACTTTAATTATAAGAATGAGAACAGACTTAATGTTCTTTGAAAAAGGAAGTGATTAAATGTGGAATCCCGAACATTTGATATTAGTAACACATTTAAGGAGATTAGTGATCTTTTCAAACACATTCATCATCGCCTTACACCTGTCACAAGAAGTGTGACAGGTGTAAGGCCGAGTGTCTCTGTCTGTCTCTGTCTAAACACAGATTACATATATATATATATATATATATATATATATATATATATATATATATATAAACGATTGAATATTTCCACTCTCCTTTAGCTTAGGCTACTTAGAAAACAATTAGCTGTTTCTATAGACGCAGCCATATTAAATAAATTAGGCACCCCTTGTTAATTACAACGTGATTAAATGTTTTAATTACATTACCGATAATGTGGCGTAATTAGCGAAGAGATAAGATAATAGGCTGCTATGACAAGTGTGTGGATTTACAATTTAACAGTGTTCATTACTTTAAAAGGAAAAATCCACTTTTATTGTCATTCATTAACGTGCAGCCTTTACGCATAGAATTCAACGTAGAGGAATAACATTTTTTTTTAAATTAGGTACAATTCGTGATTCTTTAGGTGTTTTCTTTTTTTTCAAGATTACAAAATATGGTTATATATTTAGAATAATTACATATGATTTTTACTTTGGATGTTAAGATAGTAATCGAGTCACTTGCCATTCCTATTTCAAAACTCTGTGAAACCTTTAGTTATCGTAGTAATTAGTTTTCCCCCTTTACTATAGCGGAAAAACTTGTGTAAAGGGGAGCTGTCCCTGTCCGTCGTGATAATTTACTTCCATTGCTCCCTCCGCGCTCAATATTTCTATGTGATTTTTTTTTTTAAAAATTCAAGATTTTAAATCCAAGATTTTAAAAATATATAAATATTTTCTGTTACAACAAACCGGGATTCCGACTTTTATTGGACGCGTTGGTAACGAGGTGTTGGTGGTGTTGGTGATGAAGTAGATTCATTTGAAATAAATGCCTTGTTGTAGACTGCCCATGCGCAGAGTCCCCAGCGGCGGCGGCTGTGGTGGTGGTGGTGGTGTGGCTAATGAAGAATAATAAATCATGAAAGGGTTTTTTTTTTTCAGGTGTGCTCAAAAGGGTGTGTGTGTGTGTGTGTGTGTGTGTGTGTGTGTGTGTGTGCGAGTGGGTGAGACACTGAGAGCGCTGTAGAGAGAGAAGGGAGAGGGTGTGTGTGTGTGTGTAAGAGAGAGAGAGAGAGAGAGAGAGAGAGAGAGGCGGAGAGAGACTCAGTCTGCCCTTCGCCTCAGAGCAGAGGCAGTTCGGGTCCCCGCAGCATTCAACGTAGTCGAAGAGGTACAATACAGAGACTGTCATCGCCATTACTTCTCACTTACGGTCATATCAAGACGGAAACTTTTGAGGGGAAAAAATAAAGAGGTCAACGAGAACGGCAACAGTTTTCAAACTTGAAGTATTTTTGGAAATCCTAAGAGACGGAGAGAAACTTTTTTTTTCTTGCTGGCGTCGTTGATGAGGAGCTCTGCCAAAAATAATCCAAGGCACACAACAACAACAACAACAAAGAAAACATACTTGTGTAGTACAAGGTGGGGGGGGCAAGCTGAAGGAGAAAAGGCACAAAGTGTTTCTGAACCATTGCGCCACAAGTCCGCAACGGGAAGAGGTATCATCGGCGCTCGGCTGCATGGTTTGTTGGCGTCTGTGATATCTCATTCGCCACAAAAAGACGAGACGCCTCTCCGTTACCTCCGCGCGCAATAATAAATAGATGTGATTCAGTGTTGGACGACCGTCTTCAGCCGACACTTTATTCGACGGTGACTTGAGATTCCTGCGAAGCAATTGGGCTTCAACTCCCGACCAGAGGAGGCGGAGTCTTAACTTATTAAAAGGAACTTGCCGAGGCTTGGACGCCCGCAAATATGATGATGATGTCTCTGAACAGCAAGCAGCCTTTTGCCATGGCCCACACCAGCTTGCCCGAACCCAAGTACTCGTTGCATTCCTCCTCGTCCTCCACTCTGACTTCCAATGCACCTTCGTCCTCCTGCTCATCCTCCCGACACAGCAGCACCATCATCAGCAGCAGCAGCAGCAGCAGCTCGGAGGCGATGCGCAGAGCCTGTCTCCCAACCCCACCGGTATGTATTCTGCATAATCACTGCTTAAAGGCACATTTTGACAGCCCACTTTTTTTTTCGTTGCTTGATGTTTTTTTCATGTCTGCACAGCAAATCACCCAACACCTCCATATTTTTTTTCCTCCTCTCTGCTCAACTTATGTATTCAGTCGGCTTTGCCTTTCGTATTAATTTTTATGACCTGGGATGTTGCATGTGTCTTGTTTTGTGTGCTCCCTCCTTTTTTTTAGGATTTCTTTTTTTCACATTCTGGAAATGTTTTAAACCGAGGAGTGGAGGGAGAATTCCCTGCTGACAGTTATGTGTGCATTCTATTTGCAATTGCAGAGCAATATATTCGGAGGCTTGGATGAGAGTTTATTGGCCCGGGCTGAAGCTCTAGCGGCGGTGGATATAGTCTCGCAGACCAAGAGCCACCACCACCCACCACATCACAGTCCCTTCAAGCCGGACGCAACCTACCACACCATGAACACTCTCCCCTGCACGTCGTCTTCCTCCTCTTCCTCCTCGGTGCCTATCTCTCATCCATCCGCCCTGGCTGGCCACCATCACCACCACCACCACCATCACCACCAGCCTCACCAGGCACTGGAGGGGGACCTGCTGGATCACATCACCCTGGACTGGCACTAGGAGCCATGGCAGGACCGGATGGCTCGGTGGTTTCCACGCCTGCGCACCCTGCCCACATGGCGGGCATGAACCACATGCACCAGGCAGCTATCAACATGGCTCATGCCCACGGGCTACCGCCGCACATGGGCATGAACGACGTGGACGCCGATCCAAGGGACTTGGAAGCCTTCGCGGAGAGGTTTAAGCAGAGACGGATCAAACTCGGGGTTACCCAGGCGGATGTAGGGGCAGCATTAGCCAGTCTGAAGATTCCTGGGGTGGGCTCCCTCAGCCAAAGCACCATCTGCCGATTCGAGTCCCTCACGCTCTCACACAACAACATGATCGCTTTGAAGCCCATCCTGCAAGCGTGGCTAGAAGAAGCCGAGAAATCACACAGGGAGAAACTTAATAAACCCGAGTTGTTCAACGGCGCGGAGAAAAAGAGGAAGCGCACGTCGATAGCCGCACCGGAGAAGAGATCGCTGGAGGCCTATTTTGCCATTCAGCCGCGTCCCTCCTCGGAGAAAATCGCAGCAATCGCAGAAAAGCTGGACCTGAAAAAGAACGTGGTGCGTGTCTGGTTTTGCAACCAGCGACAGAAACAGAAACGAATGAAGTACTCTGCATGCGTCTGAAAAAAAAAACACCACCCTCAAAAAGACTTGGAACTGTTTAGAGATGATTTGTATCATATTTCCTATCTCACACCTTTTTTTCAATCATCGATGACTTTGTGCTTTGAAGTTCGAAAAAAAAAATCCTGAAATCGAACAATGACTGACAAAAAAGAAAAAGAGAGAGAAAAAACTCGAGAGAAAGAAAAAACAGATCCAGTCACGTCTTTTACTCGCTGAGAGGAAGATGTGGAGTCAAGTAAAGCGTCGTTTGACAGAGCAAGTAAGACCACTGTTTCCACACTTACTATGCTTCACCTTTTTAATGCCAACGCAGTATGACTTACAGGACTCTACGCTTTAATTTGTATTTATAATTCATTTCAAATGGTGACTATAGTTTGGCTTAGAACTCCCACCTTCCCCACCCTCAAAGTGAAAATAGCGGGGCCATTTAACTCAAAGCACTTGGTTGGTGAATATTGGTGTTTATATTTTTGGCTTATAGGATAAGCTATATCCCCCCACCCCCCCTCCAAGTTCATGACAGTGCAGTCTGACATTTATTCAGGGTCCACGAGGGGGATTAAGAGGACGACACACCACTTGTTCTTTTAAGCTAATATTAGATTACTGCCAAATATCCTTGTGTAAATGAATAACTTCCTTGTCTCACACACACATACACACACACACTTCATTTTGTGTCTAAATGTGTAACTAATTCCACTTATTTTTGTTACCACGTGTGCTCAAAGTCGGGGATCTATTTTTCAAGATACCCTGGGTTTGGATTAAGTTAAGGTTAATATTATTCTAATTATTATTACTATTATTATTATTATCATTATTATTATTATTATTAGGCCTCAGTATGTGGGATTATCAAAACAGGGAGTGACTGGGATGGCTTCTACAGATTTTTTCGCTATTTAAAAGAAAATTTGATTTCTCGCCGGCTACAATAAGTTTACAATCCAGCGTGGGCCGGTGTCTTATGAAGTATTTATTGAGTGAGGTCATGTTTACTTCATTATATATTTATTGGGATTCCCCCCCACCCCCCAACACTACCACCCCACCCCCCTTCTCCTCCTCCTCCTCGTTTTGCTTGAGAAAATCAAATTCTGACAGCAAGTTAAGCGTGTTGTTCTGGTTTAAAGGGAAACGACTGTAAAACGTACAGTCACAAAAAAATTTTTTTACGACTTTTAACGTCTGAGATGGTACAATCGAGATATATATGAGATAGTATTCTGTTTTTTATATTATTTTATGTATGTTTTCCCCCTCTCCTGCTATTTATTTGTATAAATATACGCGCATCGTTATGGAGTCGTTGCTTGTTAAATCACCTTGTTTAAGTAATGTTTTGTTTTTGTTTTTGTTTTTTTGTTTTTCTTGAAGAGAAAAAGAAACAGCTTCATGGAAGTATACGTGTACAATGTAAATATTTCATTGGAACCAGTCGATGCACATAAATATATCCGTACAGGTTTTTGCTGTATTGCTGTTTAGCTGAGGTAACTTATTTCTGTAATGTATGTTGCTTTTGGTTCCCTGGTTAAATAATTCTATTAATTTATTACATCCATGTAATTTTAATTAATTTATTTATTGAACTGCAATATGTGTTTCATTAAAGAACAAACTTTAACATTTAATCGGACGTTTTTCCATGACTACAGTGTGCAAAGTGGCTCTCCCAGACATATTAATATTCTTTTATTTATTCATCTATTTATTTATTGATGAGGAGGAGGGAAACGGTTTAGCTGTGGGCTACGCAGCTCTTTTTTTTTCTTCTTTTTTTTGAGACATAGCTGGTGGATAGAGCAGACGTTAATGGAGTATTTTTACTTCAAATACCCCTCTCTTAAAAAAAAAACAAAACAAAAAAACGATGACATGACTTGTTGGTACCAAAATGTGTCCAGGTTGTTTTATTTATAACACAACATGTGGACTGTCACAGTCCTTATGAGGAAGGCATAACCACCAACCCCACTCCCCATACCCAATCTGTTCTCTGGCTTATCAGGGCAATATAAGAGCATGAGATGAATACCAAAAATTAAAATGTGAAATTGCTTTTCTTCTTCTTCTGCTTCTTCTTCTTCTTGCCTTTCTGGTTTCGCTACCCTCCTCCAGGCCTAGACATAAAGCAGGCCCTACAGGAACCACTTCCCCTCTATTCCATCAACGTTAAAGACACACGTGGCGTCTCCACTGACGTGCTGCCAGCTTATGTAGCTCACTGTTGCCTTACCTGAGAGCAAATGCTAATATTCTATTAGAGCCTAATCAGGGGGTCTGTGGAGAGCTAGATGGGTCCCTGGAGCGCAGACTTGCCAGATGTCAGCCCGCCAGAAAAACAGCTCGCCTGCCAACGTGCCCGACTCTATTTAAATACACACTCCAACATGCTTCGCTCGTGCATGCGGGCACACAGGCTTTGAAGCACAACCTTTGGTTCGTAGTTATGGTTAGATATGAGGAAGAAGAAGAGGAGGGTGATGTGATGTCCACATATTTTGTTGTTGTTGTTTTGTGGGGGGTCTTCAGGGCTTACTGGTCTGCTGGTTTGCTGAGCGCTGAGCAAGCGTTTCAGCACCATGGACAGATCCCTGACAGGCCGGAGGAGCCAAATATTAGCATTTCTGAGACCTGTCATCCACCTTTACGCTAATTATTTACAGCACGTGGAATGCATTTTCATGGGATTGTTTTTGGATCACTTCAAACTGATTATAACAGTAAAAAAAAACCCCCATAAAAACAACAAAACAAAAAACCCAGGATGAATTAGATGATTTTTTAAATACTTTAAATCAGCTTTAGAAAAATCACATCAGGTGATTCTCAACATATTTTTATAGATTTAAAAAATATTATTTTACACATGCAGTATTTCCAAAGAGTGTCAAACAATATTTCGTGTAAATAAAATAAAAGATCCACTAATATCTTAATTACTTTAAATGTGAGGAGTGTACCGTTCCTCGGTATTTACACACCTCATTAAAAGCAGTCCTATCTGTAAAGCAGCGCCTTCATAAAAAAAAAAAAACCTCATCCATAAACCAAACATGCTGAAGCGCCACCCTCGTGACATATTAAGGGTATCAAAACGACCCTTATTAATGAGACAGCGGTGATGGTTCATCAATTAAAAGATGCTCCTGGTGAGTGCTTCTAATTTCCCCTAAACGAGCCATTCACTTAATACGTTAATAAGAGCGAATTATTAAATTACACATCGAATTATGAAAACCAGATAATTATGAAGAGCGAGTTAAGCAGTCATTAGCCATCCCTGTTAATTACCGCTGGTCAGGGAGGGCTGCCGAGTGAGTGTCTCATCGGGAATTGAAATTAACTTTATGCAGTGAGCCTCGCTGCTGCTTGACAAGCCGCAGCTCTGCACAGAAAGACAGGGAGATAGACAGACAGACAGACGGGCAGGCAGCGGGCAGCTTCTTAACCAGACGGCTATTGCCTGTTTGGTTTAAACATATTGGGCGAAAATCGATCTGGATTCTTTGATAGCGAATCAATGTGACCCCAGCGCCGAAAAAATACGCACACACACTCATAAAGAAAGGGCCCAAGCACAATGAAGAAAATCGAAGGTCTGTTTTTTTCTTTTCTTCTTAGACATAAAGGCTACATATATATAATAAACATTTGAGCCAAAACAATTTACCTTAAAGTCACAGACACGTCTGCTCAGACCACGCTGCACGGGCTCCATACATTGAAGCACACGCGTAAGAAAGACACTGTGGGAGCCTTCTACAAAACGAAAAGGGCAGCGCTGTTTCCTTTTGTTATAATTACGCCCTCTGTTTTATTTTTCTCTTTCCCCAGAACAGTTCCCCCCTCTTTCACAGGGATACTGATGAAATTTTAATGAAGCCAGGGACTGTCGGAGCTCCGCCCGGGGACCTGAGAGTAGAATATTTTAACTGTACATTTACGCCAAGTGTCTGCCTTCAAAGACGCGACTGCTCTCGAATTAGACGAACTGTGAGCCATAAAGTGAACGCGCCGCGCACCACGCAATCCCGTATTTATCATCTGTTGGCTGCTCCACGCCGCTAAAATACTGTACAAAAGCCCCGTCAGATGGCCGCTTGAATGCGAAGCGGCACACGCCATTTGATAGTGTCGCCAATCAGTTGTTGTTGATGCAATATTAATCAGCCATCAATAGTCATTAGTTTGTTAAGTGTTCCCCAGAATCTAATCGATGGAGTAGCACTGGATGGCTGGAGGAGGTTGGTGGGATACTTTCTGATCTGGGATGGCATGCAAAGGAGGGAAATCCACACTCAGTGTGCCAGTGAAACATAGCCCTTCTCTCTCTCTCTCTCTCTCTCTCTCTCTCGCTCTCTAATACACTAACGCACGTGCACGTACAACCCAAAGCCACGTGCACACTCAGAAATCATCACGTCTTTAAACGCTGTGTTGTTCATCAGATGGGTAAGGCCACATAGTTAGGCAAGCATCCACTTTACTGAAATTAGAAACTTGAAGCTGATAACATTTTTATTTCTTAGTAAATAATCATGAAATAAGATTTTTGTTTTCCAGCGTGGTGGTAAAAAGTGAAGCCAAAACGTTTGCCTTTTAAACCCGAACACTTTCAGAAAAGGCCCGCGCTGCATAGCCTTTATTTTGAAATCTAACCAGAAAGGTTGGCAAAGAAGACGCGCTATCCGCACATGCGTAGACAAGAATACGCTCTTCATTAAAAATGTATGACGCTGCTGCATTTAAACTCGTACCTTTATTTGAAGTCATTCATATTTTTTGATGAAGGAAATAAAGGGAAAGGTGACGATTTCTAAACCTGGAGCAATAACAAGAGTGGCAAATTAAAACCGTAGCATAGCAAGAAATTATAAATTACAATTTCTGTGAGGGGAAAATAGTTGTTGTTTTTTTTAAATAAAAAAAAGAAAGAAAGAACGAAAATCCCCGTTAATTTAATAGCATAGGAAACATTCATAGCCTTCAACTAAAATAGCTCAGGGGCATGATTAGAGGGTGGGTGCTGAGAAGCCACAGTCACCCCTGACATTTGGCTAACACCAAAACAATGATTTGGGATGCTAAACCAAGTTCCTACCTTCCCACCCCCCAGAGCGTTTTCACATCTCCCCTACATTTGTAAATGAAAACAATAAACTTTCTTTAATTCTTTTAAGGAAAAAAATTAAAAGAATTCTTTCTTTGCCTTCATTGTTCGTCAGGCTGGTGCAGTTTTGTGAATCTTATTTTTTCCACATGAAACTAAATGAATATTTGAATGCTTTCGCTTGAGGGGGAATAATGTCTACCCCCCACTTAGACTCTTTCAATACAGTTATCTCCAACATGGTGAGCATGTTTTAAACTTTATGAAGGACAGATTATATGTGTTAAATAAATTTAGCATTTGGATGTGAGCAGGGTTTGTCAATATAGATAACAATAAATAATTAATTATATCCTCAATAGAAAAGTCTTCCTATTAGGATCCAGAGCCTGCTGTGGTACAAATTAATCTCTTGTTTTAATAAAGTTCACCATTTCGTCATAAAAAAATATCCACATGCATTTTGCAATACAGCTTCGTACCGCTAGGGGCGTGCAGGTGCAAAATCTGGAATAGTAATTAACTGTAACGTCAGTGAAGGCTATAAAAGGCTATTTGGTGGGAAAATGTATTTGAACATTTTAAACACATCATTTTAATGAAATAGACTTGACTATGTGTGAAAATATATACCAAAGAATTATATTTTTGGTATATATTAAACATTAAACAATATTAAAAATTCTTCATTGGTTATTTTTGAAGTAATATTCAATTAAGGCTTTGTAATCCCGATATTATCTTCACTGATCCTTGAACATATTGATTTTCAGATTTTTGTAAAGTGTAGTTCACGAACTGCCCCATGAATTTATATCACAAAGGTACACATTGCTGTGGAAATGTGGTAAAACCTGAACTCTCTGTGTTATGTGTCACAGAAAAATCCAGTTCCTAAGGGTGTGTGACAGGAGTGTGGAGTCATGTGATGATATGAAGTGTATTTTCGAAATGATACAATGGTTCTTCACTGAAGGGCTAAACTGAAAAAGTAAAAATAATAAAAACCAAGCTTCATCGTGGTATATAAAAATTACTCATCCATATTTTTATATTAATGTCAGCATTAAAATCATTGTGTCAACACTGTTCTTATTACATTTTCAATGCAAATAGAAAAGATAGTAAAATAATTAAAATAATTGTACCAGGTCCAGTTTACATAAATTGTGTACAACCCATGCTCACGCAGTAACCATACAAAACCATATACTAAGACCCTTGACCTCAGACTGCTAGATTTCAATCTGCAGATTCGCCATATTGTGTATGAATATAAAAGCTATTAACCAAATGGGTTCATCATTTAATTTCAGGCACATCAAGTCATCATACTGTTATGTATTATGACCTAACATATAAATTGATGCCATAAAGTGCCTTCAGCTATCAAATATTTAACAACACTGGATGTGTATACATGTTTATGGACCGGCAGGTCTCCTCCTAGTGTTCCCTTTTGCTTGGTCGTCCTTCCTTGCGACCATTGAGTTTTACACTTGCTTGTTCTCAGAGGCTGTTTTGGTGTTCCGAATGAGTAAGTTGTAGACTGCTTAGAGACTGGACCTTAATGAGAAGGTGGTAGAGCTGTCTAGTGGATGTGTGTTCATTGGGCTTTGACAGCCGTGCTCTGTTGCAGATCTATTAATCATACCCACAAGGAGTGTTAGTCTCTCTCTCCCTTTCTCCCTCTCGCTCTCTCTCTCTCCCTCACTCATTCACTCACTCACTCTCCGTTTTCAGTTTATACAGAACAGAATCATTTACATAAAGTCCTTAAGGCAAATAACTGTTGGGGGCTCTAATTTATATCTGATCGAAAATTAGCCGTCATTATGCGCACCATTAGCTGCGTCTTTAATGTGCTTCTAAGCACCATTTGTCAAGCAGCTTGTTAATATCCTTCAAGTCTTTAAAGTTGAGAGCTCATTAAAGACTGCTGTGCCTGCTCTCGATGCTATTTCATAAAATTTGGTGGGAAGGGATGGAACATTTAAAAGTTTTTGTTTTTTAAATTCCTATTGTCCAAAAATAAAGATTAGACAGTGTGCCGCGTGTGTATTCTGTGTTCTTGGTGGAAGTAAAAATACAAAACGCACTATGTTCCACAGCATGATATGTTTCAAATGATCATCCCTTCATTTAAATTTTGGCAAACTATAAATGCACAAGTCAAACGAATGATCTCTTTTCAGTCTGATGGCATCACCATAAAAAAAAATTCTATAAACCTTTTTGTTTTCGGGAAACAGACGTTTCCTTTTCACCATGCATGATTTTGAAATTAAAATTGCTTTGATATTCACAAATCAGAAAAGCAAATAGATCCTTCCAATATACATCCTGGAATGAGAATACTGTCTGTGGGTATCTTGCCCAAAGCCCATAAAATAAGAGCCTCACAGGCCCAATCTTTGCCTATGGGTAATGGGAGTTATGCTGCTTTATTATTGGTTAAAACTCCAGTGTCCTTAGTCCTTTTTTTCTCCAGTATAACAGATTCCTCCAGGCTAAAGCAATAAAGAGAGTAATTAGAATGCTAAAGACAGATGTAAATAAAAGGAATGAGACAGTGGTGAGGGATGAGGCGTCTAGGTCACACACTCTCATCAAAAACCCAGTTGGTAGCAAATGACACAACGTTCAGTGCCAGAGGCCTCGGGCTACGACTGCAAACCAGAGGACATAATGGACTAAATTATGGCCTCAATGGCTATGCATCTCAAAGCACCAATAAGAATACACACACACACACACATATGCACACAAACCTCAAACCCCAAACATGGAAATACTGTATGTTTGGACTGAATCTGTAGGCATTACATAACACACCCACATTGGCCAGCGTACCATAATCAAAGCAATATGCCATTATTAAGCCGTATGATTATTACACCCCCATGGAAACAGTGCTGACTGCCTTTCCCCACTGACAATCCCAGAGGTTATGGACCTCAGTGGTTTCAAAGCTTATGTCCAACAATACAAAAACACTGTTTCCTTTTTTTTGTTTGATTAAAACACATATATTAAGAAAAAGTTATTTAAAAAAAAAATTGAGGCAGAACCAAGACTAAACAAGAGACACTTGAGATTAGATGCAGAGGGAGGGGTTGGGAATATTAAAAATGTTTGCATTTTTAAAAATACATTAACTACTGCAATGCATTTATAGCCCAGTCTACCAGCAAAATGATCAACTGGGCTCATTTCTGTAGAACAGCATCAACTATGTCGGTCCACACAGTGTAACACTTTCAAGGCAGTAAAACTTTTAGATGTTTACATTTTAGGCAACATGATGGGGAAGAGATCATTCTAGCAACCTAGCAAAATGAAAAATGGAAGCCTGAATAATTTTTTTTAAAATTCCAAACTGCAGTATTTTCCTTCCTCTGGGCCCTTAGTATTGCCCTTATATCAATGAGCCAGGAAAAACAAACGTTAAAAGCAACTGAAAACAAAAGTAAATAAAAAACTGAAAGTAAATGTAAAAGTAATGTAACAAAAGTAATGATACCACACAGAACTGAAAATGAAGAAAATACAGGGGACATGAACCCCAATTTCCTAGGTGAAAGTCTCTCATGCTGTTCCTGTCATTCCCTTTTGGGGCTACAACAGCAGTTGTTGCCCCAAAAAGATAATTTTACACCAAAAACAAGCGCTTCATGTCTCACAGCCATCACAATCATTGTGGTTGGGGTGAACTCTATTGAAAGATTTCCAATGAAGAAACAGAGGGTGTAGTGGACAAAAATCGCACACACTCTTTCCCTCCGTTAATGAAACCTTTTAAGTTTTCTATTCTTCTCACACATAGTGCTTTATGTCTGTTCCCCGCTTTTATGTTCTTTAGTTTGTGGGAGCCACAAATCACAAACTACAGTCTGCACACTGTGCAAAGATGAGTACTGCTCATACGTGCGGTTCAGCATGGGGATATATATTATTTGTGCTGTGTTGTTAATCATTTTTAAATTGGCTTTAAATCAGTCTTATTTCATGATTTACAGGAAAAAAAATATTTACAATTACAAAAATTTGTGAAAAAAAAATTGTGACAGGCTTTGGATCATGCCGCACGTACATTTTAGCCTTGCGTTATTAGAAATAGACGGCACAGTCTGCCCTCAGAGAATTACATATTTCTTTAACATTACTGAAATTAACACAAAGTACATAATGCCAAAAATGACAACATAGATCAGAAAAGCTTCTTTTTGACCGTGAAGCTCACATTTTTCCAACAGTATGTCGATTAGGGTAATGGAAATGAGAGGTATATAGCATTTTTATTGCTTAAAACTTACATCATCTTGCCATGCAAATACTCCATTCTCTATGAAACTAATGTCTGTGCAAAGAAAGTTGATGCCACCCAATATATTAGATTACACTGTGCTGTTGAAATGTGTGCTTCTGAGGTGCCTTTGCAAAAGGTTGATTACTTTGGATATATTTCACATGCCGCTCTGGGCTATTATGGCTTGAGATACAGACTATAGTCAGAACCCTGATGGAGCGTTTCTGAATAGACAACGTCCCTGGTAAAACCATATAAAGTGATTCAATGCGAACATAAAGAAATGTTAACGATCGTCAAAGACCTTTGTGTTGGATGGCTTTCCTTCCAGTTGCTCTCACTTTCTCGCTCTCTGTTGTCCTTTTTATTTCTTCCACACTTTCTGAGAGCATCAAAAGTGTAAGCAGGTGCAGACTCCATGTTTTTCAGAGGAGCACTTTGAAAAAATAATAAATCTTGTATCGTCTGACCAAAACATCCGCCCAAAACAAGCACATTTCTGGGGAAAAAGGTAGTTTTCCTTATAAGTGTGTTTTACTGACAGGGATATTTGCTTTGGAGATGCCTGCACACATCTGTGGCATTGCTGTATCATGTGGTAGACAGACATAGTTTCTGACCTCTATATAGCAATGTGCAAGGACCTCAACAGCTGTAAACAACACTGCAATCAGTGTCCCATCTGCTCCCATGTCCCACTTGTGTTGATGCCTTTTTGCCATTTCTTTCACCCTCTGCCAAGTGGCTGCCTCAGGACATCTAACCCAGAGAAAAGAGCTCATTTACCCAAGGAGGAACGAAGCAAACTAGATTTCTGAGTGTGTTTACTGACAGGGAAACTTGGTTGCGACGGCATTCAAAATAGTGAAGATGGGTTATAATGTGCAAAAAACTAAAATTAACGAAAACAACAGTTCATCGACATGAAATTAATCACAACATCTGTGGTAATCTATACAATTAACATAAAACACAGAAGCGATTAGCTAAGTTCCTGCAGCTAAACAGATATCAGGCTATTTCATGTTGATTCAGCCTCCATTAACACCTATTCACACTAATGATACATCACAGGGATTATGTGAAGTGGATGCTTGTGCTACGTACGCTCCAAAGGTAAGTGGTGTGACTCTTTTTTTTTTAAAGTCCACAAAAATATTGTACAAATGTATCATTTTATTAATATTTTTTTTAGAGCACATTTAATTGAAGGATATTTACATACACATTCATATATTTTGTCTCCAAACAAATGACTGATTTCAAACTTGCCATGGAGCCCTGTGGAGTTTTGAATCATTATTACCCCTATTGAAAAGTGTTTACACAAACTTTGCCTTTATCACACACAGATGTGAGTATCTCTAAAAATGTGATATACATGTTATGGTTGGTGATGGCATTGCTATAAACAAAGAGTAAGAAAAGGATACATGGGAAGATTTAAATAAATTTAAAAAAAAAAACGCCCAAATATTTCAACATTTATTTTATATTATTAGCCTTTAAAGAGTCTAACGACTGATGAAAAGTAAATTTCTTGCAAACCTCCATTGGTTTACCTTCTCACCTTACTGCAGTGATGTACAGCGTACTCCAGGATCCAGTGACATCACTACTGACTGCAGTCACCGGCACAACAGAAGACAAATTTTAGCCCAGGAATGACAATAAGATGTTGCTTCTTATAATGATGTTTGGATAAACTTTAAGGAAATACACCTTTGACGAGAAACACGGGATGTAAACTTTACAGTATTTTAATATTTTCTAACACAGTTGTTGGCAATGTTAAATAAATTGCAATACCTGCTACATTATTGACTGTTAGTTTATTTTTGTACTTGTAATTTTAGGATAACTTGCTTTAAAAACACCTTTATTTTGGACCTTAAGTGGTTGTTTTTTTATGTATAATGATGCTGATCATCAAAAATTCACTCTGCCCTTACCAGCTCACTGCAGAGAGGTCATCATGCCTTAATCAATGCACGTTTCTCCTTTCTCCTAATAATTGCCTTATGTTTCTATAATGACAGTATAACATCTTTACAAGCTCTTCATTCAGGGTGGGCAAATCAAACTTTGTATTCCGCCTACATAATCCATGTACAAATACGCCTCACACTAGAGCCCTGTGTGTTATGCGATTTGAGTGGGGGTCAGAGCCACTTGTATTCCTTTGGGTGGGATTGCAGGAGATTTGAGTGGAGCATTATCCCTACATGAAGGCCCTCCAGAACGCCTATCTGTTGTTCCCACTACTCATTTACTTTATCAGTGCACTGCTGTAATATACATAATTCAGACAACCGGGGAATGTCTTTGGGCTCCGAACCACCTGCTGGCTTTTATTAGCTAATTAATGGTGATTTATCAGAGCTGCTAATTTGAGTGGGGCGGCTTGCCTTCAGGAGTCTCAGAACACTGTATGAATTCTGATGGTAATTATGCTTATTTGATGGGCAGTTTGCTAAAACAAAAAGTTCTGTCTTTTCTGCCCCAAAGGGATGAAATTTCTGTTCATACCAACGATGACCTTGTGTAATTTTTTTTCTGTCTCATTAAGGTCTCACACACAGTTCATTTTAATACTTAAATTCAAAACAGCCTTTTTTTTTTATACCTTTATACCTGTAGATGTCTGTCCTTGGGAAGGTCTTTTTTTTGATGTCCTTATGTTTCAAGTATATTTAGTCTTCAAGGACCACAAATTCAAGGGAGTTTGGACTGGACATTTGGCCATCCTTAAGGGAGAATATCAATATGCCCAATTTATTGTCTGTGTTTAAAAAATACTAGCTGCTTTGTAAGCATTTACAATGCTTCTCACCGTTCTTCTTTTTGCATTTACTTTTGTTGTTCTTAATACAAACATTTATTTAAATAAAGTTAAATTTAAACAATAAATGTATGAACAATGATATGAAATTTAGAGTACATGGAGATGACCGAGAGAATTTAGTTTTTCAGGGATTTCTAAGGGAAGACAGTTTCTTCTATTGCTGACAGGCAGTGCCATTAAACAAAGAATGATTTCTCAGCAAGAGTTCTAAAGGATGTTTCAATGAACTATAGAGTGAGAATATTTCAAAGTTTTTTTTATGTTCAACAACAAAAAAAGAGTTTTCTTGCATTTACTCACAATAAAATATTAATAAAATGCTTTTTTTTTTTTCAGTGTCAGCATATTCTAGTCACGTGGTGTTTTCTAATCTGTGATCATTTGCAATGAACTTTGTCATTTTCTTGCAGGTAACCTTTTGAAGATTTATTTATTTATTGAAAAGCTTGTCACATTCTTCCACGAAGACTTCTCCAATGGTTCCAGAGGGAAAAGCTTCAGTGCAACAAATCAAAGTGTGATCTTCTCAATTTCTTTAATCCTTCATGCTAATAACTCAGAACTGACGTACTGACATTTTTGGTGGCTCGCTGTCCTGCTTTGTGGTATGTTTAAACACAAAAAAATCAATTTTTAATGTCAAAGTATTGGGCAAGTGTTGAAACATTTCAGTGGGTAAGTTAAACCTTTGACCTTAGTAGTGGAAGATAAAAAGCTGAAAGAAAGCAAACGTCATACATACAGTTGCTATGACCTCCAAAGTATTTGATCGCTATCCATTAAATAGTTTTGAGTTATTTCATTTAGGAATAAAGTGATAGATTGAAGAGTAGTGATGTGAAACTGCTGTAAATGCAAAAGCAGTGATAGATGCTACACAGTAAATATGAAGTCATTTGTTATCTGTCGTGAACTTAAATAACTGATATAAAGGTTCATTAGCTTTTTCTTGATAACTGCTTCTTTAAAAACTTACAAAGTCATAAGATTTGACCTAAATGAGCTACTGGTTTCTACCAAATGCATAATTTCACGTCAGATGAAAAACATTTGACAATACCTCATCGTATCAACACAGATCCAGTGTGTAAGGCATCAGTTGGCCGATTGATGTTTTCTGCCCTCTGCATGGATGTCTTCTGGGAAATATTCTAGACAGGTTAAATCCCAAAAGGCGCACACAAATACAGAAGTATAAAACGCAATGTCAAGTGATCGGCATGAATGCGGCAGCAGGGAACAAAAAAAAACAAAAAACTGGAGGTAAAATGCGTCTGCCTTTTACATATCTTCTCCTAATCTTTTCATCCCAATTCAAATAAAATTCGAAACAGCAGGTAAATGGTAATATCACACAAGTAAGCAACGGTGCCTCCAGCAACATGCTCCATTAAAAGAATTTGCCTTGCAAGTTGGTGCAGCTCTGCCTGCACAAACTGTTTGCTCAGAGGGAATTGAACAGGAATTCTAAATACACAGTTTAAGGTACAACCCTGTTTCCAAAGGAAATGTCATTAAAAACAGAATGCAAAGATTTCAAAATCATCAAGAAAAACTAGTCAAAACAATATATTTTTTGCAGACGCTAATAAATTGTATGCATTTTATTTTTTTATTCTAATTTTATAAATTGATATTAAGAACAGGTTTCCTAAAATTCAGTTGTTATATTTTTCATGTCACAGATATTTTCTGTGACAGGTCTGGAATATTGCTGATTTTTGGACTTTTACTTTGGAGTCATGCTGTTGTAATGTACGTTTAATGTGGTTAGGCATTGTAGAAGTTCCTCCATCCCAAATACCATAGGACGAGAGGTATGGTACACCCTGGACAGGGAGACAGACCACTCACGTTCACACCTATGAGCAACCTAAAATCACCTATTAACCTAACCCCACTGACTGAATGTCTTTAGACTGTGAGAGGAAGTCGGCGTACCTGGAATGAACCTACACAGGCACAACGAGAACATGCAAACTCTACACCAAAAGCCCCTAGACGACCACTGGACTTGAATCTTGGACCATCCTAACCTTTCTGGGGCAACAGTGCTAACCACCCCAACACATGTGCACTAATGAGTGTTATGTTTAGACCCAAACAGGTATATCAACAAGCCAGATAGTCCTGCTTTTAAACCCATTTCCTTAATCCATCTAAAAGGTAAGTTTTTTCTTTCAACAGCATTGTTTTGAATTTTTTTAAACAGTCTTATGAATGTGGTGATAAACTGTGTTTACTGACAAAGTGTCCCTGAGCACATGCAGTGGTTTTCTTTGCAGAATTGTGTCTATTTTTAATGCAGCTTTAGAGTCCAAAGATTACAAAAAATCAGTAATGGCTTTTGTAACTGTCTATCTGTTTTTATTGTGACTAAATATAATGTAAAGTATGATTGCACACTTACCGAAAAGGATCATTTGTAAGCCGTGGTAGACATTCGGTGTAAAAACCCCCAAACACTGGTTGATGATATTCTGTTGACACCACTTGGGGAGTCAATTAAAATACCAGTCAAGATATCCACATCAAAGGTGTGATTTCTCCATGTATTTCCAGCGATGACCCAGAGAGGTCACAGCATGTGTCCAAGTTTCTGTTTATGTAAACACTTCTTGTAAAAATAGGCCCCTCCAACCCCTCTGGAGGAGGGAAACTTCAGTATAAAAGCATGCTATTCACGGGGACTTTAGCAATAGCGCCATAATAATAAAGGGATCAGTCTTTCTCTTCTGCCACAACACACACTCTCAAAACTCGGACTAGGTTTGATGGGGGAAATGGAAATAGGCGCCACTGTGCCCATGAATGCTATCATTTCACTCCTCTACTCTGAATGCTCCAGGGATCTCGGAGAGGGAGTAGGAGCAATAAGTTCACTTTGCTGAATTAATGCTGTAATTCTTTATCAGGAAAGCCTTGGCATTACCTTGAACTGGGCTGGTTTTATGCAAAATGGTTTTAAGCCCAGTTTTTTAATGATGGTCCTAATTTGTTGGCTCACTTTAAATTATTAATCTCTTTTATATTCAAGTAGTTATTACGTGTCATAACTGTGTATCTATGGGGTGAGATTTAATAGCATCTGCTGGACCTTAGGAAAGGAGCCAGTGCAGAAATGCTATTAAATATTGATAATTAGCTAAATATTTGCCTTGGCACCTGCTTTGAGCCACTGTGCTAATTGGCATGGGAACTGCTGCAGCGGCCACTCAAGGCACACAATGAGATGTTCAAACAGAAACTCAGTGGCACAGGCGAACAAATCAATTAGGAAAGAAGAAACTGTGACATCCAGGAAATTGAGGTTGAGGCTGTAAGCTTTGGTTGAGTTACATCTAATCCTCATTATGAAACTTCAATATATGTTGCCAAATATTGCAAAGATAAATATTACACAGCCCAAATTGATACGTTTCTTAAAATTGATTTAGTTATTTTGTCAAATATGAGCTTTTTGCTTGTTTGTTTGGTTTTATTTTCCTGCACTTCACATAAAATTTTATGTCTGTTTTTGTTAGAAAATAATCTGTAATGCATCATGTCTCTGACATTGTCTTCAAACAGCATCTACATTTTGTAATGACTGGATCACCAAAATCTGAACAGAAGACTGGTCGTAGTGGAACCAGGAAGGGATTTCAAAGTTGTATTGTAATATTGTAATTATAATTATGATTGTAATTATTTTTTTGTTTTGGTTTTTACAAAAATTACATTTTCGAAAGTCAACAAAGTACCAATAAATTGACACAATAACTACGAACACAGAATTCAACCATGACTTGAACATCAGAACATCACAATTGAAAAGCTGGTAAGTGGTCCCATGGAATTATACTTTTTTTCATACATACCACCAATTTTGACTGTAAACATGGAAATCCAAATCTAATATTTGGTTGTTTTTATATGGAGTCTTTATATAAGGCCAACGTAAAGCCGTTATGGATGGTACGCTTTAAAAATTTGCATTCATGTTTGAACCAAGGATAAGGTTGCACTTTCTGTTAGAGTTTTATAATTATATGGTAATATGGAGGAAACAAGTAAGATAACAATATTAAAATATTAAGTTATTACTGCAGTTATTGCATCAGCCAAGTAATCTGTTTTATCAACAACAATTATAGCTGAGTAATGTTACACTGAAATTTATGTAACTGGGTAATAATTGGCCAGGAACTGAGGTTATTAATGTGGAAACATTATGACAACATTATGAGGAAATATTTGCATTCATTATTATAACCTGTAAAAAACTTGTAAAAAAAAAGAAAAAAAAAAGTACATCTGTGTGTTGAAGTTATTTTTATTTTGATAGAATTCTTCTTAGTTGAAGCACAGGGACAACCCCCCCCCCCCCCCCCCCCCCCTCCCCCCCCGGTCACGTCACTGGTCACTGGTCACTAACCTACTAACTATGTGATCATTGCCTGAAAACATGTGAAGTGGTTTACGTGTAATGACCAGTTTCTGACCTTGTATTAAGGTGACACTAACATATATTTCTGTGTAATATTCCTAAACTGAAATCATTGTTCAGAGAAGACATGTGCATATTGCTTTGGTATTTAGGTTGTAATAACTTGCTGTTTCCATGTTATTACCTTTATGTTTCTGCTTTATTAACCCATTGTTACCACACTGTTACTGAACTGTTGTGCAACTGGATAAAAACATGCCAGAATACAGATGGCAGTCCATATAAATGTCACATGTGTAGAAACAGAAACAATACACACAACAGAAGAGTCAGGGCCATCCATCCATCTATCCATCCATCGGTCAGTCCATCCATCAGACATACCACTGAACCATCTGCCAGCCTCCCCCCATCCCTGACTGAACCCCCCACAGCCACCAGCCAGGAGGAGACTCTCTCCCGGGGCCTGATGTGCTAATGTGAACCTTTGTGGTGCTGACCTCAGTGGATAGCTAGTTTTTTTGTTTTTTTGTGTTTTTTTTAGCTTTGTCTCTCAGTGGTATACAGAACCAAATAATACTATCCAATACATTATAGCTAATCATGTATTAAGATACATGTAAGTAATGATTTAGAGCCTAACAACATATCAACAACAATTTTTGTGTGGTTTTATGATCCTATTTTTTTTCAGTCTTGTCACAAAGAAAGCATATTTTTGAAATGTAAAATAAAAGAAATCTTTTCTTTTAACTTTAAAGAAATATGCAATATTGCAACAGCGCTCTGCATGGCGTTCTCTGCAAAATTCAATTAGACATAATGTTGCGCTCCAATCTATTCATTTGAGGCACCCAGTGAGGCAGCCAGTGGGAGTGTATTGATTGGAGTGTGTCATGTGTGGAAGCGAGAGAGGGGTGGCCACAGTTTTTTGCTTAATGGACTGAAATCAAAAAGGCGGGAATGGGCTTTAATTAGGGAACAGTGGCGGGGGCATCTAGTTTCCCCTCCCAGTAGTTACCCTGGACTCTCCCCCTAACAACACACTCATCCGCCCTTGCATTTTCTCATTCTGATGCCCACATGCGCACTCACACAATACCACAGCAAGTGCATTTAAATATACCGCAACAAATGTACACGCTTGCCCTCTGCCATGCCTGCACACACAGCCAAACACACACACACACACACACACTGAGACACACAGGAGGAGGGCAGAGGAGAATGGAGGGGGTGATGAAGGAAAGGATGAAATAAAGAGAGAGGGAGTGCTGGGCTCCCAGGGTCTCAGCTGCTGCTCGGTTGCTGCCTGCACCTCGCAATGAGTTGCAACTGTCAGTTTATTTTATCTCAGGCTTTTCATCATCGCACAGAGCTTGGTTGGAGGAAGCCACCTGAGAGTCTTAGGAATTTGTTGGCTACAAGTCATTAGCAAAGACTGCTGAGATGCGCTCGGGCCAGAGATGTGAGCAGAGTACTGCTGTAGACAAGTGTGTCCCCTTAACCCTTGATAAGCTGACTGGCACAGCAGCTTGGCTTTGATGGCTTGATAATTACATGCAGTCTAGATGTTACAGAGCAGGCCACAGAAGCTTACGCTGCTCGTAAGGAAACAACGAAGGGGAGGATGATGTCACAACATCCACTTCTGCTTAGGTTTTTGTCTCCTTCATCTGCTTCCCTATATGTTCCTGTCACTAAACTCTGCTCTCGGGTCTTTTCAGGTCCACCCACTCCCACCTACACCGCAGTTAATGTAGCACTCTGTTTCTGTCACCCGAATACTGAACTAAGCAAAACGACTTGTGACCTTTTCAACCTGCCTGTCTTGCTCTCCAACACGACTGATCTCAGAGTTGTTTCAGTTTGTAGAAAACAAAAAAACATATAGTGTATTAAAAAGTAAAAACACATTAATAGATTAAAGAATTGCTATTCACACTCTCACATTTTGAAATGGACAAGGTTTCAACCAGCAGATAAACAATTAGCTATGCTTTTACAGCTCTATCTTTGACTCTTCTGTCCAGCGTACCTTATTTCAGTGTGTACTGGCAATCTTTGGCTTAGCTCTAATGATTATTTTGATACCTTTGAGGTATTTTTGCTCGTAAGCCTCCCATGTAGGTCTTTAGCAATTACAGTTTATTGAATAGTAATTTACTGCAGATAACAATTTTTACTTGTAGTAATTACAACAATATTAAACTACTTAGGACTATGTTTAGGAAGTTACAGCACTAGTTTGGGAAAGATTGTGGGAAAAGATTGATAAGGAAAAAATCCAAAGCAACATTAAACACAGCACGTTCATTTACCTTTAATCAAATTTTTTCCCATTCTTAAAAAAGTGCAGTTGAGATTCTTCACTGAAATTCCAGTGTACACTTTGTGCAACCATCTTCTGCCCTACCTACCTCACATGGAGTTTATTAACAAAAAAAGTAGTCCCTGAATGTAAGGTGGCTAGCACCTGAACTAGTCGTAGAAAAGTGGAGTCCACATAGCTTAATTTCAGCTTACACAATGTTGTTTCGAGAGATCTGATCAGATTTGCGCATTTTGCAAATTAGTTGGTGGTGGAAATATTTCCGCATCAAAATTTGTGGAAGCAAAAACAGACAAAAGTACACACTTATAATTACTTTAAGTATATAAAAAAAATCATGGTTACTTTCTTACCTCAGCAAATTTGGTTAATTATTGCATGGAGTTGGTGTGAGTTTTGCATTATCAGCTTCTAAAAGTTGTCATATGAAGGCCTTCTAACACTGAGAAATGCTGAAAGAGACGGTTTATGACTCTTCAATCCAGATTTTATTTTTTAAAAAGTCATAAGTTTAATTTAAATACAAAATGTTCCTGTAGTGCACTGGAAAATTACAGTTTCACATACAGTGCTGTAGGAGGGACTTCTCAGTTAGACACCATTGCTATGGTCCAAGATCCCCAAAACTAACTTGGTAAGTATTATGTTATTATTAGAAATAAGTAAATTTAAAAGAGACAGTTTGTAATGAGACAGTAATGATTAGCAAAGAATGCTACACTGCAGTTAGCCTTTAGAGCCTCGAAACCTCTTCTTCATGGATTTTGTGAAGGCGAACTTCCTGCCTGAGTTTGGATAAGTAAACACATTATTTCCACTTTTCTTAAATGCTGACTGACAATAAGTATGCTGAAAGGTTTGTACATGCCTGTTTGACCACTCCGTGCCACGCTATCGGTAGCTTAATGCTACAGTTGTGTGTGTGTGTAAAATGTGAGGGTTTCCACTACAGATTTTCTTATAAAGGGTACCGGCTCATCTCTGATGCCACAATGCTTTGGTCAAAGATAACACAGTCTCAGTATCTTCTTTTATGCTGACTTGAAAGAGTACATGTCCAAGTGGGAACACAGTATTAAATATGGATTCTGTTTGGGTCCCACTTCAGTTGCCTCCGCGCTCCCACCAAACTCCCAACCAGTGTCAGTGTCTCTGTATGAATCCATGTAAGTGAATGTTTTTGTAATGTGAAGGCTCTAGAGTGGAGGGAGGCTTACCTTGGAAATGCTGTATGATTACCCAACAAACACAAACAGTGGTGGTAACCTTGGCCACACAGAATTATTCTTTGGTATGGATGAAGGGTGAAGAGGAGTAAAATGTGAAATTCCAGTGGGTGTCTCTGTGTGTATCTAACCTTGTGAAAACACAGAGACGTGAGTTTGATAGAGTTATTACACATCTGTGCTTCTACCATTTGTGGAGCTGAATCTATTATCAGAGAGAAACAGGGCTAAGCTGAGATTCTGTTGGGACATTTCATCACCTGTGTGTCAGGGGTCAGCCAATTGCAGCAGACACTGTTTGCGTTTCATTACTAAAATACAAACTTTAAGCATGGCTTTTTGTTGTTCTTAACAGAACAGTGTTTGCTCGAGCGCTGATTACACTGTTAATATTTCTGCTATGCCTCTGAAAATGTAATTTTAGAAGCTGAGAGGGAGCACTTTGGCTCAGAAAGATGCCTTTTGTTCCAGCAATGTGCAGCCAGTTTACTGTGGTTATAAGCATTCAGGAAAATAATTAGCCGAGCACATGTTGTGTATATTAAGTACATGCTGCTCCTGTCTACTCTCTGGAGTATTTATTTTTTCTGCAAAGAAATGGGGCTTCTCTGTAATCTATACGGTGCTAATTGTCTTATCACTCTAACGCCAGTCAATGGTTGAGTTTTTCATCGTTGAGTACAGAGACATGTATCTGGCAATCAGGATGTTGCTATTATTTTTATCTCAGTGAGTGTTACGCTTCGAACATTTATCTTCCTTTATATAAAGTCGTCACATGGAAGGTGTCTTTTATATCCATCAAGTCAGGGATATAAGACGCTGGTTATCACTGCTCGACCTCCCATGACAACTGTCCAATTATGTATATCACACTGCGGCTACTGTTTGCACGAGAAGTAATCAATAAAGGATGTGGCTGAGTGCACATACATTTTGGTGGAACCAAATGCATGAAAACGTAATCATTTGCTTAGATGGTGGGGAATCAAATATCGGTACAGAACAAGTAGGCAGCGGTTCTTCACGAGGGAGGGACTGATTAGTGGTTGTAGCTCCAAGTTTGACGGGTGGCGGAGGGTCAGGAGGGTTTTCTCTCCTGACGAGGCAAATGGAATGGGTGACAGGTGGAAATGTGGATGAGAAGGCGGTCCTCCGTTTCATGAATAAATGTAAACACAACACCATGCAATTACTGCGGCTGGTCATCTCTTTCAGGTTTGGGTGGGGGTAAACCTGCGGCTACATCCCTGCAGGTCCAATCTAATGAAAACGCCCAGGTTACTGGGGCGTTTAATTGTATATACGGTAAATCTAAGAGTGAGGAGTGTAGCGGCTTGTTGCGGATGAAAGCCTAACCCTACAACTGGAAAATTTGATTCAGTTTAAACATAGCGTTTCGTTTATTGATCCGCCGGGCTAGGTGAGATCATCACAGGAACACAACCTGAGCAGATGGATTCATTTGAACATGTCATGAGAACACATGGGTCTTGTTACTCTGGAGAATAACTTGTTACACAGGGATGGAAGACAAAATGACATTTTTAAAGCAGCTGTGATAAGATAAACAATTTTTCCAAGTTGAACCGATAAGTTCAATTGTTGATGACTGATTCATAAAAAAAACTTCCATCTATATTGAGGCCAGTTTGTAAAGTGTGTTAAACATACATTTGATTAACAATTACAAGAATAAAGTTTGTGTTTTTTTATTTTAAAGTAATGTCATTCATACAGTAATCGCACAGACAAGGGATAATCTTAAATAAGTCTTATGTAATCATTGGTATGCATATGCATATCTGTTTGGTATTAACACTTATCCACCACAGTAGAGGCAGGTCCAAGCACGCCCCAGTTATATCTTTTCTATTACCAAGGTTAATCAATAATTCATGGGTCACAATAGCAGGCGGTGGGAGTCTGGGGGAGACGGGGGACATCCCAAGATCATCTCCCTACACAGGATCCCCTAAAAAAACAGGAAGAGGAAATCAGAGCCTAACATTACTCTGAGCAGGAAGATAAAAACAAACCTCGCAATGCTCCTCTGAACCCTCCCACCCACCCACCGCCTCAGCAAAGCAGACCATATTCACCATCATCATCGCTGACACTACGGCGCCTGTTCAGGCATTTCTTACTGAGGCGATAACCTTTTCTTTTCCCTTTTTCCCCCGCGCTAGTCTCTGAGTAGTGCTCACACCATCACTTAGAGCATTAATCAAAAAGCATGTGCCTAATGGCTCCTGACAGGCAGCACCCATAATGGGCTGCAGTCCAAGTCTGCATCTTCCTCACGCATCTGGTAACACTAACAGCAGCAGCCTGAGCACAGCTGCCTGCCTGGCCACGGCTACATCGTTAATGGCAGTGGATGATATGGTCTCACTCACCATAAAACACTTAGGGCCCTAAGATGTTACCGCATCATGCATGAAGAAAGCTTTTTGATAGTATGCTAATCTCGCCCATTACTGTGGGATGATTTACAATCATTTAAACAGTGCGTGAGCCTGCTGTAGAGACATGGGCTCGCTGGATGGGATTATAAAGACACTGGCGCGTGTTGATCATTAGAGAGCTCTCTCTTCCTCTCTCTTTGTGTCTGTGTGTGTAAGCATGCACTCTGGATGCACTGGCATTTGGCTTAATTAGTAAGCGATTTTAACATGAAAGAGACAAAAGACAAAAGGGAGAAAGAGTTTTGGGTTTCAGCAGAGATGCAGTCCACCACTAACACCTGTGCGTGTGCTATTAGGGCTCTGTGCTAATACACAGCTGTATCCAACTGTTTATGCATGCTTATTTTAGCTGTTGCCCTTATAGGTCAAACAAAGGTTTGAGTTGCAATTTCTGCATTTCAAGGAAATGTTGAAAAAGAGAGTTAGCTCCTTTTTTCTCTCTTGGCTAATTCCAAATTTTTTGTAACTGACATGCTAATATTGATTTTTGTAGATTCTGATTTTCTTTCAAAGAACAATTACTGACAGCATTCCCAAGCAAAACTCAACATTTCTTCATTGAAAAGCTTTATTTTCATAATAAAAGACATTATTAAACTTGTAAACAATGTCCCCCAAACTGCACTCAGTTATAGGCTCTTCTCTCGCTTAAACACCTGAAACTAAAGTCCTCTGTTATTGGAAAGAGTTTTGAATGATGAACTGAAAACAAACTGCTGTACAACCACCTTTACGTGACATATTTTACCTTAATAAACAAAAGCAGATTTCATGCAACAACACAAATGCCAGGTCATTACATCATCTCATCATCTCAGGTCATTTATGTTTATAAAGAAATAAGATAAAAAGAAATTCAGCTTTTCCTCTCCTTTTTCATTTCCATAACTACTTGAATCCTTTGCTCATACCGAGGCTGCTAGCTTGTGACTGGCTCTGAGCTCTGGATAGCTTTAGCTTTAGTGTTTCCTTTTTTTAGCTTGATAAAATCTTCCTGCCCAGCTGGGTGATTTAAGTGTCTGATAAGGTTTGTTTAATGATGGTCCCCCCATTGTTTGCTATGACAAACTTTGCGTCCATGCTAACATATTACTAATGCCGTGCATGTGTATGCTCTTAAGCTTATAATGGTACACACTTGAGAAACAATCACTGAAAACCTCTATTCAGATGCACCCAGCAAATATATGCAGATCATTTTGTAGCCAGTCCCAAAAAGGATGTAATGTTTGCCTGGTTATCTGGCTGGTGTGTAATAAACGTGATTACAACACATTTTTTCCCCTGTATTATCAGAAGCAAGATTATTTTACCCTTTAAAATAAATTCTAATTTACTGGTTTAAAGAGCGGTATGTGTTTATATAATAAAATAGGCTTTACCAAACTGAAGCCTATTTCAAAGTGGATCAGGCTTTACCTGATCTGCAGCTTACAGTGTGATGTCTTGTCTCACCGGTGTTCCACCAGTGTTTTGCTGTGTTTGACAATTTAGAGGGCGACATGCCATTCAGCAACCCGCTGCCAGTGTGTAACACCTAGTTTTTTGATTACTTTTTCTACATGTAAAGCTAGGAAATTGTATCAATATTTCATAGGAGGCAGCATTTTCTTCGGCACAGATTCAATGGGCAAGGAGATAAACAGTGAGGTATTAATAATGCAGTGCGGTGACACTGACCTTATTTTGTGCCTTTCAACCTGCGCTGATATTTTGATGCACAGTGCCCCGCTACTCCCTAGCACACAGGAGGTTTTTTTGCGCTCTTTGTTCAAAGCCTCGGAAAAAAAAGACACTTCCTGTTTGACAGAGGTTACATCACTGCCTAAACCACCTAAAGACATTAATGAAAATGCTGGGGCTGTTTTTTTTTTTGTTTTTTTTTGGATACACGGTGGAAATACATATCTTCATTTTACAGAAACAATGTGAATGCTAAGTGTCGGTTTGACAACTGGTGCTGACAGCTGAGCAGTTGCCTTGAAGGTGAACTGTGAGAGGCTTTGACAGGGGACTGAAAAGGCAGCACAGCAACCTGTTCTTCACTTCAAGAAAAAAAAAAACCCCATTATTCGAAGTTCAGGTCACCAGTGCAAATAAAAGTGTATACGTATACCGAATGCTAGCCTTTAAACAATCAGTTTATTTATTTATTTCAGGGACAATGCACATTAATCAGCGTTACTGTAAAGTGCTAGTGTTACCAAACTGATATCCCCTGGCCAGATGTTCAATTAGCCATTAAAACGATAAAACAGAAAAGAATATTTAAAACCACTGCATAACAAAGCAAGCAAAAACAGGGTAAAAGGGTTCATATCAAAGATCACTGAACAAACAGCACAGGCAGTAAAAATGTAGCCACACAAAACCATTTTATAGACAAAGAAAAGCCTAGAAGGGACACAATTAGACAAACCTTACAAAAAGCAAATAAGGGCAGGCAAGGTGAGTATACATGAGGTAAGTATGACTGGAGGAATTGCTGCTCTTTAAAATTACATTACAAAGGTAACAGACACTTTGATGTATTTAACTCAAGTATGTTTCAGCAATGAGAAGCTCTTATTTTGACGGCTGACTGGCCAACGTGTTTTTTCTGCCTTTGGACACAAGTGTGCTAGAATATGAATCCATCATGGAGATGATCAATAAGGAAAATGATATCAAGGCAATCATTTATCAACTATCACTATGGTCTCATTGACAAAACTGGGCAAAAAAAATCTATTTTACATATAATTTTAGGGAAACTTCAATCAAAAATGCAAAATGACACAATGTAGGAACAGTAACTCATTTACATTTCATTTACATGAAGCAGTGCTCCTAGAGTTTAAGAGGAAATATTGTCATCTATATACACAGTATATACAAAACAATACTTTTTTTGTAGTACCAATGCTTTTAATTAGTCTGAAACCTTCAGCTATATTTAAACTGCTCCTTCAGTATTTTACTATAAGCAAACAGCAAGATCGATGCTTCATTACCAAAACTGTAATTCTAAATATTTTGTAAAATAACTGATGACTCTCTCAGAAGACAATATATTAAAGAGTGAGAATTAAAGAGTGAGAGACAGGAATGGGAAAAAGAAGTGCCAAATCGTTATATGAAATTAGGAAAGGCACGATGAAACCAAATTTATATCAGTCAATTTGTAAAAATTTATGCCTGCCATTCTTTTTTAGCTCGTTCCTATCAATTTACCTCTAAATGTCAGCATTATAAATAAAGCACTGGTTTGTCTTCTGAGTCATGTGTGGTTTACAGCAGTCACTCTATGCAAAATAAAAAGACTTGTCCCATAGCTGCCTTAGAGACAAACATATGTGTCTCTAACTGTTCTCGGCCTCTGCTTCACACATTCACAGAGGTGACAAACAATGACTAAGCCCCATCTGCCAGGAGCTTTTACCATGAGTGTTATAACAACCAATAATAAGTGTAAATAATAAATGGCCCATACCTTACAATCATGGGGGCTTCGGCAGCTCTGCTAAACTATTTAAGGTGCCTTGTTGATGGGAGTTATTTTTTGCTGTGGGGTTGTAGAAATTCTCTGGCTTCCCAGTAGAGTTTTGGCCTGACAATAAACAACAGTTTAATACTTTATCTAATCCCTGCCAGGAGGTGAGTCCAACAGCAAGCTCTTGCAGATGTTCACATCCAATAATCTATCCATAATTGATGAAACAGGGAGGTCAGATGTAATGGCTGCTGCCATTGCAGCAACAAATAAATGGTTATTGACAAAACAAGTCAGTGTGGCACTGAGTGGGCTGTGAGATGACAGGCACGGAGCGGGGCAGAGAGAAGAGGCGTGCAGACGAGACGGGAGGCAGGAGAGAGGGGCTAAACTCTGGACCACTGCTCCTCAGATGGGCCGGCCAAGCCAGCGGGGCACGGAGAGAGCATCCCGGGTGGAAAAGTGGAGGACACGCCCATGAGGAGCCCTCAGGAGAGCGTAAACAGGGGGAGAACGAGAGCGAAAATGGGGAGGGACGTGGAAGGCGTTTGGGGAGGAGGGCAGGGAGGGGGGGTGGGGGTGGCAAGCAGCATGGTGAGGTGAGTGCAACTGCATGGAGTGTGCTGAGTGCAGTGGGCCAGCTGTCCGCTCTTCTTTCATCTCTGGGCTTTATGTCAGATACAATCTACCTGGCTGTCAAGCCTCTGCAACCGTCTCACAGCCCTCTCTCCCTCTTCCTCCCTCTCACCTTCTATAACTAACCCGCCCCCCACATCCCTCTCCCCCCTTCTCTCTCTCTCGCTCCATGTCTCTGGTGGCATCCCACCTCCGTGTCCTCTGATTCTTCTGGCCAAATCTCTGAATGGTCTGCAACATGTTTTATTCTCTGACATCAAAGTCTGTCTTTTCAAAACATAAAATAAGTACATTACCCACACAGACAAAAAAAAAGGGATGACAGTGACTCAATGCAAATCACAAAGTTGTTTATTTCAGGCGCACTGATATAACGTAAGGCCATTTAACTTATTCTACTTATAAGATGTAAAGTTTATAAAGTAAAGCGGTAGGAGAAAAACAGTCCACATGTCTGTGGTACTAACTAACTGGAGTTAACTCGCTAAACAAAAATGCACTTCTTTTAAGCCTCATTAACTCTTCTGTGGTAAATGGCTCCGTGCTGCACGACGGCACACACGATGCTTCGAAGAATTACCGAGAAAGCAGAGGACAACATGCTTTTTAGTGCTGAAGAAAAAAAAAGGGGGCCATTTTTAACTCCAGCAGAGGGTGAGCGACTCTCCCTTGTAGAGTTCCCTTCTCCACCGCTTAATTACTGCGTGCGATCATGAATATTTCAGGCATATGCTTTCCCACTTTGTCATTGGAGTTCAGAACTAAGAGAAACAAGTTCATATGCATATTAATACGCGGGGGCTGCGGGTGGATGGGGGACAGGAGGACTAAGGGTTGCCAGTGTGCTGGTGACAGCAGGAGGAAATGGCACTCATTCCCCAGCAGCTGCTCTTTTTAGATCCCCCTCAGAGGAGACTGCCCGAGGAGGGCCTGCACCACAAAGGGGATAAAGGAGATGAGGGCTCTTGATGGAAAACAGGCAAACAACCACTGGGACCCCTTCCTACCCCCGCCTTCAAACGCTAATGTGTGTGCACACTCGCGCGCGCACACACACAGAAACCTTTGGCCCACACTTTGCCAACCCTCAGGAGTTGTCAGGACCTCTTTAGCATTTTCCACGGTGGCTGCTAAACTGTGCATTAGCACCAGGCTAACGGGACCACTCTAATGACAGACAGACAGAGATTTTTTTTTCTCACAAGCTCCGTATAATGACAAATACGATGCAGTCCTGTGGGAGGGAGGGGGGGTGATACGGATAGACTGTGGCCACAGAAGCATCTGAGGCCCTCATCGGTTGAAGAGGGGCGTACTATTAAAATGACAATATAAATGTAAATCCTAAGTAATAATTCTTAAAAATGGCTGACACGACCCTTCGTTGGATCACGTGCATCAGTGCACTAACATGGTCTAGGGGCAGCATTAAACACTGTCTAATTGAATTTATGGACCTTTAAAATACCACTTAGCACCTAGTAGAGCATAATGACAGGCTTTATTTAACATATCTAAACAAAGACGATTAGAGCATTGTGCAGGTTTAATGGTGCACAAAATGTTCTCTTCCCACTTGATTGAGAGGGCTGTTTGCAGACGCAAAGAGCCCCCTGTTTAGATATGTTTGCCTAAAAGAAATACAGCACCTACAAAACAGAGAAGCTATTCAGCATACTTACAATGCAACTTTTTAAATGAGCTTTTTCTACAAAAAAAAAAAAAGTTGGCATTTTGCTGCATGTGGGACAACCCTTGATTAATTTGAACCCTGTCAAGTCTGCATGGAGATATCAGGATCTCTCAATGACAAGTTCAAAGGGAGCGCTAATTAGTTTGACCTTTCCTGTCATAATTAGCATGCCCACTCAACCTCCTACAATTTACCAGCAAAGAACAAAAGAGGCAACGCTCAAGCTGTGCTCCTGGATAGAAAACATTCTCCTAATTGACGTTTTCAAACAATACATGACACCGTGTTTTGTTCCGCATGCCCCTTATTTGCACAATTCGTAACACGGATGCAGATCTGAAATACACATGCAGAGGTGCTCGGCTTAAAGCGTCTTAAAATGTAAGACGGGAGCCCAAAGACGAAGCTTGCAGGGTGAGGCAATTAGAGCACTGGCAGTTATATCACTTCTTCCAGCGTGTCGGAGGTACTAAATGTGATTTATAGTGGGAGTTCCTGCTGGGCAGTCTTATAGGGGGAAAGGATTGAGAGACATTCAAGAAGAGTGTAATAGCCAGGGCTTAATATAACTATCCAAACAAACACCTTTTTTTTTTTTCTTTTTGTCCCTTTTTATAGAGGCAGAAAATAACTTCAATATATTTCCAGATCGAGGAAAGAAAGCCTATAAAAGTACACATAACACAATCCAATCGTCACTAATACATTCTGCATAGATCCAAGTGTGAGTTAGGTAATCTTACACCTGCAAAGCCTATTGTTTAGGTTACTCAAAATATTATTAACCATTTATCTTCCACTGAGGTGTGCCAATGACAGCCTTTGGACAGGATTAGAGTACACGACTAATGCTTATATCTGCAAACACATCAGAATGACTGCCACAGTTACAATAAACCCTTGTGATCTGTTTCAGATCTTGTTCCACTTTCCCATCAGTCATCATCACAGACACTATAATTCCCTTTCTTTGCACCAAGATTCTTCTACCCCCCCCCCAGATTGAAGGCACAAAGAGAACAGGACGGAGAGGGGTGGCTTTTGTTTTGGTACCTCTGTGTCTTTCCCCCCACTCGTTCTCTTCCCTTCCCTCTGTGAGGCTCTGGTGTGATTATTACACTTTCAGTGGAGGATTTAACCATGGGCCAGTTGGGCCATCGCCTCGGGGAGGCCCCCATTTCAATGCGTGTGTGCTACTTTTTCCCCCAGTTTATTGCCTTGCCTTTTATTCTGCCAGGCAGTCCCACTGACATCAGGGGCCTCTTAGAATAACTTGCCTGAGGCAATCAGATCCCTGAACCTTAAATCAGCCACTGTATACTGGTATAGATTCCAGATCTGAAATTGAGCTTGCGCTGATGAAGATACGTCAGATGGTGTTGAAAATGATAGGACTATTTTTCTTGTTTTAATATGTTGGTGGTTTGTTGACCACATGTGCCTACCTTTAACTAGCTTTAGTTAGAGATAAAACTAATTGGGACTGAAGAACTTGGCAGGGTGACTTCCTGTTTAATTGAGGGATGCAAATAGTTGTTTTCTGTTTTTCCACATGCAATTTTCAGCATGTTCAGATGCTACGTCAACATATTTACAGGCAGTACACATAGTCTAAAGCACTATTATCAGTTAGTTTAGTGTCTTTCAGAGTTGCTTTCAAAGGGCTTCCTTTTTGTGAGCCTAAAAATGCAAATGTGGAGCTTTTTTTCTTTTAAAAATTCACATTAACCAAACTAAATCTAAGTTTATATCATCTTAATACCTTTTATATAGAAATGCATCATTTTAGATTTTAAGACGTGCTGAATACAGCTTATTAGATATTATGAAAGATATTTACTTCTCATATATTTGACACAAATTTTGTATTTTCTTTTAACTTTCCCCAAAATTTACATCTAACATCTTTCTGAAGGTGCAGTTCACTGAGGACAAACCCTACGGTTCAAATCTTAGGGGTAGCTGGCAGGCAAAAATTGACTGGTGACAGATTTGAAGTCTAAATGAGAGTTCGGAATAATTAGTTGGTAAAGTCAACAGGGATTTGCTTTTGTATTGACGATCTTGGCAATGTGTGTGTGTGTGTGTGTGTGTGTGTGTGTGTGTGTGTGGATTAGTGTGAAAAGTCAAGCACAGGTCAAGCTTATACAAACCAATTATGACAAACAAAAAGGAAATGAGTGTAAATAACCTGCTTTTTCTGAAGCGCTGCCACGTCAGTGAGGAAAGATAATACAGCGCTGCTGTCTTTCAGTGCTGAATAATGCAGGCCCTTACTGTATTGAGAAGCTTAAAGAAATAAAAGGATCTTTAAAATGAAAGTCTTTATCTCTCCTGTACATTATTTTATGGACCGAAAATTTTATGGAAGTGAGTAGGAAAAAGTGGAGGAGAGCTTTTTTTTTATTACAGCAGCGTTCCCAAACTTTATGGATTATGACAGTGAGATAAAGCAAAGGCGAGACAACCGCTTGCAACTAATCACGTGTTGAACATGTTTATGTGCTGTGAGACGTTAAACCCAAACTGACTTCATTTTTTTTTAATGGTAGAAAAAAATTAAACCAAAGTGAAAAAAAAACTGAAATATTCAGTTTTGTCCCTTCAAATCTTGATTACAATGTGACAACTACCTGTGCAGAGTAACGTAGCAGCCTTTCATGTGATTGACATCAGGTTTACACAAAGGAAAAGTCACTACAGTCTCATCTTTCCTCGTTTAAAATTACTTGAACGCAAACCACATGTGTGCACAGGCTCGGCGGCATCTTATCACTGAGTGCACCTTTAATTAACACATTTTTCATGATTTCAAGAAACACATTTTTTTACACAAACATTAAAAAAACTGCTAATCAATCAAGTAAAACAAAAACACCAGAGCCTGATTAATTCACACCGCTGTAAACATAATTAATGTGTTAAACGGGCCTGTTGAAAGGCCTGATTTGTTGCAGGCTGATATATATTTACATAAAAGCGTACTGTAATGTATGCGCATCCATGTGTATGCTCTCGGTGTATGAGTGACGGCTCAAAGATCCCATGTAGGAGGTAAATACTGCAGAAGGCCAGAGTCTCAGGAGCGAGCACAGTTGATCTGTGATCTCTGATCTGTGGAGGAACTCAGCAGGACACTACCACCGACTCCACTATCCCATCAGCTGTAGACATAAACTCACATTTGCTGGGCTCCCCTGTCTCCTGCTACAAGAGTTTTAGCATGTCTAAAATTGATGGTTTGCTCCCTCCTAGGAGAGAGGTGTATCAGGAGTCAGGGCTCTAATGAGAAATAATTGTGCCCTTGCTTTACACTGGCACCCCACAAGACATACGGGTCAGCAGAACAGCTGGAACTTAGAGATTGTTAAAAACAACCATGGCTGCTCGAGATGTATTTGTAAATCAGCTTAAGCATAAAATAAAAAAAATCATAGCTACTATCAAGGCTGTAACAGGTCATTATCGGGAAAGTCACGGCTTTAAGCCTCCCCTTCAGTTGGAAGCACGCAGCTGAAGCTACGCGTGAAAAGGCCTGCGTAGTTAGAATTTCATAACAAAAAAAGTCCTTTAAACAGAAAAGAGCAAACATTGAATCATTGTTAAGACGATGTTAAGTTAAAATCATTAATATTGAAGGCCCAGCTTTGTTGAGACGGTTTTAAGTCACATCGTATCAGCCTTTAAGATCTGAGTTTAAGATTTTATATGCAGTTTATGCAAGCAAAATGGGCCACCGCCACATTGAGCTCTTGCCTCAGTCTTTATTGAAAGCTTTCTTAAAAACGACTGATAAAAGCCAAGGGTGTCTTTAAGAATTGACACACTCTTTAAAACATACATCTCATGAAAAAGACTTAAAGAGGGCCAGTTGCAAATTTAATATAACTTGGGGGATGCAGCACTGAAATACCATCAGTGTGCAGGCAGAGGCTGGCTCACAAAGTAACTGCCTGGGTCTGAGAGAATAGCACGCTCACATAACATCTAAAAAGCCAAACACACTGGCAGGCAGAGGCGAGGCAGGCAGGGCTGATGAAGAGTGAGGAGTAAAGGCAGGCTCAATTGAGATGGAGAGATATACCCCTATTTCACCTTTTTGCATCACTTGCTTTTGTTCTATATGTCCATTCAGACAAGAGCCTTTTATGGCATGAAAGTAAGGGTTTGAGGAGTTCATCTAAGTAAATAAGGAAAAAAAAAAAAATACAAAAAAAGGAGAATAAAAAAAAACTTTCATGACATGTCTGATTCCTCAGACACCCTGTACAAAAATCTGGACCAAAGGATTATCAGCATTCAGAACAATACATGTCAAGCACTCCCAAAACATGAGAAACTTAAGTGTAATTCTGTTCACTTCAATTTTGATGCACGTTTTCTTTTTTAATCGCATAAATAATTGATGAAAAGGTTCTAAAGCAAAGCCATATAACACTCCTGCATAACTGATGCTCACACCCGTGAGCCATCAACATAAGAGCCGTGATTGAATGCATTCAAATGAATTCAAACTGCACATTGATTACTTGATGGAACAAATGGGCCCTTCCCGCCGCATTCCCTCATCATTCTTCAGCTCTGCTTGCATGCAGTAGATTCCAGAGACAAAGACGCTTTTGCAAGACAACAAGAGAGGGAAGAAAGAAAAGGGACAAACATTGGCAAATGCTCCTTTTTATTTTATTAATTTCCCACATATTTGAAAATGATGAGTAGACTTGACCTCTGCGGAAAGTCAATTAGGTTTATACATTGCTCCAGGTATTCTTCAGGTAATTCACAGTGTCTTGATCCCAATAAAAAAAAAGAAAAAAAATCCGGAGACCTCTCTGCTCCAAAATCACAGCTGCGTTATTGGGAGTAGCTAATTATCTTTACTGTGTCAGGGGTGTGCATTTTTTCGCCCGGTAGTAACCCAGCGAAAAAGAATAATAATTGGAAAATCTAATGAGATGAGGCTAGCAGACACAAAGAACCTAGCCTACATAGTAAAAAGTTAATGCAGTTTACAGAAGTTGCTCTGATCCTCTGAGGCGGCCTTTAAAACCTCAACCTCACAAGAACCTTTTCTCTTTCCCCCCCCTTCCTCATCATTATTAGCTGCCAGTAGCCAGCGAGGAATATCAAATTTTTAAGTAGTGCCCTCTCCATTTTAACATTCGTGCCGTCAGTCAGGACTATAAAGGCGTCTAGTATAGGGAAAAACAATGTCATTGGCAAAGCATTGCAATTAATGTACAACTGCAAAAACCCAAAGAACAACTCGGCTGCTATCAAAAGTGGAGGCTGTAGCTTCGGGATGAGCCTTAGGCGTCTCCCAGCTGTCAAAGTTGGGAGGATACGCAGTGAGGCCACTCATTTTCCGCTGAACAAGTTGTTCAGCTCAGAGCAGGTACTGGACCTGCAGGGTGCTTTGCATATTGGCAAAGCGAAGGTTGAGAGAATCAGAACCTCTCATTAAAACCTTCAGCTTATCTTCAGTTCTTGTATCAGCACTTTGCACCGTTTCCTTTGCATCCCTTCTGCAGCTTCCCTTCAGTGGAGCACCTTTGTAAAGAACAGCAAAAGTAACATAAAGTAAAATAAATACATTTCCCATCTAATCACTCATTTCAGTAGATTCATTCATGTGCCCCCCCCCCCCCCCCCCCTTCAGCCAGATTGTATTTAAACAAAGGACACTGTAAATGAATCATAAATAAAGGGGCTGAACCATGCCAGTTGTTTTAAAATGTTAAGCTATAACTAAAACCTCATAATGAAGCTGATCCTCAGAGACCAAGGTCAAAAGTAAAAATCATTTTGGTAATCCGATGTACAACAGTTCCCTCGCACGGTGGCATAATTAACTTGAATATATTAATTCTTTAGTACACTGCTTATTGAATTATACATTCTCAATTTGCCTTCGACAATCCAGTATATTGAGCAATGATGTTGAAAAAGGAGTTGTAGATAAGACCTGCTGGTTTAACTGGAGCCCCTGAGCATGAATCGTCTCCCACAGGCTGAAGGACACTCTGCTGGGTTCAGGGAAATCTTCAACCCTTCCTGAATAGGCCTATTTGTCTGAGTAAGCTGTAATTGCTTTCCAGGGACATGTGGAGAACTTTGAATATTGTCAAACCCAAGTACACCAAGGCTGCAGGAATTGGCCTCACTGATGAAGGGAGAGTTGTGAAACTTGCCCAGCATTTGCTGATAAAACACAGTTTTATGAATTTTCAGTCAAAATGTGTTAGTGGTCATTTTTTTCAAAGTCAGTTCTAAAACTTCACATGAAGCTTTAGCCTTTAGTGTCGATTACCAGCTTGTTACGTTTCAACAACTTCTTAATGCCCAGTGTATCATATTTGATACATGAGGTTTGGGGAGTTTTTTAAAATGCTACATCATCAGTATGATTTTTCCCCCTGGGATTTTCCATGAAACCATCTGTTACCGAGAACGGTCAGGAAAAGAGAAAACATCCAGTGAAGTCTTCTGAGCAAAAATGCCTTGTTGATGCCAGAGGTCAGAGCAGAATGGCCAGACTGCATTAAGTTGGCAGAAAGGCAAAAATAACTCATAAAACCACTGGTTACAACCAAGGTATGCAGAAGTCCTTAAGTCCCATTTTGGACTCAAGATCTGCGTCTGACTGTTAAACCGCTTGCTCATTAGCTAACACGTTTTTTTTAAAGCATGACCAATATTTACAAATCAGACTTAGTGTGTGACTGAATTCATAAACTCATCAGGAAAGTGTTTACAGAGGTCAGAAAAAGAAAAGTTTTTCCATGGACTTCTATAAGACTGGAAATCTTGTGCAACCACAGGTATCACCATCTGTTGACCTCCAGAGGGTTTAGGCCCACCATAGGCAGGTTTAAGGCACACTGGCTTCATTTTTCTGACCCTGAAGCTAAGTCCATGTTTTATGCAGTTAATGATAGGCAACCAGAAGCACAGCACTACGGCAAAAAACCTAAAATATTGTTCTTTTTGTTGCACTAAAAAGAGTAACTAAAAATATTTGTCATATATATCTTACGATTATCTTACTGGGTTTTTTGTCATTTTTTGTGCACTGTCTTAAAAACAGTGTTATTAGTGTTCGTTCTCATCTTCATGAATAAATTATTGCTCTCCTATTTGGAATTTTTTCATGTGGTATAGAAAACAATATCGAACACCAAGTATTTTCCTGGGTATTGGTATCGAGTTTGAAAATCTACTGCCATGCCAGTTAAACATTTCACTTACTCTTTGCCTTGTAGTACATTTACATTTCCTAGCATATTTAAGCTCAGGTGTCTACATGCTTTGTTCTTTATGTGCCATCACTTTATTGAACTTATTCTTTCATGACGAAAACAAGACCGAAATATTTTTCATTCTCCTTTAAGTGCCCCACATTTAACCCATAACCCCCACTGTTTGAGTACTAACTGAATACCAGATCAACAAAGGCGGCGGCAGTGTAAAACTTTCCCATTGTCTTGTCAGTCAAGCCCGAAGAACTCACATTCACATCTCTTATTCTCATTTTTTTGATCCGCAAAAAATGGCAAAGATTCTTTTATATTCAAATGAGAACATTAACATTAGACATCCAGCATCACAAAGTCCCTCTATGTTAGCATCTCATTTGAATATCTCATATCTTCAAGACAAGGCTCTGTTAGAGTCATCTGGGCTTTTGTCCCCTGCACAGGACACCACAGGCAAGTCAGAGAGGTGTCACACATCCAGCTTAGTAATTTGTCATGAAAGAAGCCTTTCCCGGGATGAAAGTAATGAGCTGTCAAGGTTATGATGACTAGCATAAACATACTTAATTAATTAGAAAGTAGATAATGCCACACTGTTGAGAGAATCAATGATAAGTTAATATGTTAAATATATACTCCTCTGTTAAGGAGGCAAAACAATTATGCCGGTGTGAATATCAACAAGGAGGGACTCATAAGGAGTCTCACAGTGGCACCTGTAACAAGCTCAAAGAGAACATGCATTATAAATACAAAAAGACAAGCCATTCTCTATTAGAGATGAAGACTGAGAGGCACTCAGACAATAACATGTCAACATCTCTTAAAGTGCACACCAGCTCCCTCACACGCCTCAAAACTGCCAAACAAAATGAAAATGACATGTTGCAGCTCAGAAACTTGGCACTGACTGAAAACTTTCAAAAATCCTTTTCTCCAAGGATTCGGTTGAGTTTTTAGACTCTGATAGTAAATTGCAGCTAATCTGTACTGTTGAGTGGGAAGGCGTTTGGCTCTTATTGTGTCAGGCTCATTATATAATTCTGATCAAGCTCAAGCATTAATGTAGAAGCGAATTTGCCCCACCCAAGAGAACGCTGCATGGGGGTTACTCAGGTTGGATGAAAAATTACTTAAATTAAGGGAGAGAGGCAGAACCCAAGCGATCATACCTACAAAAATGTCTAGAAGTAGCTTCAAACTGTGGCATTTAGAGTTTATAAAATTAAACGACTCAGTATGAATGAGTCTAATTACCACTAATTCTCATTAATATTGGGGAAGCTGAAGACACACAGCATACCAATTCCTCCGCCCCAGGCTATGTTCTTAAAATTTGCTCTATTTGATTTATGATGAGAAAAAAAAGTTGGAAATCCCTCCATATGGGAGTGAGTACATACCATAGATCCTGGTACAAGAGAATTAGGAATAGATTGATTTGACAACAGTTGATAGATTTCTAGAAGTAACGAGTCTTTAAACTAGTAATGCCACAATCATTGCATATCCAATATGAATTCATAATACACTTCTATATCCAGTAAAAACACAGGGATTATAGTCCTTTTAGACAAATATGTAATATGATGTCATAGATAAATACAAATATACAATATATAGATCTACAATCGACAACAAAGTCTATACAGCCCTGTGCAACATCACTTAAATGTTAAATCATTTACAATAATTTCAACTTCAAGTAAATGTGTGGAGTATGTAAGATAAGATAAGATAAGATAAGATAACCTTTATTAGTCCCACACGTGGGAAGTTTGATCACATATATCATTTAGGACAACAGAAACTCACTGGAATAATGCAAGTGTGTAGCTATATCTCTGACCACTAGCAAAAGTCTAGTGGTCAGTGGTTACATTACATTTTTTCAGTTATGCTTAAACAAAATTCTAAAAGATCAAGGACACATTAAACTCTAGATGTCGCTTTTGTGGACTGGATAACGTCTGATGCACTGGACCCACATGGTAAAGAAGCTCCCGAACACGTTAGAAAGAGAACAAGAGAAGCAGTGAAATACTAAATATGAGAGGCAGCACTGCTTAGAAGGCATGAAAAAACCACCACTGCTGCTAATAGCAGAAGGGGCAGGAGCTGTCCAAGTTAAAAAGACAAAAACTGTGCAAAAGTGCAAAACTGTGCAAAAGCGCAAAACTGCAGGATAATCATTTGTCAAAGAATGGGACAATAAGCAGCACATTAATTGGTCAAATGAAACAAAATTTGTTCATTAAAATTTGGATTGCTATCAGTAATATTTGTGGAAAGTTGTTCACATTATTGATAAGACCGACTCAAATGTGTGCCTTTCTAAGAAGACTGGACAAGGAACCTAGTATATCATTTTGTTTTGACAAACTTATTGGTTAAATCTGTCATTGTACGACACACACTGTATATCTCTGAGTCTTGTCTTTTCCTGTAATTCAAGTGTTTTCCATTTGGTTTCGAGGATTGGCCAGTTACTGATCAAGCAAGGCAGTTTCCAGAGGAACAAAAACTATCTTTATGTGTTCCTCATTAGTTGAATGGAAAGCATTTAGATCCTAAATTGTGTACTCACTTCTGCCTGGTCAAGTATCTGCTATATAAAACATGACTGTTTAAGGTGTTTTGCACATAACTCATACAAAATCAGAATCAGAACCAAACTTTATTAATCCCTAAGGAATTATGTGGGTTACAGTTGTTCCAAGACAGTAACAGCAGCAGACTAAACTATTTAAACAATACAATATGTTACAGATTTTACAAACGCAGTTGCAAGTGAGCAGCAAATTCTTTGTTTCAGGAATTTTGAAAGCCGAGCACACTTGGACAAAAATGTGTTTCATCAGCATATTTTGAGTCAATGAAAAATATGTTGAAGTCAATTGAAAAATGTCAAGGCCTAAAAATAAAGTGCAAAGTTGAAGCATTAAGAAACCACAGCAACTCACCAATGAAGAGGCAGACCATGAAAAGTTACAGCGAAGCGCATAGTGTCTAAAAGTCACCAATACTCTGTTGAATCGATAGCTGTAGAGTTCCAAAACTCCTCTGGCGTTAACATCAGCACATAAACTGTGTGCTGGGAGCTTCATGGCTTTCTATGCCCAAGCAGCTCCTGTGGGTATAGGTGGCCTTGTGCTTTTGTCCATATAGTGTCTGACACATTATCAGAGTTAACATAGGAAAAAGTAGAGCCAAACATTCTTAGTGAACTCTTTGGGGTCCTTCCTTAAATTTTTTCCCCGTCTGCATCTAAAAAGAATGCCCTAGCTGTTGCCAATCTGCTTGCTAGAAGATTAATATTGACTAAGTGGAAATTAGCAGCATCTCCCACTTGTGCCCAGTAGATAAGGGGCACTCTGATTTATCAGACTGGAAATGATCAGACTTTCACTAAGGGCCTTCCCCTAGTACATCTAAGAAAATATGGATCTGTTTCTTCCATTTTAGTTAAGAGGATAAGTTTCCCTCACATGTCTGACTGAACTTGTTACACGCTGGGCTGGGCTGGGTTGCTTCGGTCTGTGTCTGCCTCACACATAAAAAAATATTTTATTTTTTGCTTTTATTAGTACTGGTTTTTTTTTAACTTCCTTTTATAGTTTTCTTACTATTAATGCTGATATATGCTAATGCTCTGTGAGTTCATTTTATAAATTCTCTACTCAATTACTTAACAAAGTAATCGATAAAGTTCAAGAAATAAAAGAGAAAATATGCCTTTATTTGAATATATGTGTCCATTCTAAACACTGCTGCACTAGTTTTGAGTTTCTTAATGATCTTTTTCAAAACTACTGTCATAAAGTAGTATAGTGTTAGTACTTTAAAATACTGGTATGCATCCGAAAATGTGTCTGACATCCAAATTTAAAAAAAAAAAAAAACAGTCACTGCATTCAACAAGTTATGATTTGCAGTATTTTATCAGAGAGGCTCAGCAGATTTAGGTTAACTTTAAGCAGCCCTGACTTTAATTTCCCTTAGCATTGCAGATGCCTTGGATGAAACCATTTCCATTTCTCTGCCCTCAGGCTTCTAATGGTGCTGCTGTGGTTCCTGCGGTAAAGGGGTGGCTGCCACCATCCCCCTCGGTTACCTGCTCGGTGGTGTGGCCCACGCCTCGGTCAGGAAGTGTTGAAGCTGATCCAGCTTATCGGGCTGCCTCCTCCGGGGGCTTCTGCCACCATATGGCTGACCCAGGCCCTGCAGCCTCCCCAGGGGTAACTTGCACATGGATCAGAGTAACAATTCAGAGTATACGGCTCTCCCTGTTACCCCTTTACCCCCAGCAGGACTGCACAGATGTTGTTTCAGCAAATTCCTGAAAAATGTGAACTACAGTAAGAGGATGAAAAAGGACTGGGGGCACATCCAAACAAGTTAATTTGGGATTCACCAGCTCTTCATCGAGCTATGTTTCTTTGCTGATATTTGATATGATTTGAGAAATGTCAGCTGGTGGGATTTTCTTTTCCAGTACTTGAATAAAAAATAAATAAATAAATAAAAATTTTTTAAAAAAGGCACAGTCTGGCAAATGGACAGAGGTCTTTACCACAATACTAGGGAGCAGATGCACTTTCCAACCGTTTCACTTTCCAGGCGGTGGCCTGACATTTTAAATATGCTTTCAATGGTAGTTTCAATGGTCCTGAGCCAATATTTGCATGCCTTTGTCCCCAAAGGCAACAAAAGAGGAAAGAAAAGGAATAGAATGGAAAAAAGTCAACAGTTTTTACACTAGCCAAAGCTGTATCTCAGTGTGTCTTACATCTCTGCACCCTGCTAAGCCCCCCCATCCCTCTCATCCCTCGTTCCTCTTGCCTCCTGGAGGGCGGAATGATTGAGGGGTGCTACCCCTGCCTTTCATCCTGCAAGCGAAGGTCTGCCTCTCTCCAAAGTAAAAAACATCAACTACAGAGGTGTAGTAAAGACTAGGAAAGAAAAAGGGAGGGATGTAAAGTGTCACATATTCCCCTGAAGCACAATAAGCCATGCACAAGTTAGATGCAAGGATATGGAAAGTCATTATTTGCAGGCCTAAAGGGATGTAGCTGTTACATGGGCCAGATGGTATATCAACAAGAGGCAAAAAAGGCCAACCTACCAGAATCCTCTATAGTACTTGTTGTGGCTACCTTGTTATCCAATTTGTATATGTTTATTTATTTGCCGTGTGCACTGGTTTTCACTTAGGAATTAGGAAGATGTCATTAACAGTTTTGCGTACCCTCTACTTCTGCCTATAAAACTGATCCATGTTTTAAACACGCTAACAAACAGTATTAAAAAATGTTAAAACCTTACCTTTTAAAGTTGATGTTATTTTGAAGCAGACAAAAAAATTGCCAGTGTGTGATGGAGGTGAGGAGTATTCTGCTACCAAAGTTGTCCAGGGATGGGAGTCATTCAACTGGTCACAGAGTCATGGGCGTCCAAGACTCACTGATACATGCAGGGAGCAAACACTGGACCATTCTCAGCCTACAGGATGCCGTGAATTGCTTTCCTGGTGAAGAACTGGCAGTAGGATGCACTGTGGACTGTGCACCAGACTAATGTTCTTCTGAGAAACCTTGGGTACCGGCATTTACTGTATGTAAAGATCACTTTGACTTTTAACATTTACTCAGGATAGTTCCAACTGTTGCAGATGTACATCCCTTGATGGTAGCGGCCTCTCGCACCAGGATGATGTTCTCTCCCAGTGCATAATAAAATGGAACAAGGTGTTGACTTGCCATAGAAATGTCCCCGATCTCAATCTAATATCATACCTATAGGATACAACATATAAACAGTCAAATCAACGGAGACCCTGCATTACCAGTACTGAAGGAAGGATGATGATGATGTAAGCTTTGCACAAGCCCTTACCTCTCTATTAAATTCTATTCTCAAGTTCATCTTTCTTTCACCTGGACCCATAAGCTTCTTCCAGACCTGCACCAACTTTTTCAGATGTTATCTAGTGAAGGTTCTTTGTTTTCTATGTGTTCTTCAGTCATATCATTGGCTTGCATGTCAAGGAAAACCCTAAATTAACACTAACAAATGTAGCTCCTATAGACTTTGATAATGATGTCAAAGCATGTTTCCTCAAAAGTGTTCTTAATTTGGCAGCATGTTCTTTCTTCTTACGAGTCTGCTTTATTCACTAATAAAGTTTCTGTTCCTCTGTGTATCGGTTTTATTTGCTTGCACTAACACCTTGAACTGTAAATTTCAAATGCAAATTCAGTTAGGTGTCCAGTTACTCCTCATAGTCATCATTGTAATAATACAGGTCATGCTACACAGAAGAGTTAAAACAGTAAGAATAAACAAAACAATGACTATCAAGTCAGTAAAACAAGTTTACAGTATGCAGAATCACTGAGAACAGAGGATTCATTTGATAGGTGGAAGACAATCAAAGTGAACATGGCAGTTTAAAGAGGTGTTACAGATGTCAGATGGGAGGGAAATCCAGAGGTGAGGAACAAAGCAGCAGAAGGTTCTGGACCCCATAGTAGTGAAATAGGGGCAAGGGACAGTTTGATGGAGGAAAGAAGAAGAAGCAGACTCCTGAGGTTCGTAAACTGGAGAATCTATTTAAGTTTGGTACTCTGTAAATACTTAATACAATATTTTTGTAATTCCTCTTGAATTAAAGGTGCAAATCTGCACACTATTCGCTGCCTAATATTAAATTCATTTGGTGGTGTAGACAGACAAAATAACAAAACAACTGAGTTAAGCGCCACTTACGGACCTGACTCAATATATACTGCAAATTTTGCTCCACAAACAAGAGTATATACAGCCAGCACTAGCACTGTTTGATCTTTATATAAGATAATTTCTGAATACTTGTTTTTAGTTTAGCTTTGCGTTTTTTGACTCAATAAACTGATCAATATGAAAAATGACAACAGTACCACCAGATCACCAAGGGACAGAAAACACTTACACACAGTTTAAAGAGGAGCAACTCGTTGGCAAATTGTTAACTGTAACTGTAAGCCAACTAACATTTTAACAAGACAAAGTTCCTCCACAGTCAGTGCATCAGACAATAAAACATCATTAATACCAAAACAGCCCAAATGTAGCAGTGCAAAGGCAGAAGTGCACTCAAGACAGTTAAAAGCTATCACAGAACAAAGGAGGCAGAACATAGAGGAACATCAGGTTTTGGTTATTGCTCGGTTATTGCTGGGTTTGGAAGCAAAAGCAATTATCAGCGAGGGCATCAGTAAAAGCGTGAAGCTGTTGACATAAAAATGTCCATTTCACTATTGCTTTGCAGCTCATTGCAGTTGCTGGGAACAGTAAATTGTAATGAGGAGAGGCTGATGGAGGCGTTAGCTCCAGGGACTGTTAACTGACAGGCAAATCGGGTATTATAACTGACAGATGAGATTTGTAGCATGCTTAGGTTTGTAATCTAATCTGTGCTGTCATCAAATGATACGATCAGGAGGGGGTTTTTTTTATCATCAATGTATTGGAAAGTCCCTTTGTGTATTATTACTGGAATATCCTTTTTTTGAGTGTTTGAACTGGGCCAGTGTCTGTTAGTAGTTAGCCAGTGTGATCACAAAGAAGCAAAGGGGCAAACCGAGACACCACTACCACCTCTCGCCTAATGTTTTTGTTGTGTTGTGGTCTTACATCACTTTCAAAGCTGAATAACATCAATTTTCTAGTGCATCTATATTTCAGCAGTGTTCAGATGTCTTGGGAATCTGTTCAAACATTCAACGTTTTCAATTCAGTCTTATTAAGTATGGGATAAATTTAGAGTTGGGCGATGTATGATGTATTTGCATACATCATAATTTCCTATAATCCCATTTATATATCTCATTAAGCCTTAAAAAGGCCTTAGATTGTATTTTAGGCTTAACTACTCCAACAAAAAGTAAAGAAAAATATATGAAAACTTAAATCGCGTTTAAACTCCCTGCATTTTTGTCACTGTATAGCCTCTAGTTCTGTAATAGTAAAAGATGGTGACGATTGTTATGTCTCCAGTTAAGTCACTGTCAGGTTGCAGGCAGGGCAGCACAGTGCAGTGTTTGTGTGGTTTGCAGGGACACCTATTGGCTACATGTGAAAACTACACTTTAGGTTGCAGACAAGATAAAAATGTACCACAAATCAAGAGTGCACTACTTTTAATTGGTGTAGTTCATTAGCGTTAAATAACAAACACAATTTGTCATACATAATGAATAACAATTAAAGCGCAAGGCGCTCTCTACCTCTTCAGCTCAAAAACAGAAAAACAGGGGTAGAGTTTTTCGATTTTTATTACTCAATGCAGTCACATACTGAGCAGTCAAGTCAGCCTGTTAGGAATTAAAAAAGCAGTGTTTCCTTAGGACATACTAATGAATCATGTATAAAAGATAATCATTATTGGTTTATAAACGCAAGCGTCTCACAAGCCACAAGCACACAGCTCAGTCCCAGGATATGCAACAACTAGTAATATTGTAATTAAAACAAGAAACATGTCTGAAATTTTCAGACTTCAGACAACAGATTATCACAAAACGTCTCAGCCTCAGTGAGCGCCTCAGAAGCCCCCCTGCAGAACGTCTGATTAAAACGTCCAAGAACACATGAATACATTTTGGAAATGGAAAAAAAAATGTGGATTATTTTAAATTCATTTCCTTCACCACATGCTACTTTCCATTTTTAACAATGTTATTATGACAAATATATTTTAAAAATCCTTGTCAAAACTTTTGTTTTGAACACATCACCTTGTTCTGAGCTCTCTGGATTCATAAAAACAAGACTGAAGGGAAATTACCAGTAAAACAAAAGAAGAACACAAAAAAACACGGTAACGCTAAAGTGTAGCCCTTTAATGTTTTTTCTCATTTAGCTTCTGCTCGTCTCCTCAGCACTCAACAGGTGTCGTTTGTGACCGTAAGTCCTAGTTAGCAGCAAAAAGACTTTCCTCCTGATTCAGTTTCACCTTTCATGGACCAGATACCTTTGAAAGAGTGAGTGTATACAATAAATGGAATAATTCATGATTTTGTCATTAAAAATGAAAAGTTTCTTTTCCTCATACTTGGGATGTGTTTTGAAATTATACATAATGGACCATAGATGTTCAGAAGTTTTCCAAACCTCCTCTAGCTACGTTGGGAGACGTACGTAAGTCCCCCCTTGCGTTTCACAGGAGAGGGGTACCAGGGCTTTAATTATGTGCAGAGCCTGGATCATTAGCATGGATGGGGGAGCCGTACGGAGCGTCCTCGTCTCCAGTCAAGGCACTGCGCTCGGAGTCGACCACCCCCTCCTTTCTCCTCCCTCTCATGTAACAAACGAGCCCGGCCTTGTTACCCAGGCACAGGTTAACAAGCACCGGCACGAGTTCATGCTGATGAATACATGGAGAACATCAGCTAATGCATCTTGCAAGCAATTAATTCAAATAATAGTTGTAAGTAAATTAATTTGAAATAAGGTTTGGGGGAATTTATTCTGATTCAAATTAACCCAAAAGTTTAAGATTTATGTGAAGTCACTAAATTTACCATCAAAACACATTTCATAATGTGCATTTCTGAGCAACACGTTAAAAAAAACGTCCCAAAACATGTCTTATTGTGACCCCAGATGATCAATGCGCCTAATCCCACAAAATACGGCTGCACAGCTGGAAACAATCTGAGTATTGTCATGACACAGATACATCTAACGCCCGCGCACATTTATCCCAACCCAGTTCTAAACTTTCTCAATTATTCATTAATATGAAATTGTGTTTGTCTCAAGTGGAACAGTGCGATTTCCTCCTGTGACATACAGGCATTGTTTGGCCTCTCTCCAGAGCCACTGTCACTCCTTTGCCAATTTCTCAGTTGACACAAATTGTTCAGGAATCCATTTCCCTCCTGATAGTTTGGAGAGCCCTGATTTGTCCTAATCCTGAGACCATTTGTAATACAGAAGACTGGGATAAATAATAAATCGTGTGTGACAGAGTCAAAGGAACAAAAAAAAATGGAGCTGGCGAACAAATGGTTTGCTTTATCGCTGGGAAAGAAAAGCTTTCTTTATGGTTGCATTATCAAATCATGATATGTATATTCACTGTTGAAATGAATAGTAATGAGTGGAATGTGGAAGAAATATGGAGAACAAAACTAAGGCTTCTCTCTGCTGTGATGGCTTCATAATTGTTGTGCTCCGAGAGGACTCACTGTGAAAATGTATTATTTTGTTATTGTTGTTACTAATGCATGTGAGTCTTACTCTGGATGCTGTGTGAAATTTCAGTGTTTGAGCTATTAAGAAATGAAAATAGCTAAAATATTAATCAGAATACTCACAATATTTATTCACACAATATTCAAATTTTAATTATGTCTAATTTTAGTGTTTACTGTAAATACCAAAGTTTGACATATTAGACAAATGGCAATGGATAAGAAGGAAAATCATGTTTTTAGTGCTAATATACTGCATAAAATTATACATAAATATTTAGTAGGTTCATCATGAGTATCATACATTCATATTTTCAATGTGGTCTATCCTAAAAAGTGCTTTGGCTTTAACAGAATACTGCAAATCTAGACAAAAGTTCCTTTATTTTGATCAGAAATTAGATATTTAGTTTTCACAATTATGTTTAAAAAGAATTGCCAAAAATTAGCAGGTGTGTTGCTGATCGGGCCTTCTTAGAACCTTTATTTGTCAAACAAATGTATAAATTGCAGCCAGGTAGTTACTTTACTGTGACGCTGTGCTTGCACACGGCCACAAAGAAATAAAAAGTGACCACTTACAAAATTTCCCAGTGGCATTTCTTCCCCATGAATGCTGCATGCTGAGAATGAATTCATGCATAATTTGGAAACACTCTGTCATGTGATCTTCTGTAAGCACTGCTCGTTCAAATCCTGCAAAAGGCTACTGAATAACTTTAATAAAAGATCAGTGATGCTAAAGACTCTCTCATAAAACAACACTCATCCATTTTAATGCTCAGAAATTTCCATTCCAGTTTCCTTTGTAATTGAGATTCATTTTGCAGAAACTAAATTAGTTTGAATAGTATAATTTGTAAATATATGTTAATTAACCCCTTTTTCTTCATCTCGTTTGTTAAGAGAGAGCAGAGCCAAATGAAATTCAAACTTACCTGCAAGGCAGACTCAGGACCTGTCTATGAATTAAGGCAAATAAAAACACTCCAGCACAGTTTACTTTTTTGCACACTCAGTTGTTTTTAGTTAGGCGAAGGTCTTAATTGCATTGTCGTTAGTGTGTCTAATAATTGCCACAGGACATTTGGGTTTATGAACCTATGCAGGCTTCCACTGTGTGTAAAACCTGAAAAGGAAAACCACAGGAAAAGGATGCCCACCACTGCTCCTTAATTTAAGGAGAGATTAATAAAGTAGTTGCTAGACTTGCAGTTTGTTCTCCCTAAGGGTTGTATTAATAATCTTAGAGATACAAGGTTCAACTGTGGAGATCTGCCCTTGTGAAAGACCGGCAAAACTTAAAAGGCTTGTCTTAAAAGATCACTGATGTGCTGCTGTTACTTGTCGTCCATAATTTACTGTTAGCTTCATGCAGATTAAATGTTAAAAGAGAGTCTTTCCGTACAGTATAAAATACCTTACTGTCTGGGCAACTAAACTGCTGTGAAATGTCCTGCAGATGTGTCACCAGGAAAGAACAGATGTTGAGGTGACCAAGTTCCATATTAACTTGGTCGTACAGCTGTGGGTGGAGAATGAGGAAGGGGAAGATAGAGAAGATATACTGAGACAACGCACACCTTGACGATCCTACTTCTGATAGGAAGTGTTTGCCGATTTTAACTTGATCTTACTAAAAATTATACACAGAGTAGTGCCAGACAAGAAAGATTTAAGATAAATTAAATGTAGTATTTCTACAGCAAAGTATGTGATTTTAGATCAGGCTGGAGACACTCATTATTGCCCTGTTTCTAGTGCATTTCCTTCCAACTGACATGTGATATGACTCATAACTGACTGATGATTGGTTTTAAGCTGAATTTGGATCTGCGATAAAAAGTTATAGTTGATGTTTATGTAGGCTTGCTAGCTGAGACTGCAGTTTGCCTCCTGTTTCAGTTTAGTTTTATTTTCACTTTTAACCTTTATCTTCACTGGATGTTTGATTGGATTTATGATCCAAAACTACATACACAGCTTTAGGAAAAGGTGCATGTTAAAATATAACTAGTCGGGAGTGAGACTTGTTGCAGTACTACTGTAACACATGCCTCACATAATCAAGGCTAAAGATACACCTTGTGAATATCTCAGATACCAGAGGCTTTGGGAAGGAGGATAGACTCACTTATCAGTAAGAAAAAACCTTCATAAAAAAAAACAACCATTGGTTATTATCGTTAGTTATTTATTTTATTACAGAAACGAATGTCAATTTACTGTTAATAAAATGAATATGTACTACAGATCATTAAAAAGTCAAGATGTAACAATAACTTTAAGGTGGCTCTTTGAAAGATTTATCTGATAAACTTCAATGTATCATTCAGAATACTTAATTTCTGATTAATACAATGTATTAAAATTTTAATAAAAGCTACATTATTACTTATATAATGACAGTAATTATTACATGTGGTGCGAGTAAAGAGTAGTGGGACTTTCATACTCTCCTCACTTTAGGTTGCAGACTCTCTCCTCCTCTCAGTCCTGCAGGAAATGCAGTGGATTATAATGATAATACTAATAATAGTGATAATGTTGTTTGACTTTTGAGAGGTTTTCATACCTAACTGCTGCATCAGTGAATTAATGTGGGCTTGTGTAAAAGGTAGATTAATCATATTCCAGTTTATTTCCCATTTTTTTTGCAACATTTGTAGTGAGTCCTATTGTGGTGAACAATTTCTGTGACAAATCAGTTTAGAATTTGTCAACTTTATTCCCCAAATACAATAACAGCAAATACTGTATTCAAAAGGACAGCGTGTAATCAAATGCCAAAGTCTGAATGGTTTCTCTTAGAGAAGTGAATGAACAGTCAAAGGGTCAATTCAGTGTTTTTAAATGATCTGTTCTGTATTTTTCAAGCAGTTTTTCACATCTTAAAGAAATGTGGTTTGAAGTCTTGACGGGAAATTACTTCAGAATTTCAGTGTGCAGACTTCTATTTACTTTTCTGGTATTTTCCAGTATAATCATTTTATAACAACATAATGGTTTTTGTACTTCTAACTACATTTAGCAATATTCTAACTTTGTGCTTCATTTTTTTCGTACATGAATCATCTTTCTTTTTAATTGGAAGCTGAAAATTTTCATACTTTCATACAAATTTTGTTCAAGGATCATATTCATGGTGATGTAAAATCCTGCACTGCACTCTTGACCACCTGTTGGGACCTGCTGCTAAATATTTCATAACTTTTCTCCATTTTTACCCCTTTTTCTATGGCCCTTTGATGTTTTTGTTCCAATTCTTTCCTCCTTTTTCATCCTCCCTGGAATAGCTGTGGAATAATCCTACAGTTTTCGCCTTTCATGCCTGAAACTTTGCATTGCATTTTAACATTTGTCGAGAGAACATCCTTTTCCTTGTGTCTGAAAGATCATTTTTAATAAAAGTGGAGGGCTAAGAAGAGCTGTAAACCTGTACTAAACACACAGCGCTGAGGTCTCTGGGAGACTGATTAGCATCTGGGAGTCAGTGCATCACTTCTTCATAATAAGAAGAAGAACTGGTTGGCTGCCATGTGACTCCTGCCCTTGATGATATTTCCCTTGTCATTCAGGCATCATTACAGCCTTCAACATTTCCTGTGTCCACCCTGGCAGGCAGTCATCACATAACATCTTCACTTGAAAGGCTTTTTCTGATAATCTCACCACCAGAATGGAGATGTGACTGTGGCCAGGGTTGCTCCTGGTATCATATTTTCTACACATATCACACAGCATAGAGAGAGGGAGGGGCTTTGTGCTTACCGTCTTACAATAACAAAAAAATTAAAAAGTCCAGTCATATTTGGCAGGTTTTCAATATTATAACTGTCCAAGTATAGTTTTAACTAACTCTTACATTTAACCATCTTTGACTCATTTTCTAGCTTAATATCAGTTAAGATTTTATTTATCTAGTGAATTCACATTATTATTAATATTATTATCATTAATATTATTATTGTGCAGTCAAAAGCATTAATATCTATGTGCACTTAGAGAAAATGTATTTTTTATTCAGTACAGAGCCGCCATACACTTTATCCTATTTGGAATATCTGGAAACAGGAATTTAACTTTGATAGGTAAACAATAATTTGCAATCCATTCCCTGTTCTAACATCATTAAACTAAAACATTAAACATCACTTTAGACATGGACAATAGTTGAAGTTGTACCTAAACAGTTACATGTACAATTTTGTTCTAAGGAAAAACACACAGTTTTGTTTACCACATCACAGCTTACATTTTTAGTACGTTTACTTTTATTTCAGTAGGATTAAAAGGAAGAGATCTACACACTAAAAATGTTGTGTGAAGCATCCAAGCAAACTATAGCAGGAAACTAATAGGAAGAAACCTGAAATAATAACAAGATTATTTTTCAAAAGCCTCTTTTGTAAATCTCTATAACTTACTGACAAATTCACACATTCACACAAATTTGCACAGTAAACAGCAGATATATCAGATGCCAGATGCACTTTACACAAAGAAAGCTAGTTAAAGGAAAGAATTGGTGGTTGTGAACTAGAACTAAAAGAACTGATGTCACGGAAAGTTAATATTACACCTGACACTTATGAATTATAATTTGTCCACTGATCATTATAGACAACAACTACATGAGATGAGCCAGAAACATTTAGTTTGGGACAGTTTTTCTGAACAAATCAATATGCTTCAACAGAAAAAATATACAAAATTATGCAGATGTTTAGATTTTTTTAGTCTGAAAGAATAAAAAAGAAGAAGCCTCCTCTGTAATTATTGCTTTGTGTTGGCTTTGATGTCTTTAATTTGTAACCACTACTTTATATTGTTCCATTGTTTCAGAGTTGCACTAAAAACAAGAACCACAGTACTGATGCAGTATAATATCTGTCATGATGATGACAGACATTCTGATGCACTGTAACATATTCCTAATGAAATTCTTGAGTCTTCTGCCCTCATGTCAGTCGATCATGCGGTATATCCATGATTTTTCTTTTCTTTTTTTTTTAATTCCCTGGACAAAAAAGGGAAAGATCTAAACCTTTCTCTTTTCTACTGAATTTACATCTTCGGCTCATTTCTCCTGCTTTCTTACCAAGAGAATTCTAATGAAGGGCAGAGTCAGATATCTACAGGGATACAAGAGGACCTGGAGACAGGAGAGAATGCAGACACTGATGGCAAGAAATTTCCATAAAAGTACAATCAGGTTGGAATTTTAAAAGTGAATGTTTAAGTAGTCTAAGAGATGGGCTTTGATTCGCAGCCTGATCAAACCCAAGACATCTCATTCAGAGAATAATGATTTTTCCCCCGTAATTTTCTCTGTCTCTGTCTCATCTGTGAGCTTACAGGTAGAGCAAAGCCCAATGGTATTGTTTTCCCTCCAGTACTTGAGCACAGGAGCCTTTCTTCTGCCAGATTAGACGTGGCCAAAAAGAATGGCAAATGTAGATATGCCACATTATTAGGAGTTGGCTACGCAGTGAAAATTCAGACCTAATCCGCCGAATACATTGATATCCCATCCAACATTGGATTGCAAGTAGGTAAATATGTATCTTTTATTTAATATATATATATATATTCTTATTTGAAATATCCAGTGTAAACAGTATTCCTTTTGTGCATATATTCCCACGAATATGAGGATGCGACTGAATATGAAATATCTATTGTTGTTCACAGGAACGATGGTCAAAAACAGCGCTGGAGAAAAATATTTCTATGTGAGACAAGCAGTTATCTGGGCCAGAGTTTAAACCAAACAACTTCAATAACCCTCTAACACAGAAAAATAAAAAGCCACAAAGCTCATCAACCAAAGTATTTCTTTATCTTTTACATTATTAGCTGAGTATTTTCATCGGGTTAGCTTTTTGCAACTTAACTTCCTTTGCTTTTTGGATCCAGAGTTACATTACTTTGTTTTTGATTAAAAAAAAAATCTGAGATAAGGATAAAATGTCACAAAAGGGAAGAAATTGTGTTACAGCAGACTCAACTAAGAGCTACTTAATTAACAGTTAATTTAGCAAAACCATCAACAACTGCAAGATTTACCTTTCTTTTTTTTAACGTCACTTAAAAAAACATCCATATCCCACTAATAAAACAATGAAAATTGGTATAATGTTGATTATTTTCATCCTTTAGGGTGTGTTTTTTAAATTACATAACATAAATGTTTAAAGTAAACCCACACACACACACACCAAGAAAAACTCTTGGAGATGTCTGCTCGTTTTAAACCTCGGGGTGTTAAATTACATTTTCCACCTGCGTGATGTTGCTAAAGTCCAGGAAACTTTTTAAAGTGGGCACAGGGTTTGAACCGTGCATAGTGTAGGTCTATATTTTTTTTTTGTTTCAAATATGATCTGTCAGACATGTGTGTTTTGGCTACAAGATATTACTCTTTCATGGACTCTTTTTGGAGAGAAGGTTCCTGACCAATTATTTTCAGACAGATGCAGGGATGCAGAATGACTAGAAGCATCAGGTTTTTTTTCCAGATGATGCCTAAGGTAAGGGGAGAATGGCCAGAGGCTACGGCAGCCCTCTGGGGACAGAGAGGGCTTATAAACAGTGAAACTGACATATCTCATCTATTACTCTTCCTAAGTAAACCTTTAAAAAACCTTGACAGTCCTCTGCATGCTTTTACCAGCCTGTATATATTTAGCATTTTATGAATTTGAAGTCATTTTTGAAGTATCGACTGTGTATAATTTTGCGAATAATCACTGATCCAAGGATGAATGAAAAGGCTCAAACTTAATGTACCTCCTCATCTGCAAGCTTTCATATTTCTTTTAAGGCACCTTATGTTACTTTTATGTCATACAGCTTTCCAAAATCAATATACTGTACACTTTCAGGATGAAATATGTTTTATCTTATCAATCTACACTTCCTTTACAAACCGCATTTCCATCTAAGCCTAGCCAGTCACAGCGAGTTCTGGTGGTGCAGTTGAAGTGAGTTTGTCGATGTGAAAAAATAAAAAAAAAATAGCCACTCTTGCCGCTGCCATGCAGGTTCCCTTGTTGACAGGCCCTCGTAAACCAAAAAGCCTTGCAGGGTGCCTCCAGATATGTTCCTTCAGTCACAAGGAAGCAAGTCACTAGTTCCCCCCACAAGGTCACCACATCTAATGCTGTCACCTCCACTTAGAGCCCGCAAAAGCGACGGCCATCTCCCTGTAACTTCCTCCTAACCTCGCACAGACGTCATGTGTGTTATGTAGCTGCAGCAGCCAAAGTATTATAAACAACAAACACTGTCTTATTAGAAAATCAGGTAAGTAAGCAAGAGAACTTGGCTTCACATACCTGTACATATGCAAGGTTATAAACTGTATTTAAAAGATGGACATAGCCTTAAGCAATTTGCTTGTGGACATTCATAGTCTCTGGTTGCCTTGGTCACCCTCTAATGTATTCATTACCAGGTTATATGTCAATCACAGGTATTCTTCACTCTCATTAGCAGTCTAATCTCTCGCATGGAAGTTGACAAAACGTTTATCTCGGGCTCTGCCCAAGTCTCATAGTCACTTGAATTTGGGGAACATCACTTTATCTTGTCTGCAGTTGGCACTTCTCCATGTTGTTTTCACTGCATGCACAACTTTAGGGTCAGAAAAGTGACTTCTTGTTTGCAAAGTAAGTTAAATCTTAAAGCAGGTTCCCTCGAGCTTCAAAGATATTTTATATTTTCCTTATTTGGTTGGTTTCAAGTTTTATTTCAAAAGAGCTAAGAAGGTAGAAGTGTTTTATGAGAAAGAGCTAGCATACCTGCCCCTGTAGTAAGAAAGAACATGTAGTATTTGGGACAAACTTTCTGATCACCTGGAGCCTTTCTGTGGAGTTTGTGTTTTCTCTTAAAGATTAAAATGATCTGCTTGTTAACTGGTGATTCGAAACTAGCCATTAGTGTGAACGTGACAGCAAAATATTCACTCTCAGCCGGAACCTAGAAAGACGTATGTAAAAACTGATTTATAGTGGTAACATTGTGATAGATAGCTATTAAGGGGTAAACTCATATATCTATTGTGTTATTCATAGCTTAAGTTAGTGGCTCCATAGTGTACTGGCCTATATGTTTGCCTAACAAACAAAGGATCCCCTGGTTTGATCCCGGGGGAAGGCACAAATCTCTTTGGAGTTGCATTAGTAAGGTAACACCGAACATTTACACAGAAGAGGTGACTCTTTGTGAATAAGGGTATGTAAAACATTTTAAACATACCTTTTAATGCCTTAAACCTGGATATTTTTAATACGGGAGTGTGTGGGTATTGGCCAGTGGACACTAAAGGAACTACAATATTTGACAATTCCACTGACTTTTACAGCGCTGGAGGTTTCTGCTTGATTGAGAACTTTAATCATGATTAAATGATGAAGAAATGCACCCTGGGATTTGTAGTTCATGTGTAGTGAGTTTGTATTAAATTTCCATTGCTTTATTTTTTAGGTATAATGCATATTAGTTACTGTAAATGTTTCGGCATTAGCAAGAGTTCAACTTTTTAGACTGATTTTGTAACAAGTGTCACGTCACATGTTCAATGGGGATTATAGTTTAGGAAATAGCTTTTCCTACTTTACAAAACCTTTTCATTCACTATTATTTCTGTACTTGTTTTTTACAATAAAAGATCAATTACAGTGGTAATAAATTACAGCTACTCAATATTGGATCTGACTCTTTAGTTTCTAAATGTTCATCTTGTAATACCACTCAAAAGTACACTTTGTCTCTGGATCAGTCTGAGGGTCAAATGTAAATAGATTTATAGTTCAAAGTGCTTTGCAACATAAAAAAGAAAATCAATGTTCTTAAGGTCATTGTTATATCTGGGAATACAGTTGTCATTAGGGCAGTATTAATAATTTAGCACACCCCAAGGTAAACACTGAATGTCTTGAGCAAAAGATAGGCACAAAACAGGACAATACAATTCCCTAGTAGGCACAGTGAAGGACTGAATTTCACTTGGTAGTTGTTCTAATCAATTACTGTTTGGAGGAAGAAATGGTTCCCCAGTTTACCCTCTTGCATCTGCTGTCCTTTTTCATTTTGTTCATTTAGTTACAAGAAGTAATAATCCAAATAGAGGTAAACAGACTTCACCAGTTCAACCTGACCTCTGGTACACAGGAGGCACTAATCAATATTGCTGCTCGGAGTGCCTTGAGAAATACCTTCAGGGCTGGACAACCATTATGATAAGCATCCAAGAGTACTGCAGGACAATGAGAAAGGAGTCGGTGGTGGTGGGCACTTTTAATGCTGCAGTGCCAACATGTTTCAGGTACACTGAATACAACATTTACCAGCTCCCTCCCACTTCTAATCTTACACTTACAGTCCAGTATGAAAATGCATCATGTACATGCAGAAACAAACAGAGCTCACAGACCTTTTACCAATAAAACTTACATTAAATACATAAAAATACATTTAACCACATAACACCAAGTGTATCATATTTGATACATGAGTTTTTGAGACCCCTACATCGTTAGTGTGATTTCCCCCCTGAAAAACCTAAATAAAGTTCCACAGTAAATTTTAAGCAATAAGTTGCACAAAAATGCTGAATATAGCAAAAATGATACAAATGAGAGTCCATATAGACGAACAGATATATATATATTTTTTAATTTGCCAAAAGCTTCACTAAACAATTTTCTGGCAATTAATTGCAGCTGTCAGAATTTACTATAGGGCTCAACAGTCCAAGTGTTACATTCAGTAAAAGTAAAATTTATAAGCAAATGCAGAAATAAATGGTACAAAATTCATTAAAAGCAGCATTTTCTGTTTAATGAGTCATTCATTAGAGGTATAATTTATGGTCTGCAGCCTCTCCTCTCAATCTGACACATACAGCCAGCAGCAAAAAGGAGGCACCACAGCAAGGAACTTGTGAACCCAGGTTAGATATCAAAACCTTTACATAAGCACAAGATACTGATATTTCATCCGTGTTACAAAACCCATACATTGCACTGTGACACCTTCTTATGTAATACCATCTATATTAAAGCACAGAGCGCTGCACAAGAGCCTGAAAGCTCCTAGTGTCCCAACTCTGTATTTATTCCTGACAGACTTTTAAAACTTTGCAATTTTGCGCGTACTGCCGGATCCCTTCTATCCCACTACATTTTTAAGAAATCCTAGACCCCTGCCTGATCCCTTTTATTTCATTCATTTTCATTGACACTTTAAGTACTTATTAACTCCTAAACTTTTTGTGTGGTTTAATACAAAATAATAATTTCGATAATGCTGGCACAAACAGACTACCATGAATAACTGGAAGAACGCAATGTTTGGGAAAACATATAAGGAGTAACACTGCCATCAACCTGAGAAGGAAATAGCCTCGGAGAGAAATGGAGCCTACCATGATCCGAGTGAGTATCTGGTGTTTTTCCATGTGTTTTCCTGTGTCCACCTACAAGGGCAGAGTCCTGGTTCCTTACCTGCTCCTGCCACCTGCGATTAATCTATGGCAATCAGCAGAGCAGCATTTAAAACCAGATCTGCATCGAAATGCTTACCACCTTTTTCATATCAGATAGGGGGACAAATGGAAAACTGCATTTAAAACACCCCTGGGACATTTTGAATTTTTAGTAATACCCTTTGGCCCCGCAGTTTTCCAGGCCCTAGAGAACAATGTGTTTAGGGACTATGTGCAGTGTTGGGAAGGTTACTTTTAAAATGTATTCCACTACAGATTACAGAATACATGCCCCAAAATGTATTTTGTAACATATTCCGTTACATTACTCAATGAGAGTAACGTATTCTGAACACTTTGAATGGCCCTCACTGCTCAAATGGTCAAGAATATTAGCACAACATTCACATGCCATGTCCCGGTTTCTGCAGCCATGTGTTATTAAAACAATGTATTCTCAGCATTGCAAAATTTACATGTCCTCCATATTGCAAGCTGCATTTATTGTGACAATCCCACCCAGAGGATAACCTAACGTCAAGTGAAGTGTTTGATCTCAACAAAACATTAGTTGACCAAAACCAATTTTAAATGAATCACAAACTCTTTTTTACAAGTTCCAGAAAAAATATATGTCATACATTACTGCTGCAAATGCTGCTTGTTGATGTTCCACTGAGAGACATCCCAATACTAAATGGCAATGAACCTGAACCTGATGAGTTTGATATATCACAGTAACTAACCTTTGTTTTGAACCAAATAAAAGCAGGTGTACATACACCAAAGTAAGATAACTTTGGCTTACATCAATTTTTTGTTGCGTTGTTCAGGTGGACTTGGTTTCCAAAAAGATAAAGTTGCAAAAAAGGCATCATGGACAGCAGAACTGACGAGAGGCAACCTAGAGCCAAATGACTATTGAGTAGTCTGAGGCTCACAAATCAGGAGGTACTGACAGGGAGAAAGATCGTTTTTCTCAGTAGAACAGACATTGCCAAGTCTGTCAATTGATTACACATAAGACATCAGATTTTTAGTTAAAGTTTTTGTCAAATAAGCATAACAAAAGTCCTGCACAGCTAATGGCTAAAGAGCTAACAGGTGCCCTTTCAGTGGGATAATACACAAAATGAGTTGCAGGAAATATTGGACTGCTGGCCCTAATGATGACTTTCTGAATTTCCAAATTAAAAAAACTCTATTTTTACATTGCTTCATCTGCTAAGCACTGTTATGTTAGTGCACCTAGTCATGTGGGTACACATAACTATATCATAACAATTAATTACATACATAATAAACTGATGAGGCAATATCACCGTCTAATTCAATAACAAATTTACAGGAAATGTAAGACATCTGAACATCTTATTTTCCTTTTTTTTTTCTCAAAAAGCTTTAAACTACATAATAGTAACCATCATCCAACAGTCTCACATCAAATCTGTATTATGACACTGATGCATCTAATTTCCCTCCTCTAATTCTAGTTGTCCATCACTATGGCTATAAAAATCAGGCAAAGTGCATTCTCCACTAATTTCAATTAAAGCGTTCACTTGCAAAAAGAGAAAAAAGTTTTTTAAAAAGTCAATGAAATTATGTTTGTCATTCTTAGCGTATGTGAGGAGATAGTTCAGCACTGAAATACAGCCCTTAAAGCTAGACAGTGTGTGTGAGTTTCACTGACTATGGGCAGCTCCATTAATATTTAGTCCTTCACCACCTCACTTCTTCTACAGATAAAAGCAAGCAGAGGCCAGAGTACAAGGAGACGCCACCTCTCCCAGTGATGCTAATTATCCCTGTTTGCTATCTGGGTAGCTTCCAGGCATTCTGATTGGATTTACTTCACAAAATAAATAAATGATCATCATAAAAGCGTAATGCCAACTCTCTGACCTTACTGAGGCCGTGTTAGCAAAGGTATAGTGAAGCAAACATTGTTAGAATCTTTTGTTCCTGTGTTAGATACTTTCTCACTCTTAAACCATTCTTGATACCTGCCAGGGAAAAATCCTTGTGTGTGTTCCTCACTCATATTCTGCCTGCTGATTCTTGTCATTGCTTCTGTCTTTGAAGACACTGACATGATAAAGTTAAGATGAATACAGTATATATGATGCACTTTTTATATAAGAGCAGAAATTGTTGGCTTGTGTAGATACACAGCATGGTGTGATGAATGAGGTTTTATCTGGTTTTATATAAACTTCTGATAAACTTGATTTTCTTAGTTGAGGGCAGCAGACAAAAGATATGAAACACTTTTTTTTTTCTTCTGCTTTATGGCTCACAAATCTTACAGGTGGTTTTATACATATAAAAAATTGTTTACCAAAACAGCAGGCTAATGGGGCTAAAGCCAAATTGACAGACAGGACATGGAGAGACCAGACAGATGTGTGGACATGGCTGGGGAGACAAACACGGAGATGAGAACTAGAAACAAAACTCAGAGGCACTAGCAAAAACTAACCTCGAGACTAAATAAGACAGAACTAGAACATAATTTGCATTCATCTCTTAAATGCAAAAACTCAAAAAAATGGGTTGAAGATCCAGCGCCATGGCAATGTTAGAACTAACTTAACAGTTGTGTTTAATGTTTGTAGTATACTGGTAGAAAAAACAACTTAATTAAACACTGGAAGTCTCTGTAACTCTGAACTTCCAGTCTTGCTGCCTTTAAAATGGTTGCCTCAAACATGTCCGTGACTACTCACGGTTAGTTGCTGGTTTCAAAATCAACAGCAATAAGACAGAGTCATTATACACTCAGTCTGCTGTTAGTTTGCATTTGAAGGTGTCAGGGAGGCAGTTACATGCAGTTTGTTTGTGATGATTTAGTGATTAGCCATGTCAAATCAGTGAAAATTACAAAACAGAAATTCAAATGAAGGAGAAATTCAAATTTACTTCCAGAGTCCAGAACTGCAGAAATTTCTCAACAAATAGTAACGTAGTTACAGAGAAGCTCTGATTGATTGCAATGTGTCTGCATTTATAAATTAAACAGCTGTTACTTGCAAACCTTCATCAATCTGTCTGATGGCAGTCAATCCACATCAGACCACGATTGTTTGGAGACAAGTTGGTCACAGCAACTAGTTGCAATCATTCTCTGACAGCAAAAAAAGAAAAAGAAAAAAAAAGTTAATGCATGACTGGGCATCCACCTGTTTTTTAGAGTCCCCAACCATGTGGGTGCACATAACTACATCATAATATGAAATACAGCTTTATTATGTGGATTTAACGTCTGCTAATGCTCTCACTCCACTGAAGCAAGAAAAGTAGTGGAAAAATATCAATAATGTTTGGAGCAATAAGAATAGAAGCTGAAGTCACTGCTTGGAAGCACTGATTGGTGGAGTCTGAAACAGCTGACTTTCCAAAGTCACAAGTAAAATTTTACTACTCCAACATTTTAGTAAGGTAACGCTGGTGAGGTGTAGGTAGTAAGTAAAGATGGCAGGAGTAATCTATTTCTCTCTGGATGCAAGTGCAGGTTCTTGATCCTCAATCTGATTAAACTAATGCCTCATTAGATAGAAACTAATGTCCCCTTAGTAAGCCGAATTGGCTGTGCAGCACATCTATGAAATCCTCCACTGATATCAACATTGAGTGCATGGATATCACCTGTCATATACAAATGGAGAAATTATGCTCTCTGTGGGTAAAGAACAATGGCTAATTACTGTTTTTTGGTAAATGAATCACTTGTGTGTTAAATTAGGTGAGTTTACACCAACAGCTAATCAAAATATCTAAATTACATAGAATAATAACATGAGTGGAAGACTAATAGACAATACAATAATGTTAGAGATTTCCGTTAACATTGTTTTGACACAGTAACTACTATTATACAGTAGTTACTGTGTCTCATTTCATGGCAGTTTTAAACCTTTTGGCATACTCTGGGATGAAGCACATGAAGTTTTGTTGTGATTTATATTACAGTGCTGCTGTATAACCTACAGTATATACTATGTTGCAAGAAAATTATGAAATAACTGATGACTTGAATGCAGAAAATGCAAAATATTGTCCCAAATTTCCTTGTAATAGTAGCTGAGTGGTTACTATATAACCATATTATATCCACTCCTGTCTATTCTTCCACATGGCTTTGAATGGTGCCTTTCCAAAAGCCAGTGCTGTGTCATTTATGTACTTGTGGCTTTTGAAACTGTTTTTATTTGCTAATCAAGACCCTTTGTTGCTTAGCATGAAAGGTTTTGATGATCAGGTTTTGACTGGAAGAATTTTAGTGGTCTGAATTGAATGATGGACAGAAGTTACAGCTCGCATCTGAAAAGTCATCTATTCATTTCTTCTACTCGCCACTGATGTCGGTAATTGGCCCCTCCAATTTTATGGTGCCGTGCCTGCATCAGTATGGTGGAAATAGATTCAATACCAGCACCTTTTTCACTGGTAAAGGTGGATCACAGAAGTGGAGACAGGAGGCCAGAAGCAGAACATCACCAGCTTAAACAATGTGGCACAATAGTTCTTTTATTCTTAAAAGCAGTGAACTGGTTATCAAAACATATTAGTAAAGCCAAACCTATTAAGAAAGAGGGTTTGTTCAATATACACAAGGCAATCTTATTCGGGATGCTGGTGCCGCTCTATATCCCTCTCTGACCAAGCACCTCCTTGGGGTTTTGAAGAACCTAATAGTGTGACTGCCCAGCTGATCATGAGCAATGTAGCGAGGACATGCCTTTGTTTTCCTGTGTAGTTTTTCTTATGAACAATCCCTGTTACCAGACCTCCCGCCTCATCTAATCCCCTCATTGGCTCAGCTCGGCTCCAGCTCCCTGAATCCCTTCCGCCTGACTCCTGTCAGCATTTTCCTCTGCCCTGCTCAGCTCAGCTTCCAGCCCAGCCACAGCCCCAGGCTCCGAGCCATCAGTCCAAGCCATAGCTCTAATGTTCCTTCTACCAGCTTAGCTCTTTTCCAGCCTCTTTTCCCAGCCCAGTTCATTCCCTTGCTTTCTGTGTCAGCTTTTGAATAAAACTGCCTTTTAACTAGTTCCGCTGCCTCCAGCCTTGGTGCCTACACTTGGCTTCACTTGCCAAGCGATACAGCTACAGCATTTGACATTTCAATTTAAAATCAGATTTGACAGGGGCTTATCATGGCCACCTACTAGATGCATGCACACAACCTTGGTGTGAATAAATAATGTCGGTACAGGTATACACTGCACATTTTCTATTATGTATCAATATTAAAGCTCTTTCTTTTTGAGAACTTTTTACAGAATAAGAGTAATTTAGAAACCGTGACATCACAAAGTTTGTCAAGCACAACTTCCTAACACCATAGTTTTAATTAGTAACAGCCATATGCATCACAGCTGAGCAGAAGGCAGTGCAGAGTCAAGCGTTATCGCCACAGAAAGCTGCAAAGTCTTCCCTTTTTATAACTAATATAGGCCAAAAAAAAGATATGTAAGTAATATTGTACAATATGCCCAATATGGTTATTTTTAAGAGCATTATTAACCTTGCATGCAATAGCTAAGAGCCATCGGGGCCCTTTTCTGTAATATTTCCTGCTACATTGTGTTCTTGCATAAAACGACTGTTTGAACAGTGGTTTCTCAAATGCTTAAACTTAACTTGAAAGTTCTGCTTGTCACTTTTGTCTTCTAGCAAATAAATTCTTGCAAATTTAAAAAAAAAAGTGAGCATTTAAAGAGAAAATGGCAGAATGTGGCCAAAGGATGTGAAGTGCTAAAAGCAAGAAGATGGGGAAACTGTAGGTTCCTAACATTTAGTATGCCTGTGATGCTGCAAAAAAAATGTGTTACATACTACTATTTGTTACACTACACCAATGTTCCCTCTAATTTTTCACGTGTCTGAGCGAACACACAAACTCCCTGAGCGATCCCTTGGACCACTGTGAGCGACATCAGACGTGTGCACTGTGGTCGCGCCACCATCGAATCCATCCAAGTTACATGGTTTATTAAAATAATCAAATTACAGCATTTACATTTATGTTAGACTACTTTTAATGAACTGCTTTATCCCACTTACAATGAAAATGTAAAAAAAATCTAGTCATTGGCCTGTGTAGTATGTTAACACTATTGGAAGTAAAAATAACTTGAACTCTAATTTTGAAAACACAACTTTCTTTCTTTTCAAAAAAAGCTCTGACTTGTATTATGTGTCTGTGGTCTGGGAGAGTCCTGTAACTCTCTGTCTGCAAAATACAGTATATAATGACCAATGTTGGGCAATTAATTATATAGTCACTTCTTCAAAAAAGCAACTCAGTTTGGCAAACAACAAAGATTTTTGCAGCTATTTTTTTTTTTAAATGCAGCCAAGGCATTTTTAAATAAACATTTCAAACTATTTACAGAACAATCAGCTGTTCTGCATCAAATCTGATGCCACACAAATCATTTGTGCCACTCCAAAAAATAATTTCTGTCCCCTATGAGATAAAGGAGAACAACAGCCTGATACCTGCAGGCCTGACAACAGGAGATGTATCACTCCTGTAACACCTGTAACATTCAGTACTCGCCTCATTGTTCTGACACACACAACAAAACTACACTACACACTAACTACACAAGATTTGCGCTAAACGTCGCACATCTCTCACATATCAAAACACCGCCGTCACTCCTAAAACTTCCCCCCGTTTCTTAACAACTAGATGCCACGTTGCCATATCATTTTTTGATTGGTCGACATGGTACTTTTTTGGACGAATAGGAAAGGGAGAGGGGGGTGGAGTTTGTTTTTGCTCACAGGTGGAGAGTGCTTTCGAGCCTTTTTTCTTATAAAACGCCGTTTTTACCGTTTCTTCCCGCAGTAAATATAAACAACGACAGTATTCAGGAAGAAAACCAAACATTGCAGGTATTTTTTATCATAACTGTGGTTTTACGTGGCCTATCAACACAATTTAAAAACTGGTATAAAGTCCACACTTTTTCCGTCAATTGTTCCGTCTGTCCTGCTCACATCTCCAATGGTTGGACACGTTGTCATTAACGTGGCTTCACTGCACATCAGCCACGCCGCTTTGCTAGCTAAAACACCGGTGTGGGCACATAAGGACGCTGTCATAGCCTGTCAGCGACGTTGATTGGCTGGCTGCGTATATACGAATGTAAATCGCATTATTGGCTGGACTATGGGATAAGGTGGCATCGTTCTAATACAATATGGGAGCAGCCAGTCACTCACTGACTAACACTGCAAAACAGAATTGTTAAAGTATTAATTTTAATTTCAATTCAGGTTAATTTTTTTTGTGCAACACAGATTTTCTGTGCGCAGAGACCGTGCCAGCAGTGCGCAATTGCGCACGTGCGCAGCTTAGAGGGAACATTGCACTACACTTCTCTTTTACTCCATAACGTGGCCTGGGATCCATTATCATATAACTTCCAGTTAACAATAGGAGCCTTTGGCTACAGACCCAAGCACAAAACTAGTTTGCTCATCCTAAGTGCAAACACAAAGCTGACAGCACACTTTAAAAAAAGAGAGAGAGAGAGAAGAAAGAAACAAAAAGACAGCCCAAAGAGCACTTCACAGTGATTGCCATTCATTCCAGTGAAGAAACAAAGATGAGCAAAAACTGAGGCTACAAAGCTACAAGTGTAGCTTCTCATCTCTGCTTCTGTTACCTGTTGAAGATCAGGCTCTGGCTGCTGGGCTCCGGCTGATGTACTCGGCTTTAGCATCGCTCACTCATACCTTTATGTGAGCTTGTTGGCTTTGCATTGTATTTGTTTGCACAGTCAGTGTTGTGTTATCAGCAGTCATTTCTGGCGTTTCTGCTTTACCATCACATTGTTGTCTTTCTTGCGCCATGAAAATAAAAGCCATGTCCATATTTCCACTTCCACAAAAGCTGTAGATCACTCAACAATTTTTAACCCCCCTTTCCACACAAACCAAAATTGTCTGATTGAAATGCAAGTGCACAGAAAAAAGACACATTTGATCAGAAAAAATTGTTTCTGTCTGCCCATCACACAGAGAAATGTCCACCCTTTGCAATGCAAGTAAAGGCATAAATGCAACTGTAATGTGATTATTGAATTATTACATTGCAGTAATGCATTACTGTAATACTGTAAGATAATTACTCCATTACAGAACACTGTAATGTGATTAAAACACCCAGTGCTGGTTATTATAATCTATATTTCTGTTAGATAAGCTAAAAGATGTTGACAGTGGGATGTGGTCCATTAGAAACCTGTGAGTAATGTTATATTTTCAAGGGCCTTAGCTGACTAAGTTTGTTAGCGCAAAGCTAACATTAGTATATATAGTTTTATAAAGGCCCCAACACACAAGTCTACATTGATGAGGGCTTGATAACCACTCCGGGCAAGCGCAGCACCAGTTTTATGGCCAGAATAGAGGTCCTTGATATAAATGGTAATAGTAAATGATAAAAAAAAAAAAGAGAGAGAGAGAATTGATGAAGACAGTGGGATCATTTTAGGGGGGAAAAAAAGTTTTTGTCTGTGCCATGAAAACAGGTGAGGGATATGATCTTAATATAGCTTAATATATAATAATTTCTCCATTAACTCTTAATTAGGATACCCACCACAGTCGTGACTTAACGCAGATTCATACTCATCACGGAGCGGGAGAGAAGGTGGAAGAACCAGATTGGATTTTGGCCCAGCTTAACACTTCAATTGTCTTGACTGATTATTAACCGTGAGACCAATAGTGTTTCATTACTTTTTTACAACCATTTTTTAATTTGATACAAAGTTTTTAAAACTGACTTTTTTCCCCTTTATTTTTAAATGTTCTCTCAAAATGTATTAAAATCATAAATTTAACATTCGGTCCTTGAGAAACTAATGTGGGATACTCAAGTAACCTGACCCCTACAACATGTGGACAAAAAAATACCTACTAGCCACTGATGTAAATTCTAGGTAAGTTCAGTTAACACAATTATTTTTTCTCAGTACCCAGCGATCTCCAGCTCGCAGCCCAGAGCATATTTACTGGCACAGGTAAAAGCAGTTTTCAAAAGGTTTTCCAAATTTTCAAAAGTCAAAAGAAACTCCTGGAGCCTTACAGCTTTCCACAAGTTGTGGCATTATTAAATCATCAGGACCAGCATTAACTTCTTCAAGGCAGTGATCTAAAGTAAGGCATTGATTTCATATCGGCAGTAGTTCTGTTTTTCTTGTTTTTTCTGTAAGAATGAACCCCCTTATTTTACCATCCATCCTTTTCGCACAAGACCTGTTGCTAGGACTCTAACAGCTGTGCTATTAGAAGCATTTTTTCTAATTTTATCTGTAATGCATTTACTTACAGTTATGAATACAAATACACACATAAATAATGAAGAGTATATCTACAATAATAATTTCTTCAATATTTAAAATACCCATTGTACTCTGATATATTAAACCCAAGCTAATTTGGTTAAAAATACACAGTTTAAAAAAAAAAAAAAAAACCTTAAATAAGAATTTACAGAACAGCTTTTAGTTGCTCACATGACCAGACCACAATTTGTCCTTATATTTAAATAATGTTTTTATTCTGTGCACTAATACTTTCTGGTTGTTGTTGCCATGAGCTGATTTAAGTGGTTTAAGTATGAAAATAATGCATATTTTTTAAAAAAAGGAATATCTTTTTACTAATGTTTTGTATAAAATTTTCATTCTCATCCACCGGATACATTAATGGGATCGGATATAAAGGGTTTTAAATATGTGAAGTGTAGTTTAAAGAATACATGCAGTAATGTTTATGTAGTACTAATGGTGGCATATTAGTATTTGAGATCAAGCACATGCTTTGAAATTGTAGCGGATCCAAGATATCTCATCTCTCTATCCCGTCTCTCTATCAATATGAGACGGGATGGTGGCTGTGTCTGTGCAGCTTGCATAGGTCACAGGAAAAGCCCCTAGAAGAAGCAAGCATTCACATCACCTGCCTATCTGTCACTCTCTTTGCCTCTGTCTCAGAGGCTCACTTTATTGTCTCTGTCAGTCGTGAGCTGGTGGTTTGCCTCCACTCACTGTCACCCCTCTGTCAGGCCCTGACCGATAAAACTACCACGAGCGCCAATCTCCGTTCTTCAGCTCTGTTGGCTGTTCCTGGACTCCATTCCACCACTAATTAGCTCTTCAGAGATTTCTCTTCATGGAAGTAGGGGGTTGGTGGTGGGGTGTTGGGGGCTTGACGGGCGGAGTGGGGTGGGGTAAGGAAAGAAGCAGCAGAATGATGCACAGAGGAGTGATGAGTCCTTTTGGATAGGATGGCTCAGATGACGGTGCACTAGTTGTTTTACTGACAGGTGTACGAAGTGAAGCATAGACAGATAGATGGATAATCTTAAGGATTTGGTCAAATACAAAGCAATGTGAGAGGTGTCTCGCTAATGTCCATCCTGCCTCTGCCGGGCCAACATGACCACTTCAGGTCTTTGGGTGATTAACATGTTGGCAGGGGTTCCTACATGAAAAGACCCCTGTTTCTTTGTCCTCTAGTGTGTAAATATTGTGCTAGCAGAATATGAAAGTAGTGCAACTATAAGGTACAAAAACATAGGGAAAAAAGATCAAGAGTGGGTCTCACATCAAGGAGGACCCCGAGGATGTCTTTGTTGTCAACTTCAGAAGGGGGGAGAGAGGAGCAGAGGAGGAAACTGGCAGAAAGGGGAAAGATGCCAGAGAGAGCTCAAAGGATTCGGTCTGGGCAAGGTGATCGGTATTCCTCGGCAGTCTGCCTTCTGGCTCAGATCAGTGGGAGTAAGCTGGCAGCCAAGCCAGAGGGCATAACAGCACAAACACACCTTCAGCACTACACTGCTAGAGGCTTGGCTTCACAATCTGGAGGGGCGGGAGTCGAAGGGAGAGACAGAGGGAAGAGCAGGAGAAAATAAATACACTGTAATTATCTTCAAATCATCACCTACTGACATCCATTGTAAATATGTGCATGTGTGTATGTGTTCATATTGCAGCAAAAGCCATCACCTTCCATTGTGTCAACACAATAATTCATTAGACGAGACTCAGACGGGTTATGCGTGGAGATACCGAGGTCACCAGTCATGCAGGCTGATCCTCAGGCCAGTGATGTCGTATCTACTTAGATAATCACCTCACTCTTGGACAAAATCCAAAAACTCTCAATGTGTGGTGAATGAAGAGACTCCTCTTCAAGGACTTCCTAGCATCATGCTGGGACACAAGCCTAACACACTCCTAGCATTACACACCTACATGGCCCCAGCCGATGTTCTGTTACAGGTCTGACTAAAGGTCTAAACAGGTACCTGATGGGTGGGCACAACTGGGCAGGTCACGCCAATGAAGAGCTCATGCACCCGCAAAGTGTGTGACGGGTACCAGATGTCTTGGCAAGGGCCAACTGTCTCCATGGATGACAACTCCCCACATCCCCACGCACACACTACTGCACATACACACAGCCGCTCACCCACATGTGCGCACACATTGCGTTTGGCTATGATGCGGGTCCTATGCAGCCCAAATCACCTGTGGTCTGACACACAGTAAGTGGATTGCCCACATTAGTGTGTGCTATCACTCCTTGCTGCAAACACCTACCTTCATGTAACAGCGCAAATATATTTTGGAGTTATGACAAAGACACGGGATGCAGACAGTTCATTCATCCCTGCATGCAAAGACAATCCTGCTGGAAGTCAGTTGTTTGATTTCAAGGGGTTTGGTCTGTATTACATGCCACAGCTTGTGATATAAATGCAGACCAATTTAATGACTTCCATCCTCAATATACTGTTACAGATACATAATAAAGGAAAAATAAAAAGTAAGAAAAATGTAAAAATACAAAAAGAGTTTTGCATATTTTCTTTATAATTATATTCATAACTTAAATGTTAATTTCTCATATATATTACATTTTTTAGTGGTTTTTCCTCACAGTGGACTTGACCTATTGTGTTGCAGTTGTGTAGTATTTTATAGCGTTATAGTAAAATCACCATAACTTTTATGCAGTCAAATGTTAAAAGTGAATTAAATCTTATAGGCTACTCCTACACCCTGGTCAACTATCATGACACAGTCCCCAAAAAGTTTTCTCATAGTTTCTGATGGTTAAAATATCCCTGCAAGCATGTAAAACATTGATAACTAATCGAGTCTCATTACATGGTCGGCATTTTTCAGTGAAAATAATCGATAGAAAATACGTTTTTTATGTAAATGTGTAGACTAAATGCGTCTATATAGTCTTTAAACTTATGTGATGGACTTGGCCACAAAAACAAAGATTAAATTCTAAAACTATTCTCCTGTTTTATTATTTATCCCAGCTATAATTACATACACATGAAGCCAGACCTTGAGTTTCTGTTACGGCCAACGTGTAGAGAAACTAATTTAGGAGCTATGAATACATTTTTGATGCGTTAAATCCAATACTGCCTTAATGATGAATAATCTTCATCATTATTCTATATCTCTGATAATGCGGTGTTGTAGTTGATCAATATGATGCCATCTTGAACCTTCGGTAATGTCCACGGAGGCTTTCTGGAAGATCATCAAGGCTGCGCTGGAGTGAAACTAACATATCCTCTGATGCTCAACTCAAATTGCCATTCAGCCTGTGCTCGTCAGCCTCGTGAGATCCAACTTCTCTCCTTAGGATGGGGGAAAAAAGAGAAAAGTCCTTGCTGTTTTAAGGTTTTAAGTCGAATCTTAATGTGTGGGGGGTTTTTTCTCCGCTCAACATCCCTTATATTTCCTGCTGCACAAGGTCAACACATTCACGTGGCAAGAGATGGAATTAAATAAATAAACTGCAAGAAACAATTAGCAATGCATCAATAGTCAGATCAATAGTGATGTTGGTAATTATCACTTTTGGGATAGGGGAGATGGTCTTTCCTTATTGATGCGCTCTAATTCACGGGTATAACCTGAGGGCCTGCAGAATAAATCAAAACACATCAAGGTAAACCACATCCCCAATTCCTTTATGACAGATGAAAATAAATATTGCCCTGTAACTTAAAATATTAAAATCTAAACTTGGCTTGCATAAACATGGCGTTTCGGTCATCACGAGCTGTTTTATATTTTGACACCAGCTTTGATTAGGTCTTTATGTTCCAGATAGATTTGTGATTTATATTCATTAGAAGTGTGGAAAACGTATTCAGCTGAGCCCACAGATGTAATAGATTCATTCGAGAATCTTGTTAAAGATAATTAGATGTTCAGGGAAAATGTTGTCATTTCTGAAGGTTTTTTCTTACAACAACAGCGAATATTACTGTTAAAATAATGCATTCATTCTTCAATTAATCCTTTTATGTGTTGCCAAATCAGTTTTAGTCATATCAAATTACTATAAGTCAATAACAGAAAAAACAAACAAATTGTTTTTTAAAAAAATTAATTCATATTTATTTAATAGCCCCACATTTAAAAACTTCCTGCCCGTGCATGCTATCAAATTAAACGTGAAATTCTATTTAAATTTTAGTTTAAATTTATCCTTTCACGCTAAAAGAAGATTTTAAATTAACCCTCATCTAGCCAATCACAATCACGCCAAATCACGTTAGCCCAGTAAGTCAGAAGTGTGCCCTGCTCTTAAATTTATCCTCACTTGTGCTACAGCTAATTGTTACAGGGTTTCACTAAACTACGCTTCAATTAAAAATGTAGCCTTGTGAGGCTGGAATGCTGTGAAAAGATGTTTTTAAAAATTTGTTTTCATCAGTCGACTTTCTAATGTTAAATGTTTGCTGAATAAAATTAGTACAGTTACTGTGGGAGTCCAATAACGGAAGGAAAAAAATTAAGTCATGAACTTTTTGTCGGTCATTATATCAATCACTCGTGTCACTTCTGTACATGATATTGTAAAATTAATTATTGATGGTGTAACTAATTGTTATTATGAATGATTCATAATTTCTCAGTTTTTTTTTAATTTATGAAATGTGTTTAAAAAGCTAAAATTGGATAATTTTAGGCTTAAAAATGTAATTTGTCATTTAACTGCTCATTAAAGATGTCTCACGTAATCCACAATGACGTTTCTAATAATTAAGAGTAATTATTTCCTTGAGTATGTGATTAGGGGATAATACTAGTGCTACAACTGTTCTATATGACAGCATTGATGGGTCATATGTATTATTAAGTGATTATCGGGGAAGATTGAAAGAAAGACTTTGAATCAAAATATTGATTTTTCTTCATCTTGTAACCTATATTCGTTTTCTGCACGGTCCCTCTCACCCTCTTCCTGTACAGGCAGCTGACGTGATCCCCGACTAATACTTCTTTCTAAAGAGGCCTCAATATCATGTTCAGTTAAACCGTAATTTTACTTTTGTCCAAACCTACTTCTAAACTCTCAAAAGAGTCAAACCCTTTGCAGACTCACAGGAGAACAAATGTGAGCCTGTGTACCATCTCAGCCTGGGCCCTTCAGGCCCCGTACTGTATCAATAATGCAGACACGACCACACTGATTGGAAGAGACATCGTGTTTAGACGGAGTAAATCCAAAAAAAGGGCTGCAGCTCTACACAAGTTAAATCCACTCTCTGCCAGTGATTTAGATGTACAACCGGTGGAACGGTTGCTCCGCTTTGTGCAGCTTTGCCGACATCGACATACTACTGCAGTTATGGGTATAAGCATGTGAGTACACACACGCGCCTGCCCGCACGCACGCACACACACCTAAGTTCATGCACACACTCAGTCACCCAGGTGAAGGAAGGCACACACAACACCAGGGCTTGTTGATGGGTCCATTGATTTTTGAAGGCCTCGCTCCTTCTTCCCTTTTTCTTTGATTATTAATTCACAGAAGCAAAAGAGAACTTGCACAGCGCTTTTAAATCTTAACTGCTCACTGAAGTACCATCTATGGGTTAGATGGACCCTACAGTGGGTAAACACATGACTTTGATATGGGCAGGCAGGCCTTGTTTCACATCAGATGTTTTTTGACATGCACAATAGGGAAAGGCGCAAGTGTAAAATGTGAGCACGTGCCGATATAACAGAGTAAATGCTACAGCAATTTTGTCAAAAAAACCACTAAAAATATTCCTTCTGTTACATTATTGTAAAATAGTAGCGTAAAATGGAAACTATACAGAGGATGGATTTATTATACTTTCATATATGACATACACATAACCATAAAGTTTTAAAAAATGGTGATAAATTATTTAACGAAGAAAGATTAAATTGTGCACACTTTATGAATTTCTCTATCTATAGGATATATCGGAATTTTTTTTTTTTAAAGTGCTTGTTTAACAGTTTGACATTCCCCAATTACCTAAGTCCAGGATGATGATGAAATCAAAGTGAAAGTGCTGGGGTGCTGGGTTGTGGCCAAAGGGTAAGAAGTGCTGGGTGTTGGGAAATAGCTGAGCTGACCCGCTGAGCTCTCAGGATTTAAGATGTTCTCTGACTGAAGGGGTTTTTGAAAGGAGTTGCCAGAAAATACAGGATAATATTTTATTTTAGCTTAATGAAGAAAACAGCATGCAAAATACAAACAGGCAGAGATCCAAGACACTGTCTCGTCTTTTTTTTTTTCCTTCTCATTCACAAACAATTCATGATATTTCATGATCAGCTGTCCAGTCTGTCATTGCTAAAATGATTCACTAGAGGGAGCAAATACAAAGCTCCTGAGTCTTTCTCCACTCAGAAGATAAGAATGGACTGTTTGTATCCTTTTGGTTTTTTAGGTTTGTTTTTTATTAAAATTAAATACTCAGTAGGAAACGATTAAATATCTTTCTAATCCTTTTTTTTATAGAAGGCCTGATGCTCCTCACATATTCCTATGCTCAGCTTTTCTGTGCAGTACTTTTTTTTATTCATATAGCTCGCACTGACAGTTTGAAAACTTTTCATTTTGGATGAAGAACAGTCACCAATAGCAAAGGGTTAATGAGGTTTGTTTTTCCTCCAAAGCACAGCTGAAGGATGTTTGTGCCTTGTGCGCTTCAGGACTTCACACTGGGCTGTTTTTGATCCGTTGACTTAGCGGTGTTTGTTTGTCCGATGTTGGGATGCTGCTGATTAGTGAAGGTGGATTAATGAATCATAAAAAGACTTGTTAGAAGTGTCCTCTCCGAGGGACGCGTCCATTCATCTGAGGAGAAACTCGCAATGCATTTTTCAACTTTCCGCTGAATAATTAGACATATTGATGAATATTAACAATTAAGTCTTTCAAATGTCTCATTTTATCTGATGCCAGATAAAGACTGCCGCTCTTAGTGAATTAATGCCTGAGATGCTCCTTGCCGAAACATCTAAGATTCACCCAGAAGGCTGTGCTCTGCTTGCTCCATGCTACTTGCTCTGGGCTCCCTCATCCACCCCCCCATGCTTGCATCCCCTCAACTAGCACCCACTCTTCTACGCTTCCTCCCCCCCCCATGTATTTTTTTTTTCTTTTTGCTTGTTTGATATATTTCTTTCCACCCCACCACCACCACAATATTCAAAGACTTATACAATATACATGTTCCATCTGGTCAAACTTGGTGAACTTAAATATACCTGTCAAGTGCAACTTTAAAGTTTCCCTCGCAACCTCTACTGGGTCTCGCCCAATCCACCAAGGCTTTAATTAAAAAGCAGCCCCAGTTCCAGGATGTGCTTCTAAATGAGGGAGTTTGCGCTGGCAGACGAGGAGCTGGGGTCTTGCAGTGGGACCCGGCTTGTGGCTTTCATCACTTCCACTCCACAGCTCTGAAGTTCCGGAGAGGCATCTGTCTGACTTGAATTGGAAAGATGGAGAGATGCACAGCGAGAGAAATTTATAGAGGGAAGAAATTGAAGAAGCAAGAAAGCATAGGGAGGGGTGGGAGGTGGGGGGTTTGTGGCCCGTGTGGGGGCAGATACCCTGCTTTTGTTCAAACTGTGAACAAGGAAAGTGAAATGTTAAAGGTAGAGTGATTTTTTTTTTCTGCATTAACGCTGGAGTTTTGCAAATGAGTTTAAGTGAGCGCCTTGCTGTATTACCTTTTATTTGGAGATTGTATTTATGATGGATTTTAATGTTTTTTTCCTGACTACTGCTCAGGTGTTGATGCTGTTCATATTTTTAAAAGGACTGTAGAGTCCCATCATAAACCTTATATATTTTTCGTGTTAAAAACACATAAAGCAACACTCACATTTACAGATGTGTAAATTTACATTAGCGTTCAAATAAAAATTTGTGCCCCACTTATGTAAACCAGCAAAAGCACTAACTGAAAAACTGAAAAACTGTGACTCTTGGCAACACATGATGTAAAATGCCATATTAGTAATGTTTATATTTTTGCAAGCCTGCTAACAAAAGAACAAACCAGCTGATCAGATTTCTCAGGGTATAGAGGAAACTCTGGAAAGATTTGCAACCGCGCTGCTTGACATCCCTGAAAACCAAGCAACTATGACATCTAGTGGTCATTTCCTTAAAACACAGTTTTACAAACTATCTTCATACCCACAAATAAGCAACACTTGCCCAACAATCACATTCCCAGCTTTTTCTTTAAAAAGACAAATTACATTTAATCTTTCCCAGGCATTATAAATTTAAAAAATCTTCCTAGAAGTGATCTGACTACCTAAACATTAGACCACCATTTCTAACAAGGTCCTCAAGCGGTTGTGGAAAATGTAAAATGTTCAACTTTTATAAAAAATCTCATGTTCACATAATTTATAACAAGATTTTTAAATGTTGTTTTTCCTTCATATATTTATGAAAACAATTCAAAATCCAAAAAGTTTGTTTCAACTCGATCATTTATTTGATATACTTTTTATAGAAACTATCCTCTTATATGTTTGTTAATATTCAGGAGGCCCAAAACATCAGCCGCAGCTTGATGACTCCAGGCAGCGAGCCAAAGCACACTGAACCCTGAGAGAGGTTAGAAATTTCTCACGCATGTTTGTAGCTGGTCTGCAAACATGCCTTTCACTCAAAGTCTGCGCTTCAGTAATTTATTGCCAATAAGAGTAAGCAGCACGAGATCATTTCCAAAAGATTATACACGCGGCCTTGCTGTTCTCAGTTTGGAGCGGTACGAGTTAGTCTGAAGGGATTACCCAAAGTGTGGTCGGCTGCCACAGCTGACTTTAACAAACCTGATGATGATAACCATGTTTCTAAATATACTTTTTTCTTTTAGCATGGAGACGGCTGGTGGATCTGCCATATGTCATTACGCATCAGCTGTTCATGAAGTGCACAAAGAAAGGGTTCAAATATCAATCTATCTATCTTAGACAGTTACATCTATTTGTGGATATTTACATATGCTCAGAGTTGTATATAATCCGTCTCGGCACCTTTGTTAATTTAGTGCCATTTTAGGAGAAGCACAAAAGCAGGCTCTGCTCAGTGAATGTGCTAGAATTTGACCGCGTCTATTCCCTATCTTCAAAAGAGGTTAGAAGAAAATCTGTTTCGCATGGCAGTGGATAGTTTACCCTGCTGTGGATTTTCTGTTTTCCTTTAAGGTCTTTTGATGTAACATTATCTTATAGACAATGAGGTAACCAGCTTCATTATAGCAAATTATGGTGTTAAACTGCTTTTTTTCATAGTGAGGAAATCAGTAACGGTAAGCTAAATAAAAGAAAAAGTGCAAACGTCTATCACAAGTACTTAACAAAGTTTATCAGCAGATAGGCTAAATAGCCAAATAAATATTTCCAACATCAGAGGAAGGTCTCCCCATTTCCACTGAGGTCACCGTTTCACAGCAGTCTTTTTCACGTAGCTTTTACGTGATATCTGAAACATCTTTGAAACAAACGCAGCTCAGTCTAGCAAGCAAAACGCCGTGTAGTCGTATTTCTTATTTGTTTGCGTTACTATTTTTTTTCTTTTTCTCCAAACTTGTATGTTCTTTCATCTTTAATCCTTCGACCAAGATCAAGTCTCTCCCAATTAAGTGCTGCCATATGTAAAGTCGGGCAGTATTTAAAGCCGTATTAAAGCCTGTTTGTTAAAAGCCATCGAGGCATTTAGGCTTTAGTTTAATCAGCACTTTGTTGACAGGGGATACGAAATGCAAAACTATGGGAAAGTTGTGTGGAAATTCCCAATCTGGAAGATTTATTAGCAATGAATCTTCTCTCCAGAGATGCAAAAAAAATACTAAGGCTGCTTGCTGACAGATCTGTTGACTGGCATCTCTCAGATAAAATGATAGTTTGTCAGAACCTGCACTCTTCAACCCACGTCAGTCACACTATAGTAGTTTTGTTTTCATTTTTATGAACTCCAGGGCTCACCATATATATAATAAATCATAACAGTCACTGGAATCACTCTGTTTTTTGTTTTTTTTTTGGTCTGACTGGTCAGTATACACAGCCCTGTCTGTGTTTCTACCCTCGTTTTTTGCACTGAGTATTTTTTTTTACACTATCTTTTCTCATTCCTTGTTTTAATGTGTATTGTTTTGCACTGAGAGGTTTTGTTTACAAAAAGGATCATTTGAACTAAAGTGTACTTTGGGGACTGCTTACAAGGCGATGGTGTTACTCACTCTGCGGACTGCTGATTGCTCCACCGCAAGTGTGGGTGATACTACAAAATATAACTTTTTAATATGTTGCTTGTGCCTGAGAAATAAATATGCTGGTTCTCATTTGCAGCGAGGGAAAGGGAGCGAACCTAAATGTGTATATGTTATGGTCCTGGTTTGTAATTACTGTCATTTAAAGGATTTTGTTTGTTTTTGGCAGGGTTTAAAATGGTATCTGTTGTAAATATTAGTGCGATGCATGGGCATGTCTATAACTGAATGATATGATTCCAACAAAAAATGTATTTTTACTTTATCTCAGTGATAAACAGGAACTGTTTCTTAGATGATTCACCCATACCGAGAAACCTTCAGAAATTCTTTACAGTATAATGAGTGATAATGAGTAGAAACAGGCCGTATTTTGACCAGTTTAACCTTTTCTGATCTCATTTGGGTTCTCTGTCCTTAATACAGTGTTGTTCTGCCTTATGCACAAAACCCCAGGCCAATTTTACACACACACACACACACACACACACACACATACCAAAACCCACTCACACGTATCCTTTGTTTCCTTCTACAGTCCCTCCAAACATTTTATTGCTGCCATCATTCATGTAGTCCGGTGGACTATTTGGAAATTGCAAGACATTCGAAAGAACATTTGGTTCAAACAGTCTTTCAAAATTGCTATACATATATATACACACACACACACGCATATACACTGTTTTCCTAGTGTAATTAAAGCGCCCCATACTCAGCCCATGGGAGCTCCCTGGAGGATTTGGAGGCCCACACTGACAGTCCCTGCAGGTCGCAGGGGTGGCTGTTTTTCTTGGACAAGTTTCATGAGAGTGCTTGTGTTCTCTCTGGGAACCGGGTCCTTTGGGGAGGAACAAAAGCACAACAGTGGAACTCTGGAGCATACACATCAGAAAAACATGTTGAGAACAGACTCATCCCGGTCTTGCACCCTAACACCAAGAGCAACCCGGATCTTTGATTGGAGAGCCTCCCAGTGGGTGGCCTTGCATTCACAATATGCTAGAGGGCATGTCAGGTCTGCTCAGGTTCTGTTTATAATTTATTAAGGAACTAACGATTGCAGTCTTTACAGGACACAATCGGTGAGGAGTTCTTGAATTTGTCAGTACTTGGATCGAAGTTGGAAAGCCAGTGAGTGTACAGCAAGTGTACTATGTTACAAAGTTACAAGTAATCCATTTTCACTGGGTTTTTTTCCTGTCAATGAAAACAAGCATTAGTAGGCGTTCTTTCATAAGAAGGTCACTGTTAGGTTGAGAAAAGTTCATTCTCCCTCCATTAAAAGTATAGTTTAGCATTATTTACTGAAATTTAATGAGCACCAAATGCATGATTTACTAAATAATGCATTTAGTTCAATCAAACCTAAAACTTTCAGACTGGTTTTTATGGATTTCTCTGTATTAATCATGGGGTATTAAGAGTTATTAAAGTTTAGCATTTTTCTTAGTTTGTCTTTCGATTTATTGCTTAACTGGTGATTTTTCACAGTTCATATCAAGCAGGTTTGCTTGTTTCTGTTCTGAGAGCATTTCTCAGGAGAGCGATTGAAGACATTAAGAATATCTTTACCATTTTTTATTTTTCATTTTACTTAACTATAAGGCTCTAGATTGGCCTTTTAATCAAATGATCATTACAGTGAAAGCCAGCATGTTTGAGATTAAGTGAAAGGGCGCCATTATTCATTAAGCCTCAGGAAGTAATATTTAAAGTTTCACAATTCATACCCAGCGTGAGAACAACTTCACCTTGTATTTGACATTGTGAAGTGCTGGTGGTTGCGTTTTAGAGAAAATAGATGCTAGGTTAGTAAAAATAATGTGACAAAACAATGTAAAGGAAGTTTACATTGACTCCAAACTAAAGTCACATGACAGGGTGAATTAGTCACTTTCTGTTACTGAAGAAATGCTACTTGCAGTCAATCAAAAGCAGAGTGTGAAGAAATTCCTATAACTACCTTCCACCCTAATAGTTAAGTCAGGTACAGCTTTAAACAAATACCTAAGGAAGTCTTTATTAGAGGATGAAATAAAGCACTTATCTAACTTTAGATGCTAATTTTACATTTTAAAATGCTAATTATTCATTGCTTTTAGGTGTTGTTGCTGTTCAATGTTTGAGAAGTACATTCCTGTAAAAACTGCGCTTCAGTGGTCTCTAACACCGCATTTTATTCTCTCTGTTGTAAGAAACGATCTAAAAATAGACATCAGGAACAGTGGACCTCCTGCTGAGAAGCAGTGTCAGGTCCATCCTCAGGTTAGACATATTGATGGCTGAAGCCCATCTGAGCCAAGATCATGACTTGGGTCATTATCTTGACTGCTGTGGCCGGGGCTCCAGATGGAGGTGGAGGTATGACTGTAGGCTGCACTGTGATCCAAGACTTCTAAACATGTAATCTATTCTCCTCTGAGGGTCCCTAACCACACGAAGCCTCTCATGCAGCTCTACTGATCTCTGCCTCGTGGCCTCAGCGCACCTTCCAACATGTTCCACCCAGTTTCACCAATAAAGCTATACATCCATGAGATCTGTCTTATACTTTTTATGGCACTGAAAAAGTGATACAAATATTTCTAAATCATTGATCCAGCTTGCCTTCCTGTTGTTTATGATGTCTGTGTTGTGTCTGTAACTTGAGTTAGTCTATTGATTTTTTTTATTTATTTTCATAGTTCAAGAAAAATAGATATAATCAAATTAACTCCAATTGGACTGCGTAACATGAGAGATTTATGAGGTAAAGAATAGTTTTGAGATGTACAATCTCAGTTGTAAACAACAGTTACAGCAGATGCTGCCAACAGCTCAGGAGGGCCCATTACTGTGGCTGGCTTAATGACTAATTGTTGTCAATGCTATATTTTATTATTGTTATTGTAATAAAATTTTAATTTGATTCTAATTGTATTTTCTGTGTTTTTCATTATTTAATTTTTTAATGTATTACTATTAATTTTATTATTAGCAGCTGTAATATAAAATAATAATTATATATTATTTATTATTTTTACTGTGTACTTAATGTTGTTACTTTAGCTTGGCTGACGCCCATACAGGAGTATAGCAAGAACATTTTGCTAATGATCACATGCTCATCCCAGTATTTCCTTCTGTAGCAAAACTGACAGGTGGAAATTAATTTATACATACAGTATGAACATACAGTCAGGGCAAAAAGAAAGTACACCCTCTTCAAATCCTATGGTTTTATGTATCACCACCCCTACTAATCAGAAGGTTGGTGGTTCAGTTCCTGCCTGCTCCAGTCTGCATGCCAAACATCCTTGAGCAAAACTTCCTAAACCCAGGTTGCTCTGTGATGCATCAGTTCGAGTGTGAATGTTAGATAGAAAACACTTAAGCATTGTAAAAAGTGTTTTTATAAATATGCATAAAGCACTTTGACTGCTCAGGTAGTGTCGAATCCAAAGTACAACAGCTGTTTAAAAAAGGGTGCAGTGGTCCAGGTAGAAGTACAGACCTCTACCCCAATGAAATGCTGTGTTGGGAGCTTAAGAGAGCTGTGCATAAACAAATGACCACAAATAGACTGATGCGGATTGATCATGAGGGAGACTACTAAGCACTGAAAAAATAAATGTGGAGTTTACATCAAAGATTAAGAAATTTTTCTTTCACTGGAATTCTACCACTTTTCCTTGTCTTTTCCCCTGTTTTCGTTCTCTGCTCAATTCCAGTGCCTAAATTTTACAAACGTATATAACCCTTTAAAGCCAAGCATATCACATTTGATACATGTGTTTTTCTGAGTTTTGAGACATCTACATCATCTTTTTTTTTACCCTCAAAAAATGATATAAATGGCATGACAAATTTTAATGAATAAATTACATAAATATGGGTTATGTAGAAAAATGTGATACAAATTAAAACTCATATATGCAGATTAAAAGTTGATATCTTTTTATATATTTTGTCTAAAGGTTCAACAAACAGTCCATTATCAAAAAATTAAAGATTTCTGGCAGTTATTTCATGGTTCAGGTTTTAAAGGGATACTAATTACATGCAAAATGTAGATAGGTAAGTGTATGCAACACGGCCAGAGTTCAGTGGTCCAGGTTTGAGTCTGACCTGAGGCCCTTTCTGTGTATCAGCACTGCTCCACTATCAAATAATGGCAAAAAAAAAATGTCCAAAATAAATAAACAACATGTACACTGTAAATCTAAGAAACAGCAAGATGAAGGTTTAATACTGTGTCTGTGAAATCTGTCCTGACAGATGTGTTCAGCTGTCACAACAAGGAGAGCTGCTGCACAGCTTTACAGAGAATGGGAGGAATGAGTTGGATAAGCCTTACACAACAAAGTTCTTAACAATTTTTGTTCCAGATTTACCGCGCATGCTTTGTTGATACTACCGAATGAAGTTTTTGGCTATGGTGCCCACATGACTCTGTGTGTACACTAACTGAACTTTTGCTGGGCAACCAAGGAAACGGTCTGCTTCACTCCAGGCTTGTCTTGGCACAGTCATGTATTAAATCTGAGCTGTTATCTGGCATTTTTTTGATAGTCTTTAACATTTACCGATAGTCACAGCAGTTCTATCTTCTGCAAGAACGTTCTGCGTAAACAAGTACAGGAAATGGTGATGACGATGATGATCGCTCATAGTTTTTCAGGATTTCATTTTTGGCACTCGGCTAGTTTGACAGAGTTTATGCCCTTTGCGAATCATGAGGGTGTTGACACGCTGGCCCCCTGATAATACTTGTTTTTGTGTGAATATTCATAGTTGGAATTGAAAGTTTCTTGCTTCTCGGGCCTTAAATAGTCAGTATTTATACTACATTCAGTCTGCCTTTGTCGTGATAATAATTCAGTTTCACCATGTCAACAAATCTCTCAGTATGGAAAAGAAGTTACTCTCTCATCACCAGTTCCATGAATGTTATTAGAAGACTAGAAAATAATACCTTTAAATAGTCTGGTCCTATATCTCTCAATTCATTACTTTTTAAAAACATTTTATTAAATTTTCTCTTAAAATAAGTGTTTTTTTATGTTGTCCATAAACAATCTTTATCAACCACAACCACTAAAAGACTCGGGGAAATCCTGCAAACTAAATGAACACACAGTAGCTTTATAAAGGCATGGCGCCTGTGCTTAATAACCCAAATCTCCAAAACATACAGCAAGGTACTTGGTAGCCCTGCCCAGGCAGTGCCCATTTCCCCTCATTTGATCATGGCACACAGGAAACATGAGTCAGTGTGAAAGACGGGGTGAGTAAAAGTCTTTGTACACTGAAACTAATTGCATGAGTGATAAGGAAAGAAGGCAGAAAGCAGCTATTAAGAGACTCTGGTACAACTGCGTGGCAAAAAAACATAGAAAAATGTGTCCAAAAGTACACAATTTCTAAGCTAGACATATCGAAATATGTTAATGGTTTTCTGCTTTATTTTTTTATGAATGACACACAGATTAATCATAAGTTGTGACATTTGGGTTCTTAACACTTATCGCTTACTGTAGGGTGCATCAGTTTATCTTAAAGATGGACCCGTAACTATGCAGGACTTTTCTACTTTATTTGAGTTCACTCTATTACAAGCCTCCTTCACCCATTCACACACATGTTAACACACGTGCTTTTTTTCTGTCCATAAGTGCTTTTAACCTAACATTCACACACTCCAATGGATGCATCAGGGGAAACTCAAAACTCAGTTTCTTGCCCCAAGATGTACGGAGCCTCTCTGATGACATGGTCCAAAAAAAAAAAAAATTGTGGCCACAAAATACTACTTCGTACCCTCGAAATAGTATAACGTGCCCACGAAATACTTATTTGTGGCCACGAAATACTATTTCGAGGGCACGAAATAGGTATAACGTGCGCACGAAATGCTAATTTGTGTGCACGAATTGGGTATAACGTGGCAACGAATTACGCATTTGTGGCAACGAAATAGACAACGTGCGCACATCATATTGATACAGTTCCTGGACAGCTGCGTAGAGACATAAGCATAAGAGTAGGCTTAACCTATACACCATGGACAGAGACAGTATGATTGAGTTTTACTTTAGGCTGGGAATGAGCTACAAATGCATTTTGAAAAGCCTGGCAATGCAAGGAACCATTATTATGGAGAGACATTTAAACAGGATATTGAGAGCCCAGTTGCTTTAAAGACATAAGTACGACCTGGACACCGGGATAGATTTTATTGTCAACCAACTACAAGGGCCTGGGAAGGATCACGGTTATCGGTCAAGTGTTTCGTGCCCACAAATTAGCATTTCGTGCGCACGTTATACCTATTTCGTGCCCTCGAAATAGTATTTCGTGGGCACAAATAAGTATTTCGTGGGCACGTTATACCCATTTCGTGCCCACAAAGTAGTATTTTGTGACCACAATTTATTTATTTTTTGGACCATGTCATCAGAGGGGCTCCGTAAAGATGTTTGCAGAATAGAGAGGCTGGTGTTGGGCCAAAAAAGTAATCGTCTGCCATAAAGTGATTTCCGATGTTTCTATGTGTTTTTTATGTCTAATATCTTCGTTTACGTTGGTAAATAGCCTGTAATGACAGGGAGTTACAAAGGGGTTTTATGTAAAATAAAGAACTTACATGTTTTGCAAGCATTTTTATGACCCTGCTCTATTGTACCTGCTCTGTGTCCTACACTCTAATCAATCCAGTCATTTTTGGCCACTTAAAATATCGTTATGATATATGTTATGTGTTATTTATGTTGCAATTTCTATTGCAACATCTACACTAGATCTTGGCATGTTTAACATTAATGACAGTTTTATTTGGATAAATGGATAAACATATCAAAGTCACTTTACTAAAAACTAATTACAGCTTCTGCATCACGACAGGAATTTCCTTTCTGCTTAAAATCACTTGATATCATTCATGACAGAGATATTTGACAGCTTAAATACCAGGACACCGGAGATCAAACCACTGACCTTCCATCTAGTAGACAGCCCCGGTCTTCCTCTTACAGACTTCTTGTATTGCACTGTGCCTAGCGCCATCGTATTAGCTTCTAGTCATCTTTGAGCTCCACTGTTGTGAGGTTACTGAACACAGCTTTGCTGTTTTGATTTACCATCATCACGTGTCACTTTCAGCCACCGCAGTGTTTTCAGAGAAAATAACAAAGCTAAAGCTAAAGCTAAAGCGTGAGTATTGAAGCTGAGTCCAAACTGAAGCTAATGTTGCTGCTAGATGTGAAATTGCTAACATGTTTGCCGTGACAGCTTTATAGGCCTACGCTGAGTGTTATGGCTATTACTACTGAAACAATCTAATTTTGTTTTGATTGTAAATCACACATATTAAAGCAATTATAAATATTAATACAATTTAATATGTGCTTTGCACACAATGAGGCATTCATTCACATTTATTGTCTGTATTTGTGCGTTGAGCCCCTCGTGGAGAATCTGTGAAGTATTCCAAATTATTTATTAATAACTAATCAACTCACCAGAGAAGCAATTAAACCCTTTACAATATGCTATATTGTAAACTAATTCCACTGAAACGCGTAAGTAAATATTGAAGTGCTGCACATGAGCCGCATGTTAAAATTACCTTCTCAGTGCTGGGTGTCAGTTTAAAAAGCAGCTTCCTGGTTTTAATTGTCTACACAGGTGGGCCTCTAAGTATCCTTTGACCCCCAGGGCTGAATAGGGGCCCCATTATGGAAGTCAAAGGTCAGTTTAATGCTTGAGGCTAATTGATTTGGCTAGTGCTTAGATATGCATATCCAATGAATCACAGCAATTATCGTGATTATCCTTGTATTTTAAAGCGAGAGGCCAACAAAGGTTTTATAATTTCTTTATAGATTTTACCGCAACAGTTTTTCACTTCCTGCTTGATAGAGTGCTAAAACAGTAATTTGCTCCAAACAGTAAATAAAGCAAAAATAAAGAAATACATAAAAAATCAGACTATCTTAGCTCAGGCTTTTGTTTGTTATCAGAATACAGGACGAACATGTTCAGTACAAACACCACAAATAGACATTCACAGCACATCGGGAGTGATATCTCGGCTTCTCTTCAGAGACACGTAATCACTGCCAGATGGTGTCGGTCTTCTCTCCCCCCACTAACCTTTGACTCCCCCTCGCTCTGTGCCTTACACATGCACCCGAGGGAGAATGACAAGATTCGGGGAGTTGCCAGAGGAGTAAAACTCAGAAGGAGGTCATAAGGTATGACGTGCCAGATGAGGCCAGGAAATCCCTGTGGTCTCTTAATCAACAGAAAGGAAAAACAAAATATAACCACAAATGGTAATGAATTAATGTGAGAGGGTCTTATGAGATAACTGCAGTCTGCAACACTGCAGCTGTTTGGCAGCATGATGACATGAGACGTCAAAAAACATTTAGAAACACTGTGAAACACAGTACAGACAGTGTATTCACTTCTTCTGCTTGGAGGTTGAAGCTGGTCATTTTTATACCGTTCTTTCAGATAAAACAAAAAATCAACGCTAACAATATTCGAGCGTGTTCTTAATTTTTTTTTCTATCCTGTCTTTGGCACTCAGGCCCATTAGCTCCAGCTGAAGAAATCTTTAAAACAGACGGTGCGGAACAAAATCATTTCCTGTAGTAGATAATGCATTTGTTTTGGACTGTTTTCACTTGTGAATGTGGTGCAGTATTGGATGCTTCACGCAGCAGGACACCAAATGTATAATCATCATCCATATGTTTTTATTTTCTTTTGTTTTTGTAATGAAAGGAAATAACCCAACACACTGGGGTTATTGTGTTTGATGTAGAGACTATGAAGATCTTTGGCACGCAGAAACGAGGTACATCAGACATTGGCTGCTTGTTAACAGTGAAAAAACACACACGCAAAATCTCATCAGCTTTTCCCTTTAAATGTATTCATCTGTGAGGTATCATTTCACTGGTTTTCACTGCCACACAAAAGGCTTGAAAAACATAAAGCATATTTACATTGTATTGCCAAATGTATTCACCCACCCATCCAAATCATTGAATTCAGGTGCTCCATGGCCACAGGTGTGTCAAATCAAGCACCTGGTGGATGCTGAGTTGCATAGTGTGCAGGTGTCGCCAACTTTCTGTAGAGTCAATTACTTCCAAACTTCATATGGCCTTCAGATTAGCCCAAGAACACAGTGTAGAGAGTTTCATGGATGGGTTTCCAAGCCTCAACACCAAGCGTAATGCAAAACATCAGATGCAGTGGTGTAAAGCACGCCCCCACTTTACACTAGAGCAGTGGAGATGTGTTCTCTAATTAATCTTCTCCATCTGGTAATCCGATGGACAAGTCTGGGTTTGGCCGTTGCCATGAGAACGGTACTTGTCTGACTGCACTGTCTGACAAGTATAAAGTTTGGTGTAGAGGGGATTATGGTGTGCGGGTTGTTTTTTGGAAGTTGAGCTAAGCCCCTTAGTTCAGCGGGCCGCAACCCCCAGGCCACGAACCGGTGCCGGTCCATGAGTCGTTTGGTATCCGGCCGCGAGAGTTGAGGCTCGGGTGTGAAATTTATGGTTTTCAGGATTTTTATCGGTTTTTATCAGTTTTATTGTATTGTTTTTATCGTTAACTCGGTTTCCCTGGGTCTTTATCCGTGTGTTATGAATAAATCTTCTTCTTTTTTTTTGGTACCAGTACCGGTTTCATTTTGTTGTATTTTTCCACGGCAACTTAAAGGCCGGTCCGTGAAAATATTGTCAGACATAAACCAGTCCATGGCGCAAAAAAGGCTGGGGACTGCTGCCTTAGTTCCATGCTTTAGCATACCAAGGAATTTTGGACAACTTCATGCTCCCTTTGTGGGAGCAGTTTGGCGATGACCCCTTCTTGTTACAACATGACTGTGCACCAGTGCAAAAAGCAAGGTTCAAAAAGACATAGATGAGTCAGTTTGGTGCGAAAGAACTTGACTGGCCTGCACAGACAGCATGCTAACACTAAGCTAGCCAAAACCCCCACAGTGATGTTAAAGCTGCGAGATACTGATCCAGTACACCTGAGGGCCCTGTCCTTTTGTCCATGTAGTTTACATTTTAAAAGTTGCAAGAACTAGTAAATACTTTTAGTGGTCATTTTCTCATTCAGAAATATTATTTCTAATTCAAAATACCTGCAAAATTCTATTATCGATAGTCCCCAAGGTTTTTCTTTTTGTTCTTTGCTGTGAAACAACAACTCAAAAAAGTCTAAGGTTAAAGAGATACTGCACTGTAGGCTGGATATATACTGAGGCTTCCTTTTAAAACTAACAGGGGCAGCAAATATGTACAAGTGTGGGAGCCTACCAATACTTTCTCAGGAAAAGAAGATTCCCACAAGTGTAACCATACATAGCACAAAAATAATGCTGTATACCATTTGATGTGGAACAGCAGTGGTAGTGGTGTGCTTTATTACTCAGGATGGAGGGATGTCTATACTTTGCTAGAGATGAGCCCTGAAGTCAGATTTCCAGTTTAGAAAATTGGAGATGGTCCACCAACCTCAAGTTCAAAATCAAAGGTGGTAACAGTGCCATTAGTAAAACTGTAAAACTTGGGATGCTTACTGCCACTGTATTTGTGACTTGCTAAGTAAACCATGCACAGACCACTGACCAGGCGCTCCCTCGTGAACATGCTGTGGTGTTTTTGCACAAAAAATGGAAACAGGTATCGCAACACGGGAGTGATGTAACTTCCAACACCCAACTTCTGAGGAAAAGGAATGCAGCATATAGTCGGGTATGGGATTACTTTGCATTTCTATATGCACAATAACAGCTGATATTGATGCTGTGAAATCAGTTACATAGGCTAAAATGCTAAAAATGGCTAATAATCGAGTAGTACACTACTCAATGGTCAGTGACTTAAAATGACTTTTCTTAAAGGGGCTTATATTTAACTCTTTAAAGCCTAAACCATAAAATTCATTTTTTTTAAATGCTAATTAAAAAAATAAATAAATATTGATTTGCATATATAACGTTTAATTCGCATCATATTTGGTACATCCAGCATTTTTGTCATTTATTGCTTAAAAATCCAATGTGCAGTTTTATTTTGTTTTGTTTTTTTTGTTTTTTTGTTTTGCTGTTGTGTGTGTGTGTGTGTGTGTGTGTGTGATGGGGGGATCCACAATGACGATGCAGAGAAGATACAGTGGTTCTAACTTTAAATCAATACAATCAAAAAACATGGTGTACTGTTTATCTTGCATTCAATGCCAGTTTTAACCAATAATAAACAGAAAACTCATATTGTTTCTAATAAAGGCAACAAAACTGAAATCATTTTTGGGATTGAGTCCCCATTATTGACTTTTTTTTATGTTAAACTGGTGTTTATAGTAGTTTGCACCACATCAACCTTTAACTCACAAATCCATCTAAAAACCATCTATAAATGTTAAGCATTCACACACAAAAAATCCCCTTCAGTAGTTTCATAAGGCAGTATAACAGAGGAATACAAATGGGCCCAGTGCCCTACATCAAAGCAGAAAGCAACACTGCTAGCAATCAAGGGAAATGAGTGGAGGGATTAAGTGTTCTGGAGAGAGACGGAGGGCAAGGCAGGAGGTTTGTCTGATTGAAATAGCAACTGTATATATAATGGGCAGTTGGGAACTGATTGGAAGAAACACATGCACAGGTTTGGCAGACAGGAGGGCAGCTCTTGACAGACTGCCGTCACTTACATATGTAAACTTACTAGTCGGTGTTTCAGATTGAAGTAAATCATTTTAGGCTCAACCACCTGTAGCTAAACGCACAGCCATTTCATCAACACTTTCTCTTGTTTTTCTGAGGGCCAGAATAGTTTCCTAAAAAGAAGCTGAAATTGTCGTCTAATATTAGATCATTATCAGGTAACTGACCGGAGCAACATCTGGAAATTCAACAAGTAAATCCCATCAGTCTTTCTTAACGGAGGTTTGTTATCTTCTGTTTGGCCACTTGATCTTTACAGCTGTGTTTACCAGTAGCGTGCCATGTTCAAATTGTCCGCAGATGTTTTTCAAATGTAACCTAACTGAAGTATAGGCAGCAAAGTGTTGATCGTGGCTTCAGTGGCTGTTTATACTGCATTTTGGTGAGACTTGCAGCGCAGCAGCACCACAGCTCTACGCAAATGTGAAGATTTACAGAGAACATACACAAGAAATCAATAATTTAAAAGAATACCAAAAAGAAAATATCTAATAGTCGATTAGTATTCTCTGAAGTGTTTACTGGTCAGAGTGTAATGGAGTTATAATTATTCCTAGAAATTTTGAGCATGCACTCATGGGTTTTCTGATAGGGGAAAGCAAAGTGAGATGGGCAGAGACTGAGTTTATCAGTGCTTTGAGCCTCTGTCCAACAAGAGCCAGATTATAAACAGGAATGTGTCTAGGCTGCGCTGTGAGAGACTCCGCTATCAGTTACCATGTTGTCTGAGAGCTCTATGTTTAGACATCAGTACTGGGTTTGCATGGCATGATGATAGTTTTGAAAATTCATAGCAAATGAAAAGTCTTGTTCAAAATACCAGCCTAAATCCATTCTTGACATATCCAAGTTGTTTCCAGATTGATTTTAGAAAGTTTGGAAAGCAAACACCTTTCTGAAAAGAAGTGCTTGCAGAGTAGATCCGAGGTGCATTTATAAGAGGTCGTGATTTAGTCTGGATGCTCTCGCCAAACAAGTTGGTTTGCTAAGGGGACTTTGTGTCACTTGTAAAGGAACGCTTGTCAAATACATAAAAATGCAACTTAATCAACCCACTTAACCGCGTGTTTAACTTAGAGTCACAGGTTTGCTGGAGTTTGTCTATGCTAACATAGAGTAAAAAGTGGGTTACACCCTGGACAGAGCTAACGCCAGTTAGCTGCTAATAACAGCGCACTATGTAAATACTGAGGACTCCACCATTAATAAAGCCACCAATGCAGATAAACTGCTGACGTCTAGCCCATGAGAACCCAGGGTCACACATGTGTCACCGCCTCTTTACACATTGAGGAAAGTTCCTGTTAAAGTTCCAACTTTGACTCTCCCAAAGTTTTCCTGACAATAAAAATGGGTCTGGGCTCTAATGGGCTAGACACACACACCCATACACACGCACACAATCACACTGTCCTAAAGATGTCCTGAACAAAAACTAATACATAAGATAAAAAAGTGAAATCTCTGTTTGCAAAAACACAAGGCCAAAAAACAACACCGCATGGCTGTGACCTTGGTGTTCTGCATTGTATAAAAAATAAGAATAAAAAAAAGACAGATTTGATAAATTGTAAATAATGTGTGTTAGTGGACACTTAGTTTCACTGTAACTTATAACAATGTAACTCATAACTCTACCATATAAAAAGTAAAACGTATAAAATCAAGCTCGAAGCAGAAAAATGTCCTGTAGTCTGACCAATCAGTTTTTAGGTCAGGAGGTAAGCAATACCCTGACCAATATCTTCACGTTTCTAAGCAACCTGTGCTGCCAAATGACATCGTTTTCAGGGACAACCTTGCTTATTTCAGCAAGACAATGACAAACCACATTCTGCATGAATCACAGCAGTATCAGGCCGGAGTGGGAGAGCATTTGGCTTTCCAAGCTGATGTCTAGTAATGTATTTCTGAGACATGAACCAACAAAGCTTCAATATTCTTAAGAGCAAAACAAGCTGCCCCCTCACATTTCACAGCAAGCTGTTTGAGCTAATCTGAAGTATTCCTTTTATTTTCCTTTCTGCCATCTCTGGATAAAGATGTACCGTAAGCCAAGTACGGAAATAATACACATATTTCTAGAAAACTGGCTTTTAGTTTTATTAACCTTATTTCTCTAATGAGACAAAAAATCTGGATTACTGTCATATTTTACATTACTGTTTTGAGGAAAATGTGCAGTTCCAAAAGATAAGGAGCTCCCAGACCCCAACAATTTGTTTTTCCTGCAGATTTAGCATAGCCAAAGTTGCACAAAAACAACATACTGCCACTGCCTCAAGGCCACAGTGTAGTAAGTTTCATGAACTTTAAAACAGACGAGTTCTCATGAACAGATTTTTTCTACAGGCTCTTTTCATCAGCCGTCATCATCATCGCCGCTTTGACAAAGCTTCCCTCCTTCTAATTAAAATAGTCTGTTAATATTATATTGATAAATTTCAGATGAAGTCAAGTGCTGGCACTAATCAGACTACAATGAAAATTTCTTCCATTCAGAGTCAAAATTTCTTGTGTGCTGTAACTTTTTGTTTGCGTGAGCCATATGGCCCAAATTAATAAAGCCAGGCAGTATACTGAGCCCTCTTCACTCTGTCGCTGCTTGTCACTGTAGGATTGGCCTCAAACCTATTCTCTCCCTCCCTCTCTGCTTCGGTCCCTCTCTCCCAGTATCTCTCTCGCTCCCTCTCTCTCTCTCTGTTCTTTCTGTTTTCACGCAAGTGTCCCAGTTAAGAAATTGCTTACATCCCACTCAGTCTGGGGCTGGATTGAAATTTCCCATAGGGTATGTACCAATATGCAGAGAGCACACTTCGACAGATGCCATCAGAGAACAAGCATATGAATTACCAGGCAGCCTGCCATCTTTGAGTTCAGACAGAATGGCATTAATACCTGATTACGATCCAAACAACAACACAACAACAACATGAAAGCCAAAGCAACTGGGAGCAGGTAAAGGTTTCATCATTTATATATTAATGGATTTACTAACAAAGACTCTACCCCCCCCATGCCCCTCCAAAAAAAAAAAGTTAAAATGTCATAGAAGCTGCCAACAATCAGGGGACTTTGGAGGGGAAAAAATAGGGGTATGAAATCAGATGCCGTCAGCAAATCACGTTCCAATAAATTAAATATTCGCCACTGCTGACCATAACTAATTCAGAAGCCATGATATATTCATGACTACAATTAAAGAAAACACGATCCCTTTAATTTCAGATGGCTGTAAATATTGGCATTACCCAATTAAGTCACATTTGACTGTAGGAAAAGTACCTGAAAATCAACCATATGTGCTGAAATTATACTTTATCTGAGGAAGCATAAAAGTTTTATTCACTATATATATATATATTATTGTTAAACTATATATGAATTTAACACATAGTATTAATTTACATTTGATAGCAATAATATAAATTTTTAACCTCATCTTGAAAATTGAATATTTTTTATTAGTTAAGGTTATCAGGAGAAATATTTTATAATGACATGATGCAAACAAGAAAATAATTTGTGACATGCTTTCTCATAATTATAAATAACCTTTACTGAGCCCATAACTATAACACATTAGTGATTAATCACTTTTGCAAAGAGGTCATTCATCATTCATCAATTAGTTTGGATGACCGGTGGTAGAAGGAAACCTTTGTACACACCTACAGCACGGAGCCTCCCACGAGAAATTAAAATTCTCAGGAGAAAACATATTTAAACAATAGAGACTGAGTGGATATTCACTCAGCGCCCTTTGACACCGAAGGTCTCAGGGCCACAGCCAATCAGTGAGTGCTTGCATATACCATGTGTGCATGTATGTGTACGTTTCACCCGGATTTCTCTTTCTTTCGTCATGTAGTGTGTGCATGATCAATAATAAATATATGATTTCTACAGCATGTTGCACACAAAACTATATCTACTGCTTCTTAACAATTGCGTGTATATGTATCGCTGTAACGTAGATACAGCTTAAATTTTTCAAAAGTGCCTAATAAATGAAATACCTTTGACATTGCAGGTTTAGGTTTAAAGTGCAGGTTTAGGCTTATTTCTATGCAAAAGAAAACTTTGGAAAGTCCACAAATGCTCAGAATCAACATAAAACACAACTTTTTGTCGCTTTTTTGGCCATTTAATCTATTGAGAAGACAGTTTTTCACTTTTAGCTTATATGCAGCCAGTTCTGTATCAGGAATGGCATACAACTGAGTGGTGTTTTCCTCTTTGTGCAGTTGCTGCGTCAGCTTTTTTGGCATTGCAAAGCAGAGATTGCGGTGACTTCGATAGCCTTCTTCCTGCTCTCAGCTCACATCATAAACTATTTTGAAATCCATAATGGACACTGATGCACAAGCACTCTTCTCGCTTGACATCGAAATGGCTTCTTCTCCCATCTCAGGCGTCTAGTTATCTCAGACAGCACTCAGTTTGGGAATTTTGTTTATTTTTCCTCTGTTTGGGTTTTTTTTTCCCCTTAAAAAGGTGAAACAAATTTCCAGCTGATTTAATATTTGTTCATTTAGAAGTCTGGTAATGGAGCAGAACGCTTGTTTAATGCTTTTTCCCTAACTTATCACTTATTCAACAGATATTATACATCTTCACACCTTAAATAAATCAAAAGTTAAGAAAGTGTGATGTGGCTCGGCCACCCACACAGCTCGTAGTATGTTGATGTAAAGGCTGACTGATGGTTAGCTCCCACTTCCCGTCTCCGTTTCCCACTCTTAGATGAAACAAACACAACATCACAACATGGACACTGACTTCCTCTTGCCTTCCTCCTTCCAGTCTAATCTCTGCTGCCTTTTGTGTGAGGAAACAGTTGTATGTAATGTATACAAGACATAATGCGAGTCAGAGGGGATTGAAAGTGGAGGTGGGAGGGATTTAAGGAAAGGGGCAGATTGGAGGGGCGTTGGGCTCCCAGATGCCCCTGCCCTTGTGTGTGTGTGTGTGTGTGTGTGGGTGCTGCTGCGCCTTGGAGATGACTGTCAGCAGGCGGTGCCTCTGAGAGAGGAGAGAGAAGAGAGGAGGGTGATGTTTCCAAAGGGGGCCCAGTCTGTTACCAAAGGGAGGTGGAGATTTACTATCCCACCCAGTCAAAGTGTCTCACTGGTGCTCTGACACGCACACACACACACACCCACACATATACACATGTAGAGGTACACAAAACCTCAGACTCACACAACTGAGCACGCACACACTCAGACGTACTGCAAACTCTCCACAGGAAACTCTGAGCCATAATGCGAAGGCACCTCAGAGCAGACGGGTGCATTGCTCAAACCAAGTGGGATACGCTGCGGCTTTGATAGTGCGTTAATTACTCATGTGATGTGATACAGATGTCTGGGGGCTTCAGCTGAAAGTTTGCCTGACGCTTTCCAAGGGGGCCAGGCAGACATTTTAGAAGCGGTAGGTGAAAACCAAATGTATTTATTATTTATGGATAGATCAGTTTGCGTGCTGTCACAGATCCCAGCAGTGTCATGCTGATGCTAAACTGTGATGCTACTTGAAGGGCTGGCTGCTAAATAGTTCTTTGTGTACTTGGTGACAGCTGGGACTTTGAACAGGAAGAACTCTGGGCTATAAGAGTTGCCGGTACTGTGACATGATGAAAAGGGCTTCACCATGGATGTGATAGTTTAAAACTTTCTCTCTTACTCTGATTTTGTCCAGAAAGTTTGTTGTTGTTGTTGTTGTTGTTGTTGTTGTAGTAGGGTTGTTTTTTTTCCTTTTAATAAGAAGAGGGATTCAAGTTATAAACTACTACTACTACCTCTTAGTTCTGTGGGTTTGGGGTCTTCATCTGGTTTTTATTTTAACCTGGACTCTTGCATTACTCAGCTAACTAGAAATCAATCCAGCGTGTCTATAAAAAGCTCAGTACCGCAAGTCTAAACTTTTTGAAATTAGAAACAGATGGAGAATGCAGAACATAGGAAATCAAACTCACATGAAGGGCTTGTTGTCAAAAAGGCACAAGCTGACATAAAACCCCAACGTCCAGCTGCAACATTATCGATACAACCAAGTGCTGCTTCTTGCAGGATTGACTGAGAGCAAAACAGATCCCCGACGTGTTCTGTTGATGCCTCATCCTCACTGTAACTACTCCTGGCATCATCCATCTGTGCCCCCTTGGCAAAACCTTTTTGAAGTCATAAAGATGTTGCTGAACTTCCTCATAGCTTTTGAAAGGGACATTAAGGCCATCGAACTTTCTCGTCATCTCTGACTTCTAACATTACACTCCCGTCTTTTCAGATTTACTGTGAGCGTTCTGAAAAATAACCACGTCTTTCTTGCTTTTGTTTGTTTTCTCTTCTTACCAGTGATACATTGGGACCATCTTTCTGTCAGTGATATCAAAGCGCTCAATGCGTCCCATAATGGGCTCTCCAGCTGGACGTGTGTTTTTGCTAATGGCCTGTATGGCAGCCAGAGGAATCTGCCAAATAAACAGAGCTGAAGCGGAGCAGGACCCTCTCTCCAGCTTTCTCGTCCACTCCACCCTCCAGTCCGGTCTCTACAGCACTGTCAGTCCAAGCACGGCGCCCGGCATCCACCAGTGGACACAAGCGGTGGTATCTGGCTCTGGCAACGTGACTACAGTAAAGAAGCCACCTAATTGCACTGTAACTACCTCAATCAGCGCGCATTTTAAGTACATCAACACCACCATTTCCATTATAGTCTTTGTAGTCGGGATACTGGGCAACAGCACCCTGCTGAGGATTATATACCAGCACAAATGCATGAGGAATGGACCCAACGCCCTCATTGCCAGCCTGGCCCTGGGCGACCTTATCTACATTGTCATTGATATACCCATCAATGTGTACAAGGTACAGTTTTTTTTGCTTACTCTAAACTCTTATTTTCATGTCAAGGCTGCTGAGTGACACGTCTCGCTGTGAATATGATGAAATGCAGGGACAGCGAAGGCGATATGCACAGATAAAGTGGAATATTACAGGCAGGCTGGAGAAGAGGGGAGAGGGGGGTGAGTGGGAAAGGGCCTGAGTGAGTGTACAAATAGATGGGAAAGCCTAATCAGCTGGGTTGTTATCGCCTTCGTGTGGCGATGAGACAAGCAGCAGTATGGCTGACATAACTAAACATAAGAATCAGGCTGTAGTCACACACATCACTGGCCTTGCGCTGACCTGAGACAGGCTTTTCAAATCACACTGCTCCACAAGTGATAAATAACTGTTGTACTTAAATGTTTTATAATCCAAATAAAAGTGAGGTTAAATAGGAACATGGGAGCTTATTCGGTTGGTCATGTTTAAAATCGACTGGTTTTATTCTTGTCTTTATGAGGATTATAATTATTATTATTAGTTTTACCCAAATAAGCAACTGTTAAACATGTTAAACAGTCTTTTAATGATTATCAGCAGCTTTAAAAGACACTGTCACGAGAGCACAACTGCAGCTCGTTTCAGTTTGGTTTGACTCGACGTTTTTGTTTACGCTGGGACCTCTTCAGAATGTGAATGACTATGTTAAATCATTACAGGGCCCCCTGCCTTCATTTGATTTCTTTCAGTAAACACTGTCATGGTTTTTTTGCAATAATAAAGAATGATGGCAAAATGAAGCGATCAGTCAACCTGATCCTTTGAGCTCATTATAGGATGTGGTTTAACCAAGAAAAAAAAAGCACCTGGTTAAAATTATCTTGGGACTTTGAGGGCAGAGTGACTTTGTAGTCTGAGCAACACATGTGCAAAGAGGAAACAACAATCCTTCTGCATGGGGGAGCAGTTTATGCATAAACAAAGAAGGAGCCACATCTACAATGTTGAAACCTCCTGTTGTCTTCCTCGGGGCAAAGACATTGTTTCCAGAAACACTGTCTTTTGTTTTGCTTTGCAAAACTTTTGTGCTGCTGAAAAACGCTTCAGTGTCCAAGTGCTTACGTGACCCTGACTAATTTTACCAAAGGAAGAAGTAGTAGGAAAAAACTGTTAGACACTAGTGATAAAAGTATAAAGCCAATATTGAGATTTCTCCAATACTGGATGTGGTCCCTGTCAGACTGACAGTGATGTTAAGATGACACTGCCGGATCTTTGACGGGCTTCAAAGTAAAATCCACTAGGAAGGTCTTAATTATGCAAAAGGATCCATTTTAGTTGGGAAAACTACAGTAACAGCAGGCTTGTAAAACGCATGTGAAGACAAAGAAAATTATTTACTTTTTAACGATACATCGGGGAAGTATGACTTTTGCTGATGCGCGTAAAGAATACGTACTAAATGGGATTTAAATTCTTTCTTTTTTTTCTTTTTTTCCAGCTCCTGGCATCACGCTTCCCATTCAATGACAGTATTGTGGGCCTGTACCTTTGTAAGTTATTTCCCTTCCTGCAGAAAGCATCTGTGGGCATCACAGTGCTCAATCTGTGCGCCCTCAGCGTCGACAGGTCAGTGCTGCCACACTGCCACACTGCTCAGTCACATAGTAGAGAGCTCTTATATGAGGATCTGGCATTTAAAAAGCTCACACTGTACACCAATATTTCCCTGACATCTGTGCGTGTATTTGCTTAAGTGTGAACTTCAGTTTTATTAACTAGTGAACCAGTTTTTGCTTTTTCCCCATTATTAAAAGCAGCAGCTTCCCACAGAGCTTACATTCTTTCACCCAGCCAGGTCTCTGCGCAGAAACATGCACGATCATCCGCGTACGCTTTTCTTAGATGGAAACAGTAGAAGCTGAAAACAGCAGCCAAACAACTGGAAAGAAAATTAAACAAATTCGATTTGGCCGACCAGCCGTGCCAATTAATCCATATTGTGCTCGGCACAAGAGAACATTGCTTTAGATTAGTTGCTGGCAAATATTTTTTTCTAACATAAACAGGAGATGTTGGAATTAATTTCAACAAAATGTATGAGCATTTCGATTGGATTTCAGGGTAATGGCAGGAATGCTAAGATCATCTGTTCCAGGAAACTTGCTACACTACGTCAGTACTGATTGTGCATAATCACTCAAGAGTCATACCTTTGCTTTCTTTTCTATTGCTTTACTGCAACTTCTGTGCTTTTTCATACCAACCCCCCCTCAAAAAAGAGACTCTTTACTTCTTTTATGGAGTGGTATATTATATATAAGCTGCACACATTACTTCTGATGTTAACATTAGTCTACAGTATGTTGATTGCAAGCATATTGACAAGTTCTTTTTTTAATAGCACCTTAATAGAATTTCCTTAATGAATAATTGATGATCATGAAGTGCTGAAGCTCACGGTCATCTCATATTATCTACTACGCTCAACTTTATAGATAAGAGGCTCACCTAGAGCACCGGGGCTCAGCTATAAGAAGACAATATTAATGACCTCTGTTATGAGAAAAGCCAGGCTGCAGCGCTGTACGGTTGTAGTTCAAGTGCAGATGCTCTCCATTTGTTTCCAGGAAATGTGTAGCATATCTTCATCTGTGTGTGTGTGTGTTTGTATCTTTTCAATGTTGGAGGAAGAGGAAAAGGTGGATACATTACCACTTAGTAAAATATAAATGCCACCATGTTGTTCAACAGAGAAATTCAAATGTGTCATGAAAAATATATTGTTTTTGCTATAAAATCTTGATGCCCGATTTTACTAAAACATTTCGACAAGTGGTTTCCATTAATGAAACAAACAAGCAAACAAGTATTCAGTGCACGGGAAACACAAGCCAACACACAGACCCCTCTGCCAACATGGGCCAGTCTGTTTGGAGGCTTCGCAAAAATATAAATATTAGATATTTAAAATAAACAATTGATCATCTCTGCTCATGAATTCTTAACATTTTGATAGTGTTTGCTGACTGAGCAGTTTGTTGTGCTTGGTGTGCTGCCATGCATAAGGAAGCTCTTGTTAGCTTTGTCAATCAGGAGAGATGAAGAAAACTTTACTTTAGTATTACATTTTTATCACACAGCTGAACTCTTGCCGACCTGTTTTAAACATTAAACTGACATTTTATATTCGTCTTACATTATTTGTATCCCAGGGTGCTGTAAGGATAACTGCAGCAATTACAGTCATTACTGCAGTAACTTAAAATCAGCCGGTGCTTTAATCTAAGCAGCTCATTGTGTGTAACAGTTATGGCATAAAAAGCCATATGCCAGGTGATAACTTTGTGTCTTGCTGTGTCTCAGATACCGGGCTGTGGCGTCGTGGAGCAGAGTGCAGGGCGTGGGCATCCCTCTGATCACCGTCATTGAGATCGTGTCCATCTGGGTGCTTTCACTCATCCTGGCTGTGCCGGAGGCCATCGGTTTCGACATGATCACCTTCGACTATGGCAACAAAACCATACGCACTTGCATGCTTAGTCCCCAGAGTGCCTTCATGGAGGTGTGCTGTTACCACTTTGCCATCCCTTTAAAGAAATTGCATTTTGTGCCCGACTTTTTAGACTGCACTAAAGCCAGAATGTGCAAAAGAATTGTTGAATTCTGTAATGTAGAGGCAAAATGATCATCCTGGACTGCTGACATGGGAAACACACACGTGGGAGAACTACTCAGAGTGTAAGATCAGCATAATAGTTCCATCATGATCATTGCCATCATCGTAAAAGCATTGTATTGTTCGTTTGGAGTCGGTAAGTGTTTCTAATGGACAGCTGGTGCACTGGTGTGCTATTTTTATCATATATGGGCGCATGTTTTTAAAGCATCGGTACCCCAGTAAAGCATGTTTAGACCTTGAGAAAACTAGAATGCAGCCATGAATCCGTTCCAGTGAATATTAAAGGAATAGACCTGTGATTATGCCCTATTTCACAATTTTGGACCACGTAATTGATTGCAGGCCAAGTGCAATTACACAGACCTGGGGCCTCAGGCTCAGGCCACATGTGCATACCCTTGAGGTAATCTCTCCCAGATATCAATACAGTGCTAAAGTCTGTGCCATTGTTTAACAGCAATGAAATAGGATATTTTTGAAAGACACCAAATTCTGTTTTGTCCATAAAGCACAAGATACCAAAACCTGAAGTGGTTCTACGAAGTGAAAGAGTCCAGAAAAACTTGAAAGTGCATATTTAGAATATTTTTTAGAACCACAGAAAACCAGAGGCTCTTATTATACACAGTGTAATTAGAACGGCTTGATTTCAGACTTGCTACACAGTCTGTGTACAGTGCAGCATTCACATGGACTTCATTAACACTGGAGTACAGGGGGAGGCTGGTAGTGGTGTGAGGAGAACTGTTTCGGTTACAAAAGCATAGATTCTACTATAGCATGAAGTCCAGTTTAATGATTTTCAATTTACTTCCATAGCCCAACACCACATATGACATCTTATTTAGGCTTTTTAAAAATGTTAGGGCCACGTGAATAGCAGATGAAATGGAACTATAGATTATAGTGCAGAAAGTGCATAAAGTCCTAAACCCTTTAAAACCTGAACCATGAAATAACCACCAGAAATCTTTCATTTTTTAGATAATGGAGTGTTTGTCGAACCTTTAGACAAAATGTATAGAAATAGCTAAAATTTGAATCTGCATATATGAGGTTTAATTTGTATCACATTTGCTACATAAGCCATATTTTTGCAATTTAGTCATTAAAAATTTGTCATGCAATTTATATGATTTTTTGAGGGTAAAAAAAAAGTCACGCCGATGATGCAGAAGTCTCAAAAACTCACAAAAACACATGTATCAAATCCGATACGCTTGGTTTTAAAGGGTTAAAAAAAAGTCTTCCATAAGAATTAAGAGGAGACTTGATCCTCAGCAAATGTGAGCACCTCTATAAAAGCAGAAATTTCAGCAGTTTGCTGGTTTGGAGCATTCAGGTGTGTTTTAGCGCCATGTCAAGGAGTACACACAGTGTTAGAGAGGCAAATTGTTGCTGCTCATTACTCTGGGAAGGCTATTTGTCAAAGAATCTCAAGTCCTTCATTCACCAGAGAGAAAGATTATTTAGAAGTGGAAAACATTCAAGACAGTTTCCAGTGTTCCCAGGAGTGGACGTCCCAGCAAATTCACCCAAAGGTCAGATCATGCAATGCTCAGAGAAGCTGCCAAAACCCCAGGAGCTACAGGCCTCAGTTAGCATGTTAAATGTTAAAGTTCATGACAGTACGATTAGGAAAAGACTGAACAAGTACGGCTTGTTTGGAAAGAGAAAGGAAGTGGAGTAAGGAGAAAGTCTCTTCTCTCTAAAAAGAACACTGCAGCACAATTTAGGTTTGCAAAGTTGCATCTGAACAAACCACAGGACATCTGGAACAATGTCCTTTGAACAAACGAGACCAAAGTGGAAAGTTTGACCGTGTTTGACAATGCCATGTTTGGCAAAAACCAAACACACGATATCAGCACAAACACCTCATACCAATTGTCAGCACAATGGTGGAGTGGTGAGGACTTGGGCTTTTTTTGAAGCCACAGGATCTGGGCACCTGGCAGTCATTGAGGTCAGCACTGAACTCCTCTGTATGCCAAAGTATTCTAGAGTCAAATGTCAAGCCATCTGTCTGAAAATCCAGTCATACAACAGGACAATGATCCCAAACATACCAGAAAAAGCAATAAAAAATAAATGCTGCGGTGGGATTTTAAGAGAACTGTGCCTCAACAAATTTGCACAGACCTCAATGAACTGAAGCAACATTGTAAAGAAGAGTGAGCCAAAATTCCTCCAATGATGTGAGAGACTGATAAAGTCTTCCAGAAAATCATTACCTCAAGTCATTGCTGCTAACAGTAGTTCAACACGCTATTGAATCGTGGGGGTGTTTTCACAGGACTGTATATGATCATGTGAAAAAGTACTTTTTTCACATTATTGTATGTGCAAGGATAAGCTTAAGGGGCATCAATATATGTATGTATGGGAAATGTGCGGAATTCGGCGGTCTAGACTCCCAGTAGGTCATAAACCTTCAGCTCCCTAGTCTCAAACTCCCAGGTCACAGTAAAACATGAATTTACTGCAGTTTTTCATAACTAACTGCGTCACTGTGCTTGTCGCTCTCTAGTTCTACAGAGATGCAAAGGACTGGTGGCTGTTTGGCTTCTACTTTTGTGTACCACTGATTTGCACAGCTATCTTCTACACTCTCATGACCTGCGAGATGCTCAACCGCAGGAATGGCAGCCTCCGGATTGCTCTCAGTGAGCACCTCAAACAGGTTCAACAACATTTCTAAATAGCCTTTTCTCTCCAAATATAATCCCAGTGTTTATTCCATTGCTTTAACATTTGACATTTCATTAGCTAAACATCATCTTCAGACTACACAGTAATCTGTTGTTTCCCTCTGCAGAGGAGAGAGGTGGCCAAAGCTGTCTTTTCCCTCGTCCTCATCTTTGCCCTCTGCTGGTTCCCACTGCACCTTAGCAGGCTTCTTAAGAAGATGATTTACAACCAGAGAGAGAAAATGCGATGTGAGCTGCTCAAGTGAGTTTCTAGAAGAATAGACTTCTGACAAACAAGTTCCTCAAAAATCTACTGGGAAAAAGAGTATGGGAGTGCACAGGGTGATTTAACTCAGGGTGTCACTAGCTTCTTTGGAAGCTAGGCTTCCAAAAATGTTTGAAAATTATTTCTTCAATATTTCTCCTGTTCTCTGTTTTTAGTTTCCTGTTGATCCTGGACTACTTTGGCATGAACCTTGCAACAATCAACTCCTGCATAAATCCCATTATCCTCTACTTTGTCAGCAAGAAGTTCAAAAATTGCTTCAAGGTATAGTAGGCATGGATATATACACACGTGGCATGCATGCAAAATCACTCTTTTTATATTCCACACACCCACACTTCTTCTAATGTTTTTGGTCAGGCTGGGAAAGCAAACAACTCTTAGCTTGTGATGACTTTTGGTAACCAAAATGTAAAAGCAGCCTGATGATTTATGTACTAATTTTACTGGCCGAGGTCACGAGTTAGTTTATGTCAAAGGGACCGAGACTGAGATTAACCATGTTTCAAGCTTGCATGAGAAAGGAGTCGAGGGAGCAAACGAGAAATGTGATCTCCACGAGTGAAAAATCCTGTCTGCAAACGCTGCCATGTTAAAATGTTCCCTTTCCTCTCTTCACATGTTCTGCAAGTCGTGTTTGTGCTGCTGGTGTTACTCCGACAATCAGCTGAGCAGCACCGGACCCATGAATGGCACCAGTATTCAGTGTAAAAGTCCAGAGCCCAACAACTTCCACACTGACCGCAGCATCAGAAAGTACAGCAACTGAGTTCCCGGCTGAGGAGGGTCTTTGAAGCTTTTCCGTATCCCCATCAAGCACTTAAAATGTGACCAATACTCATACTATAATACATAAATCAAAAAAATGTACACATTCAGACAATAATCTACGTGAGGACTGCAGAAGCAAAACATGAATCTGGCGGGCATGCATTAGGAACTGGAATAAAAGGGATGAAAATGGATTGGGGAACTTCAATACGCCGGTGTTTCCTGAGCCTCTCAGCAGACTAAACTTCCTCCAACAAACTCCTTCTGTTCCCACACCCACGGACAGTGACTCTGTAGCTTGTAAGAAGAAGGAGGAGGAAAGCAGGAGGAGGAGAACTTTTAAAGGGAAGCAGCTGAGCCTCACTATAAATTGCTCTCTATCAGGAGCCAAGTGTGCTATTCCTGTAAAGGGCAGCACCACTGGGAAGGATGCTGCAGGAAGGAAAAAGCTGACTGTTCTCCGTCAGAGGGGATGACGAGTGATGAGTCCCCTGGAGTTTGCTACTTACTGATAATGAAAAACAGGAAAGCATGCTAGTGACAGTTGTTGTACAGTGTATTTGGCTCATACTTATTATTCCCTGAGCTACTACGTGGTATAAACTAGAGGATGACTTTAAAGTTTATTCGCCTGATGTTTAAGTCCCACTGCTTTTTTTGAGTTATCAAGAAAGGGGTGCACTCTGGATGTATCTGAACAAAATCACTGACAAAAACACAATTTTTTTTTTCTAGTTTCTAGTGAGCATACTGCACAGTAGACTTCACAAAAAGTCAGGTCCTCTTTTAAAGCAGCTGACTCAACAGGAAACATGGGGTTGCAGGTAGATAAAGGAGTAACCAAAAGTCTGATCATTGACCAAAACAAATTCCTACAACACTGTGAATTTCAACATACAAATACAACAGTTTTCTTGACATCTCTGCTTTATAACCCAATGCAAATATATACTCATATAATGACCACTTTTATAAAGTGTTAGACTGCAGTAACAATATTTTTACTCAGCCTAAATCACCTTTATAATGACATAGGTAAAGAATGCTTTGTGAGATGGTAGACACTCCACATTTAGAGGTGGGTTTGCATTTTGGGAAATGTGTATACTTGGTTTTTTGCCGGTCATTTAATTGACTGTGAAGCTACAGCCAGCACACAGTTAGCTTAGTTTAGCTTATCTTAGCATAAAGACAGGAAACAAGGGAAAACAGGGGACCTGACTTGGTCCAAAACCAAAGGTTCACCTCCACATTAACACGTTTCATCATATATATAACACATCCATCTATACTTATATGCATCACTGGTAGAACATAACTAACTCAAAGGGGTCACAGAAAAGAACATTAAGCTAGCTAATGATACCTCTATATCTCCAAAACATATTTTGGCTTCTTGTAAAATCATAGTGTCTGTTTTACTTTTATAAGCGGTATTGAAAGAAAATAAGAGGTGTGGCTACACTGGCCTCAGATGTTTTCAAAGCATTTTTAGTGAAGCTAATGACTGAGAAATAAACTGAACCATGTATCAAGTTTAGCCATGTTAGCCATTTTTAGCAACTTTGTCAAATAGTATAATGTAATAGGTAATTATGTAAAGAACATTCTTGTTCAAATCTGGACTGTTTCTCAACTGTGTGCAGTTATTTCCTAGATGAGCTAACCTAACCTAGAGCTTATGGGCTACGAGCCCATTGCTTTATGGGCTTACTCACAATGGGTCTCTAGTGGACTACCAAAGCTCTTGTTGCATGTGTAAGCCTTTTTGTATATTTTCCAATCATGTGTCGAGAAACAGTAATCCTAGCCCCCACTGCTGATCACTTCACTGATCCCACTGCCGATCAGTGGTGCCAAACCCGCGATAAGTTTGCAAAATTCCATTCATATTCCCAGAAATCCGAATCGCTGCTAGTTTCTTCCTGTGTTTACATCCTTTACATTTACAAACTGATGGCTTAAGCTTTGTACTGTATCTCTTTTCAACTCAACCATGCCAGAAGAGCGAAGAGGAGCATTTCCCAAAATGATGATCAAGTATTTTTATGTGGCACCCGTGTCCCACCACAAAACAACTATAATGCCTTATTCTATTTGATGTGGGAACACCATTGATCTAGAAGGACCCAAAGACTGAGCAATAAGCTGTAAACTCTCTGCCATCTTACTCACGGGTTAGTATGCAATGCAACAGAAGTCACAAACAACTGTTACAGCTGGTAGGCGCTCCATTATGTGAATATCAACATAATATTTTGTTCTGTCGTGGAGCCCCCAGTAAGATGGCAGCGATATGCTAAGGAGACAGGACAGAATAGCTCCTTTCTGGTGTTCTACATCTGTGAGAGATACCCGTAAACCTGTGTGACTTTGAATGTGCACTATCATGTGTGTGAGTGTGTGCTGTGTCTGCAAATACTAGCACTTCTTTAGTTGGAGTGTTTTGCACACTTATGTATAGATCAGTTTATATCTGTACAGTGTTATTTTACCACTACTCAAAAGCTATTCATAATAATCTGTAGAAAAATGAATTGCGTATATGTTTGTTGTCACTGATTTAACGTGTTAACCTCATGTTAATGCTGCTGCTTATACCAATAAATCAATTTCCATCGTAGGATACAAGGACGTTTACTCAACCATTGTGTTGGTTTGCTCTAAGAAGTCAAGGTCCCCCCTCCCCTCCTGTTTCTCATCTGCAACTGTGAGAAAGAGGCGTCTGGGAGTGATTTGAAACACACTGACCTGCTTGGCACTCAAGCCCTAAGGGTTGCGAATGTCAGGAGAGAGGATGTGGAACGGCTTGGATGGTGGGAATGTGATACTTATAATTCACTCTCTCAGAGGGTAGGGCAGAGGACTGAAAAGTCTGACCATTAGCAGCATAGTTTGCATAGTTGTGCAGTCCTCGTTTCAGTCTGTCTTTAGCATGGCTTTAATTGTCTAAATGCATCTAAACCCTGCTTCCCTAAATCTGTATTATGTGACAATTTGGCTGTGAGCAAATGTCCCAATAACCCAAGATTACACTCCATCACACTCAACAGCAGACAGTTACCAGAACTGTGTAACCCTATATACAAAGTCAAAATCATCCAAGACCAACAGGCCATTGTAGCAGTCAAGGTTTATCAGGCATCGGTCTGGTTTATGTTTCAGCTATTGGCGATAAATCTCAGCCTGGTCATGAACTTTATGACACAGTTTCATATTCCTTGCATTATATCACAACCGGTTTCCTGTAACTCTGAAGAAATTCCTCAAAACTGCAGTCACTAAAATGTCATGTGTTACAGTTCAATGAAGTGGAGACAAAAAAATAAATAAATAAAAAATAAGCCGGGAGAGAATTTGGTGGGAATCTTGTCTTCTGCCAGCAGTAAATTAAATAAAGCCCGAAAACAAATAGAGGATCTGAAAGATCCAGACTGCTTGTCCAAGCAGAGCTTAACTCTGATTTGGTGGATACAGTAAAAATATGTTAAAAACTAGTCAATGTTCAAGGCAAATATATTTGATGGCTACTTGTTATCAAGACCTTTTCATATAATCAAAAGAAATTCCTATTTTTGAAAGATTTTTTCTTAGACAGGAGGACACAAACAATATCATTTTCTTTTAATTTGGAAAGACCCAAGAGTTTTAGTGTCAAGTCTGTGCAGCAGTCATGTCCTATATAGTCATGGTAAAAAGAAATGCACATGCTCTTTCAGTCCTAAGGTTTTACAGATCACAAAAGAACTTTTTAAAATCTGGTCACTGGCAGGTGTTAAACTTAAGTAAATATAACCTCAGATGAACTGCAAAACACAGCTTTACACCCTGTCATTGTGTCATTAACAGAAAATAAACCGAAATGCACAATCAATGTGTGAAAAACTAAAATCCAGGAACATCTTTTGTATCAAGAACTTGTCTTATTGTCTTCATCAGTCTCTCGCATTCTTGTGGTCTTCTTTACAACATCAATTTAATTAATTTTTGCAGGCTTTCATTTATGCACAGTTCTCTAAAGGTCCCACCACAGCATTAGAATCAGGCTAAGGTCGAGACTTTGACTCAGCCATTTCAACTCGATTCTCCATTCTTTTTCTTCTTCATGTAGATTTTCTGCTGTGCTTGGGATCATTGTCTTGTTGCACGACCAAATTTGGCCCAAGCTCAAGCTGTCAAACAGACAGCTTAACATTTGCCTTTAGACTACTTTGGTAAACAGAGGTGTTCATGGTTGACTCAGTGACTGCACAGTACTCAGGTCCCGTGGATGCAAAGCAAGCCCAAATCATCTACCCTCCCCCACCGTGCTTGACAGTTGATATGAGGTGTTTGTGCTGATATGTTATGTTTGGTTTTTGCCAAAGACTGCGTTGTCAAACATTTCCAAAAAGCTCCACTCTGGTCTTGTTTTTCCAAAGGACATTATTCATTTGAGTGGTTTGTTCATTTGCAATTTTGCAAACCTAAGCTGTGCTGCCATGTTCTTTTTAGAGAGATGACTTTCTCCTGGCAACCCTTCCAAACTTGTTAAGTCTTTTTTTTTAATTGTACTGTCATGAACTCTAACATTCAACATGCTAACTGAGGCCTGTAGAGTCTGAGATTTAGCTCTTGGGGTTTTTTCTTTTGCAGTTTATCTTTGTTTTGACCTTGAGTTGAATTTCCTGGGACATCCACTCCTGGGAAGAACTGCCTTGAATATTTTCCATTTGTGAATAATCTTTCTCTCTGTAGAGTGATGGACTTCAAATCATTTGGAAAAGGCCTTTTAACCCTTCCCAGATTCATGGGCAGCAACAATTGGTTCTTTGAGATCATTGCTGATGTTTTACATCCTTGGCCTTGTGTTAACACACACACACACACACACACACACACACACACACACACACACACACACACACACACACACACACACACACACACACCTAAAAGACTTCAGGCTAGAAAACTGGCAAAATGTCTGCTGATCATATGTACTCACACACATTTGATTATCAATCATTGTGATTATCTGGCTGCTACTTACCCTCTTAATTCCTATGGAAGTAGTAAGGTTGTATTTAGTTTTTCATACACAATTCACATTTTGGCCCAGTTTTTGTTAAATAAATAATAAAATGGTGTCATATCATCTTTTGCTGTTCATCTCAGGTTTTCCTAATTTAAAGATCTGCTAAGAATCAGATTATTGTTATTATATCCTGACAAGACAACTTTAGAATTGGAACAGGGTGTACTTCCTTTTTACCATTACTGTATCCTAATCTGTTTCTTATTTTAACATATGGACACTTTTAAAATATGTTTTTTTCAATAGGTGTGCTTTATAAATTGTTTAAAATTATTAAATATATATATATATAATGTATAGTTGCTTTTAGTGGTTCTATTAATAATATTTTCTTAATAAAAGAAAGAAGAAGAAGAATTAGTTACTTTCACAGATATTTATTTTATTAATTTATTTATTTATTGGCTCATGGGATCTATTTATGGTAAGTGAAATCTGTTTTAAAATAACTTCAACTACATGATCCAACAATAACTACATCCAGTGTACAGACTCCAAACATGAGCTGACTGGTTATATTAGAACAGAGTTTCTTAAAGCTTGAGATCAAGGTTGGATTACTAAACAAGCAAACAACTACAGAAGAGCAATGTTGAATTATAAGTTGAATTTATTTTCATAAAAATCAATCAAAAATGCAAACAAATAAAAATACAGAGAACTCACAGCAATGTAGTACATGGAAATGAATAAAAATTAACTTGTTTTTGGTAATGTAGGAACACACACATAGACACACACGCACACACACACACAGACAGATAGATAGATAGATAGATAGATAGATAGATAGATAGATAGATAGATAGATAGATAGATAGATAGATAGATAGATAGATAGATAGATAGATAGATAGATAGATGTGTGACTTGGAAGAACTTGTTTGATTCCCTCCTCTCCGTGTTTCTTTTCCTGAACAATATTATAAGTGGTGAGAGTAAGAGTGAGTCTAAACATTTCCTGACACAAAGGCCTTTGGCAGACATATTAAGATAAATAAGTAATTGTTGAACTACTGGAGTCTTACATATTTCTTTGACAAAGGAGGTGCACTTTGGCTGATGCATCAGCAACCAGACAGTATGTCTCCTTCTTTCTGTATTGATTATTATTATTATCATTCCGCAGACCCATCCATTCTGTTCATCTCATTTGCCATTTATACAGTACGAGATACTGCACTTATGGCTGCGATTCACTTTGACTTGATGGACGCCACATCCTTTATGCTTAAGTATGTTTTTGGGTTTGATCAAACACGGCATATATTTATCTACCCTGCCCTTACATGGCTCTACCCTGTATGCTACTTTGCATGGCAATCCCTCCAAGCTACCCACCATGGCACTCGCATGCGCTACTTGTGGCAAAGACTATTTCTAATTCATAAAAGCCAAAAGGATCAATACAAAATTCATGAACAATCTGTCCTCCAACAACCAGTGAGTTCTGTGACTGTGGGGCAGTGTAGACATGGTGCGACAGAAAGGAAAGTTCTGCCTCCCTTCATTTTTACAGAGAAACACACTCATACGCCTGCACATACAAATACAAACAAAGAAGAAAGGATAAAAAGAAAAGGGCTCCTCTGATATGTTGTAGTCCTGCCCAAATATAGACAGTGCATTTCTATGAATTTAGATAGAAATTTAAAATAGGAACAGAGATAAACCAATAGTTTTGTTCTTAGTGTTGCTCTGGATCCTTTCTGCACAGCCTCATCTGAGAGTCAAACAAAACAAACTCTTTACTGTTCTACATACAGGCCTCTGTATCCAGTGGAAATGGGAATAAATCCCATTTGCCATTTCACTGAAACCAGTAACCCAAACGTTTCTTAAATAGGCCAGACAAAATTTATGTGAAAAAAATGCCACATATACTCAAGCTCTGTATGTCCTAAAAGTGACATATTTACTATCTCAGCATCAATGTTTTGAATCTGTTTCACGTCTGATACCCTACATATAGCAAATGAGCCGGGATCCTGATAATTGTTAATTCACATTGCCATCTGCTGGCGAAACCACATATCATACGGTCATGAAGCTATAGCTCAACCAAACTATCCACAATTCCACCAATCAGGTTGAGGGGTTTAGGTGGAGCTCTTAGTTGAAGCAAAAAATAGGAAGTTCACACAACAATAACAGCAGTTTGGAAACTTTTTTAATCTCTAAACCTCTCCCGGCTGTAACTTTTTATATTTATATTTTTTTAACTAGTCTCTTGATTTAGTGTGAATTATAATTTTACAGATTTGTGGAGCCTGGTGTCCTGGCAGTATGGAACTATTCCAGCACCGTTTGTTTACATGGTGAATCAGCTGACAAGCTAATGTTAGCAGCCTCGCTTTTAAAATTGGAGTCATATGAGCTGGTTGTTATCAAGCAGCTTTGTCCTCATGAATGAATCGCTACGTTAGAAAAGAAGTCGACATACGTTTACACATTAGTAAAGGATTGTTTTAGAGTCGCGGTTAGCCGATAGGAGGGTAACAGTATGCTAAGCTAACGTAAAGTGCGTTAAGTGTTGAAGACGTTGGTTCAGGTCTTTAGTAAAAGAAAGGGGTGCCCTGTAGTGTCTCTGTGAAAGATGCCGTGTTCCTGTGGGAACTGGAGAAGATGGATCCGGCCATTGGTCGTTGTGTTGTACATCTTGTTGCTCTTAGTGGTCCTGCCATTGTGCATCTGGGAACTGCAGAAGTCAAAGGTCAGTGCAGGTGTTGCTCATGCTTCTTTCTGGGGAGATGTGTTGGTTTAACACAGAGATAACACGTGGTTCTCACATACTGCACTTGAATAGTTGTGAGTTGTTACAGTACTTATGTGACGTTGTGTTATTTTGGGTACAACTGTGTATAAAGACAAACATGTTCACCATCAACTGGCTACTTGTTATCATGTACATTAGCAGCTGGTTAGCTCTTCATTATTCATCATTAAGCACTTATTAATGCATTTGCAAACCTACCAGTTTGTGCAGTAATTGCAAAGTACAGTGCTGTGAAAAAGTATGTCCAACCTTCCTGTTTACATCTCCACGTACGTGTTTCAGGTCATCAAACAAATTTTAAAATCAGACAAAGTTAAACCAAGTAAATACCAAATGCAGTTTTTCAGTGATAATTTAATTTATTAAGGCAACACTATCCAGATCGATCTGACACACTGTGAAGCAGTAACTTTCTCCCCTTTGTTAAATCTTGAATTAACTGTGATTAACCCCATTTTTGGAACGCTGAGTTCAATTTAACTGACCTGTTAAATCAAGAAATCACATAAATTAGACCTGTCTGACAAAGCGTAGCAGGCTAAAAATCTCAACTTTTAGCCTGCTTCATAGCATCATAGCTCGATCTAAAGAAACTCAAAACAGCTGAGGATCATTATCCAAAAATAGAGAATCCTTGGAGCCGTGGTGAACCTTCCCAAGAGTTTTCAGCCCACTAAAATAAGAGTGCATTGACATTAAAACAATTCAGCAAAGAAAAGGTTCGGCCAAAATTCCTGCACAGATTTACTGCCAGTTATCACAAATGCTTCACTGCAGTTCTTACTGCCAAGGGTCTCACAACCAGTTATTTGCTTTAGGGAGCAATTACATTTTCACATAGAGCCAGGCAGGTTTAGATAACTTTATTTTCCCTGAATAAAAGAGCTTGTCGTTTAAAAACTGCTTTTTTTTTATTTACTCAGAATATCTTTATCCAGTATGGAAAGTGTGACAAACATGCAAAGAAAAAAAAAAAAAAAAAAAACAGGAAGGGGGCAAATACTTTATCATAGGAATCTATATTAAGGTTGTTGAGCGAGTAATGGTAAATAAGGCATTAAATGTTTTCTAACTGTTAAGATTGCTGATGTTTTACATATTAAAAAGACTTTGAAGTGTTGTTTTATTTTTTCAAAACTCAAAGTCTGCTAGAGTAATATAGATGACCTTTTTTATTTTTTTAAATAACCACCATCTTCATTGCTCTTCTGGTGTGTTCTATTAAAACAGTCTTTCCTTAATTGTACTTTCTTTAAAAACTATCTTTATCCAAGTCATCACACTGCACTGCAATTTAGTTAAACACGTCCCCTTTTTACGGGACTTGAAATTAAGTATTTTTACATGGTTGTAATGTTACTGTACTTCAGAATCTGAATACTGCTTTCACCATTGACTTTGTATTAAATGATACCCTCCAAGACTCCAATGGCTAAATGACTTAAATGTTGTTGACTGTTCCTTTCTATGTCCCGGCAGGTTGGCACTCATAACAAAGCATGGTTCATCGCTGGGATTTTTGTCCTCATGACCATACCCATATCATTATGGGGCATCCTTCAGCATCTAGTGCATTATACTCAGCCAGAGCTTCAAAAACCTATCATCAGGTAAAGATCTTAACAGTCATTTTAGCCACAAATAGGAGCCCAGAACAGATGTTTAAGGCTTTTGTCTTTTCTATTTAAAGGATATTGTGGATGGTTCCAATCTACAGCTTGGACAGTGTGAGTTATGTATTTTTTTAATGAAAGCCATCGCACACCAGTTTATGAGTTTATATAACCTCATAGCTTTTCCTGTTATTGTTCCTTTTTCATCTTTTTTTGTTTCCAGTGGATTGCACTGAAATACCCCAGTATAGCAATATATTTTGACACATGCAGGGAGTGCTACGAGGCGTATGTCATTTACAACTTCATGACGTTCTTGCTTAACTACCTGGAAAACCAGTACCCCAACCTGGTGTTGATGCTGGAGGTTCAGGAGCAGCAGAAACACCTGCCCCCTCTCTGCTGCTGCCCACCGTGGCCAATGGGAGAGTGAGTTCCCTTTAAACTTTTTCCTCTTATGTCAAACTGTAGCTGTCAGCAGGTTAAATTCACTGACCCAGAGTTTAGCTGCGCTCGAGTGTTGGTCATACCTTTGCTGTAAAAGCGATGTTAGTTAAACATTACCATCTGTTTATACTTTGACCCAAAAATGTTAGTTTTATGGACAATCTACTGACGTTTTACTGGGATTATTGGCCATAGTCAGGTTTCCTTACTGTCTCAATGAAATGGCCACAATTTAGAGATTTAATCTGCATCGGTCTTCTTGCACAATGTTTTCTCTTTTGATGTATTTTCATTTCAGAGAGGTTTTGTAAATTTAAACAAATGAAACTGGTTCACTTAATGTACTAAACTCTTGGAGCTCAAATCTTTCTTTTGTTTCCCTCAAAGCAAACAAGTCAGTGAAAGTCACAAGCTTCAAATTAGCCCCAGTCACACAACATCTGTAATTGGTAATTGGTCAAGTGTGCTGTTAATTTAGCCCAGATTTATCCGGGTGTCCTTTGTATATAAGAAACTGGTGTAGATGTATAAAAAGAAGTCCTAATGGCCAGCATCATCAACCTCATTGTTTTAATAGGAATATAAATACAATGTGGCTAAAATGGGCCATAACTTAGTTTGTGTTGAGGAGACTTAGACAGTTCAGTGTTAACTGTTATCATCAAGCCGGTCTCGGGCTTCTGCCCAAGTGATCCTGAGATACTTCTGCTCACCGGGCTTTTGCTTGGAATTTCAGACCAATTCACTTCTAATTCAGATGATCAAATTCCTCTGCAGGGTTCTGCTGCTGAGATGTAAGCTGGGAGTGTTGCAGTACACAGTAGTAAGACCCGTCACCACAGTCATTGCTTTGTGAGTAACCTCTGGTTGTTACCTGATTTATTGTTTAACTGTAGTCACATTTTGTTTGGTGTCTGTTGATGTCAGCTGTGTGTTTCTCTTCCTTCCTAGAATCTGTCAGCTGTGTGGAGTGTACGATGAAGGCAACTTCAGTTTCAAAAACGCATGGACATACCTGGTGATCTTCAACAATCTGTCACAGCTGGTAATGGTGGCTCTAAATCCTGTTAAAAGATGGACTAAAAAATGTTACAAGCATTCCCTTCCTTCATTCCCATTCCTTTCTATGTCTTCTTTTGATCTAGTTTGCCATGTACTGCCTGGTGCTCTTCTACAAGGCTTTGAGAGAGGAGCTGAATCCAATCAAACCAGTCGGCAAATTCCTGTGTGTGAAAATGGTGGTTTTCGTCTCTTTCTGGTAAATCTCAGTGTGTTAAAACTTCATGACATGACCCAGATATTTCTGAAAAAGTCATTTAAAACAAGGCTAATGAAACTGTGATTGCTGTAAATCTTTTTAGGCAAGCCGTGGTCATTGCTTTGCTGGTTAAAGTGGGCATTATCTCAGAGAAGCGCACATGGGACTGGCAAAGTGTGGAAGCTGTAGCTACTGGCTTACAGGTACGTGAGTATAGTTCAAACATTCTGACCAAGGTCAACAGAACTAATATATTCTATGGGACCTAATAGTGCAACACAATGAAGCTGTCCACTTTTTTTTCTTTAGGATTTCATCATATGCGTGGAGATGTTTCTCGCAGCCATTGCCCATCACTTTAGCTTCACCTACAAACCTTACGTGCAGGAGGCCGAAGAGGTGTCTTGTTTTGACTCTTTCAGGGCAATGTGGGACATCTCCGATGTTAGAGCAGATATTTCTGAACAAGTCCGCAATGTTGGTACGTGTTCCTGCTGTACTATAAGTGCTACAGTATCATAAGCTAGTTGGTATCGTTGTTCACCTTGTGAGTGATTATTTAAGCTATTTTTCTGACTGTTTGTATGGTTTTGTGACTGCAATGCTAGAGTTGAGATCAAAATGAAGAGGCAGTTCAACAATAAATATTGTCTGCAAGATGAGTGCTCGTTACTTATGTATAACAGGCTATACTGAGAAGGGAGTGCATGTGTAGTTAGAACAACATTCAGAATTTAAAAGATTGTGGAAAAGGTGCATGTTGGAGCCGGTACTTGCTTGGCTTCTTTATTTTAGGTTCCCTTTACTCAGTAGTCATGGATTGTACTAGGTCCTGTGCAGTTTTCTGACTGTACAAAATGGTAATGGCAATGACCACGTGATGGTTGTGATCCCATTCAAGCAGAAAAAACTCTGTCAAACCAAAAACACCTACCAAAACCATCTGTACTGTAGTTCCTGCTGCAGATGTACCTGTGATAATCTAGAACTGACTACTACGCACTGCTACATGAATAGCATTGCTACTGGTGTGAGCCATCATAACATGATCTTTACTGCATCCTCTATAAAAAAAATAAGTTTCTCTTTGTCCACATTTGCAGGAAGAACAGTTATGGGTCGTCCGAGAAAGTCCTACTTCAATGAGGCGCAAAGTGATGGTGAGCGATCAGGCCTGCTCTCTTCTGCGTCTCAAGATGCCATCACCGAAGCAGCTTGTAATCCAGTTTCTCCTAAGGGTCACTATCAGGGCCTGGGCAGAACCCCCGCACCGCACTCTTTGTCAGCACCCGCTGGGCTCGGCTCAGCCCTGTGGGAGGAAGGGTGTGAGGCTAGACCTGAAGAAACCCAGGATGAAGAAACTACCAACCAAACCAAAGACCCGACAGAGGCAGATCTCATTGTGATCACCTAGCTTAGGTGCCGCAAACAGACTCTGCCAGACATGGTTGGGCAGGGCCCAATTATAGCCTTGCCACATTTTTTCAAACGTCACTGATGCAAACAAGACAAACTCAATTAAAAGGGCACAATGAACATGCAAGACATAATGGACTGCTTCCAGTGACAGCTTCAAGAATGTTTGGTGATTTAATGGTACTAAAAGACTAGTAAGCAACGTCAATTTGCTGTTTTATGTTTTATTAGAGAGTAGGCTAAACTAGAATTGGTTTTACCCAGGAAAGACACAAGATCAGACAAAACATGGCTCTCACCGAAGAATAAGTGAAATATTGGAGAAATGTTTTCCAAAAATGAAACTATACTGTTTTACGTGTCATTCATGCCGTAATCTCAGATGTGACAGAAGAGGCAACCTTTAAATTGAATATCATGCATTTACTGGTTTTCGATAAACTGAAAACCTGCACTACTATAACTACAGATATCTGCAGTCGTTTCGTTCTAACTAGTCGATACAGAGGGGAGAAAAGAGCAGAGGTAACATGATCTTGTTTCACTTGAAAAATTAACCGTGGTACAATGACGTGTACATCACTAGAAAAGGGGTCATAACTGACAATATCACACAGTATCAATATAAATGTAGTATACTCCATTTCAGAAGAGTACGAATATATACAATTAAACAATCCTAGTATTAAAATCATAATTCAGTTTTAAAAAGTACAATCAGCACCTTCTGGTTGGCTCTTATCTATGCTTTAAAGCGTACGGCTTACTCGACAGTTGATAAAATCCGCTAGTCTTCGCAGATGCCTTGTTCTGTGTGCTGTGTAACTAGTGGAATGTTTCTTATTTTATTTTTCAATCTGGGATCATTTTTATTTGGTAAGATGTTTTCTGTCTCTTGTAAACTGAAATAATTTTGCACCTGTTGCACTAAAGCCATTTGTTTTTCCATAGGTTTTTAAAGGCTCCTTCTTTGTGAATTCACACATTTGTTCAGGGATATTGCCATCGTTAATGTACAGTTTTGGGATATCAGTGTGTGGCACAGCGAGGGGTAATTGGCATCATGCCTGACTCTGGTATGTCGCACTGCCTTATGGGATTTTCTTTTTCTTTCAAAATATGACTTGACACAATTGCATCAGATCCATTGTTCTATACATCCATTGTTTGATTTAATTCCATCTCGGATATCCTCAATAAATCAGATGAAATATGACTTCGTTTTTCTTGCCTTTATTATAAAAATGCAACATTTATAGGTCAAATGAATGATGTTTACAAAAACAACTGAGTCTGTAATTAAGGGCTAATGTGTTTATTATCTACTTACAAATGTAAGTACAAGTCCTTGTGGACCTATTTTCCTTTAACAAAATATACAGCAGGCTTTTTACTTAAACTTCTAACAAGGGTTTTTTCATGCAGGGAGTTACTAAACTGTGATCCCAATGTTTTGAGATTGGTACTACATGAAAAATGTCAATAGAGAAAGGGCATTAAAAAAATACTAGGAATGTAATATTAGCAGCAGTGTTCTTTGAAATATACTCTCATACGTATTCTGCAGACAGTGCAGAGAGTATTGTAAACAGCAGGCTGTGAACTGCTGGGCAAACATGATGACACAATTTCTACATGCAATTTACCCCAAGCATCTTTTTCTGCAATATGATCTGTAACAAAAAAAATGGCCATCAGACAACAAGTACACCGACTCTGATACATCTGACAGACCAATACTGTCTTTGTTATCACTCAGCTGATACAACAGTCGGCTGAAATGTATTACAAATAAGCTAAAATGTGAGCGATTATCACTCCATCTGCTCAGGTGTGCTTTCTATATGGGCCAAAATGGAGATGGTGCTTTTGTGAAGCTTCACGGCGAGGCGGACCCACTCTCCTGCTCGTACCTCCAGGGGCTGCTGCAGAACAACGGCGGCCTGCTTCCAGTGAGAAGCCTGGCCGAGGGTGCTCACACTGATCTCTTCGTCCAGGTAGATGTGATACCAGAAGGGAATTGCAGTTATCCTGCCTGCAGATGTAGCCTGGACCTGTTCATTCACAACCAAAGAAGCAAAGTCAGAAAGTAAAGTGAGGTTAAAAGTTTGTGGGGAGACAAATACAGATCTGACTCATTTCTACTTCTTTTTTCATGCTTGTGGATTTTTATCAGCAGATTTCATGTGTAAATCAGTTTTCAGCACTTCAGCCCTGTTCTATCACAGGTGATATTTCTTTTTAAATTTATTTACTTTAAAAGAAAAAAAATTAATACATATTCCAGTCGTGATGTTATCACTGAAAGTGCTGATGTACAACTAACCTTGACTTCTCTGTTAATGTAGTTTGCGTTGGCATCCATGAGGTTGAGAACAAAGAGCTCTACAGATTCACTGAGGTGTCTGCACTCCAGTGTGGAAAAGTCCAGAAACACATGGACCGGTACCTAAAAAATATAATAAAGGAAAGAGAACAATTATGCTGCATTTCATTCACCCACAATTCAACCATAGCACTTCTGTTCTATCCTGACAAAGGCTTCCTAACATTAACAAATACTGATCGTGTCAACTAATGCCATAACTACTATAAATACGTATAGGTACTCTAAATACTTACCCATAAATACTATTACCCAGTATGGCCCAGAACAGGCATTTATGCTCTGAAAATGTCACATAAACGCCACTTTATTAGGTATACCCGGCAAGTACCAGGTTGGACCCATTTTCCTTTACTGGCATGCATTGTGGTCTTCCGCTGCTGTCGCCCACTAACACGTTGTGTATTCAGAACAAGTAATTTTTTGAAGTACAGTCACCTTCCCATCAGCTGACCTCCGGCATCAATGAGGCATTTTCACCAAGAGAACTGCTGCTCACTGGATATTTTCTCTTATTAGGACCATTCTGTAGAAACCCTAGTGATGGTTATGTGGGAAAATCTCACCAGATCAGCAGTTTCTGTCTGACACCAACAACCATGCCACATTCACATTCATTTAAATCACCTGTCTTCCCCATTCTGATGCTCAGTTTGAACTTCAGCAAGTCGTCTCCACCGTGTCTACATGCCTAAATGCAACAAGGTGCTGCCATGTGATTCGCTAATTAAATATTTGCCTTCATAAGCACTTAAAACTAAAAATAAAGTGACTAGTAAGTATATAGGCTTTAATCTTGTGTGGATCTCACTCATGTACTGGCTCTGAAATTGGCACTCAGTCACCAAAATTTTAAGAAAGTAAGCTTCAGGCAGAAGATTAAAAAAGGAGCTTTTGTTGAATCTTTCTTATTATTTCTTAAAAGAAGAAAAAAACAGTTTACTTCTGCTAAAGGTACAGATTTATTTTAAAATTTAATAGCAGGCTAAGATGAAAAAGAATAAAGGAACAGCTAAATTGACTCAGTGTTGTTGGTCTCAAAAATTAGTATTTAACCACACAATGTTATTTTCAGCAGGGACTTCACTCCCTCACGGGTTAGCTCAAAAACACATCTTCCACCTCATCCAGACGGGCCGCAGCAGACCTAAAAACCTGCCAGAAAGTGGCAGCACAGAAACCGCCACAGTTTCCTTGACTACAGAACAAAAGAAGCTTTTCTCCTCCCTGTCGCAGTTGTGTAGACCTCAGAGCCCACCGTTTGATGTGCCTGATGTAATGTGCACTGATGTATTCAGGTAGGAATGTCTTAGGGCCAAGCTATGTGTTGTGTCTTGTGTGACAGTTGTGTTAGGAAGTGCCCTCCGCCGAGGGCTTCAAAGACAACATCTGTTAAAACAAACGACCGTCCCGAGAGAGGCCTGCAAAATTAGAGCACAAACATCATGCTAGGGAAAGAAAAAATATTTCCAGACCAAATAAAGAAGAAGAAATTCAAAGGAAATTCACAGCTTGTTTCACGCAGAGGCACACTTCAAAAGAGGAGCACAGAAAACAAAGTGCTGGACCTTGGTATTCCAAATGAAGTACTTGTGTGTTTTCTACCAATCCGCCTGATTATCTCTGGCACGTCACATTCGATCGGAGATATTTTTTTTTATACTTTAATAACACTGCACCACGTGTCAGTCCTATTTAAAATAACCCTTTTGTACGATCTTTGTAAATGATGCAGGCTTACAAACATGGCATACTGTATGCGAAAACTGTCAATATTGACTGTTATTGCATCATGAACATGAGACAGAATATCAGATACAAGCAGCCAGTGAAGTACAAAAGCAAAGTAAAAACTGTTTTATGAAAACTAAAAAAGTCTTGGCTTTACAATCTGGGTTGATTGTGATTCCCTGTAATTTAGGCCACATTTGACTTAATTTAAAACCACTATAGATCGTAAGAAGACCCTTCGTAACTGAAATTATGAAGCTGTTATAAGTAAAACAACTATTTCATGTCATCCTCCTGTTTAGAAATTAAGTCTTGAAAAATGTTTGTGCCATCTACACTGAGAAGAATATAAGTCGCTTAATTTAAAATGCTAATATAGACAAGGAATCTGGTCTGCTTAAGCATGAATGAAGAAATAATACAAAAACTAAAGTTTTGGAGCATGTTTGAGCACTGATAGAAATGTTTTTTGTTTTTTTTTTCTAGAAGGAACAAATATGGTTATGGAATAATGGACCAATTCTTCATGGCATAAATGCTGGCTTGAGATCTAATGACTGTGGAAGTCATCTGAGTACAGTGAACTCATTGTGATATTCAAGAAACCAGTTTGGGATGATTTGATCTTTGTGACATGGAGTGAAGAGGATGGACATGGTCAGCAACAATACTCCTGTGAGCCTGTGTAAACTGTAGCTTCAGTGTCCTGTTATTAGCTGACATGTCTGCTCACTGACCCTCTTCTGCATACCTTGGAAGGTATAAAAGTTTTAAATAATTACATACAAGTAATCTCTGTAAGCTAAAAGCTCAAGCTTCAGGCTGCCCTAAATTTTTTCTTCTATTATTGGGTCTGGCTGGTGTCAGCAAGAGGGGATTTCCTTATATGGTCATTCTCAGGCACAGCCAGAGGTATCAGTCTAAGCGTAGCATACACACCTGCTCCATCCGACTCAGAAAGTTTAGCCATACGTTGCAGGTTGAAAATGTTTTGGAGGCTAACTAAAAACAAAAAACAAAAAAGCAAGTCAAATTTACTTTTCAAACAACAGTCAATACTGATTGCCAGTGGATTTGTCCTTTCACAGGTAATCATATAATTTTTATCAAACTGTGGTAATTTTTTTTTTTTTTCCTGTGGATGTTCACAATCTCCATATTCCAGATTGGATTCAATGTACAGATGGATCTGAGACGCTGCCATTTTTTTTTTTTAAACAACCTCCACGTCGGCAAGTGGAAAAGATGGTGCACACAAGCACAAGCCAGCTGGAGGCAAATCAAAGAAAGTGGTTTTAGGGAAGGTGGTTTTAAAAAGACAAAAGCTAAAACTGAGTCTGTACAAAGGTGAATGAACTGAAGGCTGGCATCAACACCCAGTGTAAGAAGATAAAAAAGGATTTATTTTTTTTTTACCTAAAAACCACTCTAAACTAAATGGAAATAAGTATAATTTTCACCCACAGTACATGGAAATTATGGTAAATTGTCTGGTACTTACATAGCGCCATTCTACTCAAGACTCAAAGCACTTTCTATTACTACCAAGTCTCATTCACCCTATACACAATCATACAGTGCTTTTATGTCCCCAAGCCCTTTTGCTAACATTCACACAAAACTCCAGGTTCAGCAGCTTGCCCAAGGATACTTCGGCACATGGACTACAGGAGCCAGGGACTGATCCACAGACCTTCTGACTCTGACCTGAGCCACAGCTGCCCCGAATGATGGAGCTACAAACTTTAACTGCGGCACTTTTGTTTGATTCTGATCAAACAGTTGTTTGAACTTTGCACTACTACATGGTGCTCTGTACACAGCTTAGCAATCCATGTTAAAGGTGACAAGTTTATAGAAACTAACATTAGGAGGGATCATAATCAAAGGCATATTTTTAGAAAACAAACAAACAAACGTATTTACCAATTTAAGACACACACACAGAGTCCTTTACATGCAAAATAAAATACCATAATAAAGTGTTCTGGTAGATTTTGCAGGCATACTTACAGTGAACTGGTTGATGAAAGGAGCAATATTGAATCCAAGTGTGGGCTCCTGACCCTGGACAGCGCTTTCCAGTAGCAAAGTCTCAGACTCCACCAGCATACCGTACACCACAATCTTTCCCGGGAAAATACGTCCTCCTTCCTCTAGCAGACATCTGGGATAATTGATAGAAATTAAGCTGACACGTCTAAAAGCAAAGCACTAAAAACGGAATCAAAACATGCAAAAGCAAAATACTTTATCAGTCGCACACTCCTACCTGGCCAGAGACGCTTTCTCCATCAGCTTCTGCCGTATGAGGCCACAGGTTTCTACACAGTCCAGGATGATGGCACTCCACAGCTTCTCCCTGGAAGGCCTTTGCAGCATCCCCTGCTCATCCTCCGTGTTGTTGAGCCAGAACTCCAAATGCTGTTCCGAGATATTGTTGGAGCGAGCCAGTCTCTTAAGCACTTCCTGTTGCTTCTTCTTTTCCACCGAGCTGAAGGCTTTCACGTGACCCTGGCTGGCAGCGATTAGGGAGAGCAGAGAGAAGCCTTCCGACACGTCCAGCACATAAAACGGGCTCGCGCAGCGTGTGGCGACAGCGGGGCCGGGCTGAAAAGCGGACCCTCGCTCTTGGTTTTGGCACTTAACCTTCAGCTGGGAGATGAGTTTGGCTAACGCGGTGCAAAAACTCTGATGGTAATCCTGATTGTTCAGGAGCGCCATTTCCGAACATTCCAGCATGCAGAAGTCTCTCGCTTGACTCTGATCAGTTTGAAGACATGCTAATGCACTGCACAGTTCTGCCTCTGGGTTTGGGTTTGAAACAGGATACTGAGAATCCATTAGTTTGTCTAATCTGATTTTATGCCCGTCTCTCAGCACAGCAACACTGCAGAGCCTCAGGTAGGCATCTCGGCAGGAGACTTCAACAATCAGCTCATCTCGTGGCTTCAGGACAAAACCTGAGAAAAAAAACTCAATGAAGGAAAATGATCAACCTGATGACAAACAATTAGCTTCTGATTGATGCGATACTCAAGAGATAAAATCATACTGAAAATTCAGAGTAACCATAGGCCTTACTGAAGATGCATTACTCTTAAATAACACGTAATTATACTTTTTTTTGCCTGTTTTTGATCATTTTTATTGGTTCTTGTTTGTGTATGGCTTCTCAAATGACCACGAACAACCCTGTGTACCAAAGTATTCTAAAGTAAATATGAGGTCATCTGTCTGTCATTCATTTACAATAATAAGAGACACTGATAAAGTCATACAGAAAATGATCACTCCAAGTTCATGCTGTTAAAGCTGCTTCTACAAGCTACTGAATCATTTTTATTTATTTAAATTTTGTTAAATAAATAGCACCACGTTTTGTTTTTGTAACACTGATTCGAACTAAAAAAGGATGTATTTTCTGACTGCATACTATTCAGTATTTGCCTCCTTCCAGATAAGGAAACGTCTGCTCTTACATGCTTTGTCTATGACCCTGTGGGCTGTGACCAAATCTGTAGAAATTCTGCTCTCAAGATTCCTTCTCAATCTTTTTGTGTTAGCAACAAACGTCACTTGTGTCAAAACCATTATTTTAAAATTAAGTACACATAAACATGATTTATAGACACAGTAAAAAATATAGTTAAAAACATCTTAAATATATACTGAAAACTATTTAGATGGCTGCTGAAATGTGAGAAATGGGCACGCAGGATGGAAAACAAAAAGCACAGAGGAGACGAAAGGAATCCAGCAGAGAAATTATAATTCAGGGGACCAGGCAGCGAGAGGATTCCTACAGGAATAACATCTGCTCGTGTCTTCGCGTCAACATGCGGCTCGTCACAGGCGTTTGAGGAAAATGCATATTTATTGCCTATAAGAATTTCATGAACACTAAAGAGTGTCACAGGCGATCAGGGCGCACACGTCACGGCAGCGGGGAAACGGATGTTGGTGATCACCGGGAAAGGTGGCAGCACCCTTGAGGCTGCCTTCGCCAATTAGCGCTGCAGTGAAATGCTGTAAAGGCCTGTTTCAAAGATGATGTACTGCGATGCCAACCGGAACATGTCACCTAATGTCGGTGGCTATTAAGTTCACGCTGGCCTGGGATGGTAGCAAAGTAAAGAGTATGCAGTGCCCTTAGGTACATTTGCCAAAGTTAATTTAAAGCTCAGAAAGCAATTAAAACTTTTTAAAAGTCTTGACAGTTTTAATGTTTCATAGTATCCATTTTATGCTAATTTAATAGCCTTACTGTGAGCCTTAAAAATACGCTCTTTTCATTTGAGACGATCCCATAATTCTTAAATGGGTCTTACATTTTCACTAAATGTGATTTTTATAAATAAATTACATGTTGTAGTGGAAAATTCCCAGAAAATAACAACACAGAAGTGATTATTAGAAGCTAAAATGTTTCTTAAAGTAATCCACACATTATTAAACAGAGAAGACTTTAACACACACTGCCCTCATCTGATGTAACACAGAAATGCAAGATAAACAAGAAGCAAACACAAGCAGATCAGATGTTACATTTAAACATACTCAATTCATGCAAATGAAGAAGTGGACTGGTTATGTGGAAGTGTCCACCCATCTTACCCTTGGCACTGTGGAAGGGGTAGATGGCTTGTTCCCAGCAAGTGTCCTCCTGGGGTCCAGTAGACAGACTGTTCTCCTCATCCAGGTGGAGCTGGAACCACACTGCCAAAGCATCCAGCTCTCCCTGCTGAATGACGGGCAGCCGGATCTCTTGAACCTCCCTGGAGCTCAGACCTTCCAGCTCCTACAGGTTACAAAACATGTCACACTTAAAGCAGAAGCAACAGATCTGTGAAGGAGCTAAAATCAAAACTCAATTCAAGCTTAAACTCGGAAGGGCTGATAAATTTGACAGATGTTACTGCTTTTAAAGTAATTCAAAGACAATCTGCTTGTTAGACTGAGCAATAAGCAGATGTTGTTCTGCACTTTCATAAATTACAAGTCTCCAAGACCATTACCACTGTTTTGCTATTAAATCTCTCCTCTCATGCTGCTGGCAGGCACTGAGAGTTGCAGTGAGGCGGTTACAGATTAGGAAGTAAAGCGGGTTGTCCGCTAATCGGATGGTCAGTGGCTCAATAACTGGTTCCTCTAATCTCTAATCATGTGTGTATGTGAATGTTAGACAAAGGCATTTAAGAATGAAAAAAAGCACTCATGTGAATGGATGAATGAGGCTTGTAGTAATGAGCACTTTCTCCTGAAATTGAGTAGAAAAGCACTACACAAGTACCAGTCCATTTTCATCTACCGCAAAGAGCAGTTTAATATGCAATACAGCAAACATCATCTGAGATGTTTCAATTCCACCTAAAAATAACAATATTTACTTTAGTGCAAGCATGCCAGTGGATATGTTAAAATAGTTCAAAATTTGAACGCTAATACTAGAAAAATAAATTTCCAAGTTGCACTCATATCTATGAAAAGGCTGATTTGAAAGGGAATTAGCAGAGTTCCCTCGAGTGGATAAACTCTGCAACATCAACACTCAAACACGGTTGAAGGGTGTTTCTCCCATCGCTTCTCAATTATTTTTTTTTTTATGTAATTTATCAGCCAATATAAATGCCAATAACGATCTATCAGCAAATAGCCAGTATCTACACATAATAATCTTAATCTCATAAGCAAGAGGTTCTTAAAGGAACGCCTTCCAAATGTTAAAGAACAAAGTGCAGAAAAGTTTCATTTTCTATAGTTTTCAAGACACCAGCAGCAGGTTTCAGCATAAATCTAAGTATAACTTATCTGCTAAAGTGGCAGTGTTGCATCGAGGCGACAGCCCACTTACTGCACGTGTGTGAATAAATATCCTTTGCCTGTAACGTGGTCAGATTATTTTTTTCTCATTATTAAATTATTCCGGTCATTTCTATGGCAGATAAGGAACACGCAAAAGTAAAGTCAAAATAAACTAATATCATACTGGCTATTACTGAATATGTTTCAGCCCTCATCACCTGCACATTGTTGAAATCTATGTTGAGGGCTGTGAATGGTTCTGTGAGAGGTTTATATCCTCCTGGCAGTCTGCTGAGTCTTTCTGTAGTGTACGGCTCCATGGAGTCGTCTGGTTCGGAGCTGCAGCTCACTGGGCTGTGGAGCTCTCCAGCTGCAGCCATGGAGAGACCGCCCACCTTTGTCACACACAGCCTGCATAAAAAGAAAAAAAAGACACGCAGTCAGCTGATTGATGCAGACAGCTAGTGAACACAAGTGTTCTTTTTAAGGTCGCTGGAGGAAAAGTAGCCTATACGCTGGAACACAAATGGACTCCTGGGTCTACCTGTGATGCCGGCGGATCTCAGTGCACTCGACAGCCATACCAAAGACCGTGGCTCCTGCGGGGATGACCCGTCCTGTGGCAGACTGCTCCCCAAATTCATTCTCACCCCTCTGTGGGGAAAAGGCATATTTGTTGCTAATGCTACTAAGCATTTAATCCTATTAATATTGTTAACATTTCACATAAAAGTCGACTGGATACATTTGGCTTTAACAGCAGGGTAAAACTATTTGTAAGTTACTGGATGTGCTGAACTGTCACATCTCACACTATAAACTCTGATTTTGCACGTGTTATTCTGACACTTAACAGGCAGCTCCTTGGCTATATATTAACAGATGCTTGTGCTGACACTGTGTTACCACCCAGGCCAGTGTCGCCCGCATGTAGCTTTTTCTGTGCTTTTGTCATAGGCGGATCCTGCTCTGTAGTTCCTCTTACTCTGCCAACCAATCGGCAAGCTCGACCTGCTTTTGTTGCCTTATTTAAGCACTTCAGGTCAATACCAGGTGACTAGAATTGCATTTTTTGCAGCCCACCACTGCACCTTTTGGTCTACGCCACTGACAAACGTCTTATAAGCTAAACTGATTCAGGCTGAGCATGCAATAAGTGGAGTTTATCTGCATTTCTGAGGTATTTCTTTTACTGGCTGCGGGCTGGGTCAGCCTCAGCTTTCTCATTCACACAGATACACACACAAACACATAAACACCACAGCGAGACGTTTCAAATGGTCACTTCTTAGACATAATTATATCCTGAGTGTTGCTTTCATTTTCCTTTTATTACTGACTAAGTAACTGTTACTTTGTTAGCCCGCTTCTGTCTTTTTATTCCTTTCGCTGATTTGACCGGTCCTCTCCTCCCTGCAGTTTTATTGCACCTTTTGTTTTTTGCAAAGCATTAAATAACTTTGCTAAACCAACAACAACTGGTTTAATCCCTGTACCCTACAAACTGGTAACACTGAGTTGTGACACAGAGATTACGCCAGAACTTCTTTTTTTGGGATAAAACACATGATCGCTTTCTTGATGCTTGTCCCATCAGTTCAATAGGAAGTGTTACTCACTAGAAGACTTTTGAAACCTAGAAATCGGAAGCAAACCTTCTCTATCTCTGTTTCACCTACCTACATACATCTTCTGAATTTATGTGATTTTTTTAAATTAATTACATTCGTTTTATCCACATGGCTTATGTGCAAAACTGTCTAAATGTTTTATTTATTTATTTATGTGGGATTTTTAAGCTACAAGCATTGCTTCTTTCGTACATTCAATCGTTATTTTTTTAAATCTGATCTCAGACAAAGCCCCAACCATGGTTCAGTTTGTTTTGTTGTGTAAGATATGTGTTAACTTTAAGTACTGAGCGCTCAATTGTGCGTGTTTTTTTAAATAATCTATTAAAGTACTTCAATTGAACATTGGAAAAACTGAACTTCACCCAAACCCAGTGTCATCCCTCTGTGAGTGTATGAATGCATTAATGACTGCAGCTAGACATCTGCAGTTTATTTACTAGTTTATGAAGGACTGCCGTGTTTATAGACTCATCTTTGTGTTTAATGATTAGGAGTTACCTTGGGCGGCAGCAGGAGGTGGTGCCAAGCATGAATCAGACTCTCTATGATGCCCTCTCCAAACAATCCTGCATCTACTGTCTCTGTCACCACCAGTGATACCCTTTGTAGGAAGCATAAAAGCATTTATGGAAAAACCTTTTTTTTTTTAAAGACTTCATAAAACAAAGATCATTACAGCACTACACACTGAGACTGGCTAAACTACAACACCTGGAGGGTGATTAAGAAGTATTTTAAGTACAAAGTGCACCTGTGCGGTATGTCCTTTGGCACTTCCATCTCCAGGGACTTCATATGGAGGATCTTGATGCTGCCGTCCATTCCATTAGCACTCACCACCTCACAGGCCAGCTCATACATGGTCTTTGAGAGCTCACAGGCATACACCTCAGCAGCCCCTGCCTTCTTAGCACACATACTTCACAGAGAGAAGCAGGAAATCAGGACAAGAATTCACCTTTGAAGGCACAATAAGAAGCATAAATCCGCCACTAACTCTGGAGTTTGTATCAAAGAGTCAAAATTTAACTTTCAAATCACACTGGATAACTTAAGCAAATGAACAGGTTTCAAATTCTAATGGAAAATGTCTCACCCAAGGATTCCAGTACCAGTACCTATGTCAAGTACAGTGTTGCAGCCCTTCTGAACAGCCTTCTGAATGGCTTGCTGGTACTTCTGGTTTCTCCCGTGGTCATTGAGCATGAAGAAATGCCAGCGCTCCACCAGCCAGTTGGCCACACGGTAGAAGTTCTCTCTGGCTTCTGGGTAGTCTGGTCTCATCTTTAGAGCTTTGTGAAAATAACCTGCGGCTTCATCTCTAAATCCCATTCTGGATGGTAAAAGGGGGGAAAAAAAGCATTAAAATATAATTTATTGAGAGAATGTAAAATGCTACAGAACTAAGAAACACAAGTGCTTAAAACACATATCCTATCCTATAATATAATATAATATAATATAATATAATATAATACATACTACAAGCAAAGTAATATAATAGGATTTTTTTAAATCCATTCATCCATTTTCTTCCACTTATTCGGGTCCAGGCTGTGAGGTCAGCAGTCTAAGCACAGATATCCAGACCTCACTCTCCTCCACTACCTTCTCCAGCTTTTCAGGGTGGGACGCCAAGGCATTCCCAAGCCAGCCCAGAGATGTAATCTTTCCCACGTATCCCGGGTCTGCCCTGAGGCCACTTCCTGGTAGGGCACACCCAACACACCTCACCTAGGAGGCACCCAGGAGGCATCCTGAACCACTGAGCTGGTTAATTTAGATGTTTAGTAGCAGCAGCTCTACTCTAGCCTGCTACCAAATGACAGAGCTCATCACCTTAGCTCTAAGAGAGACCCCCGCTATCCCGAAGAATGACTAAACTCATTTCTGCCGTCAGTATCTGCGATCTTGTTCTTTTGGTAACTACCCACAGCTCATGGCCAAAAGTGGAAGCAACTTTTTTACAGTTCTCTCTTCATTAGAGAAGACTGTCACAGCTTCCACGTCACTGCGCACGCTGCACAAATCCATCTGCGCCCTCCCACCCTACTCTCCTCACACTCGTGAACAATTTTTAAAAAACTAAGAAACCAATAATTAAATTGAATACATATATATATTTTTTTTTTTTTACACTCACAGTATCTGTGGTAACAGTTTGCAGAGATGAGTACCTGAACAGGTGTTCGCCCATGCTGTTTAGGATCACCTCGTCATCGGGGAAAAGTTCCAGAGCTTGTTCATAGCAATCAAAAAGGTACTGAATGCGGCCCAGAGAGTCCAGTTCTTCTGCCCATTTGAAGAGAGTGAACCTGAAGGACTCCTAAAGGAGAGATTTCAATGAATGTCTTTGGATTTATTTATTTTTTTTGTTATAAGATGATGGCTGTTAGGCCCAGTAATCATCTCTTCCTCTTTTTTATAGCCTTTAAAGGGAAAAGTTAAACCATTCTCTAGCTCTTCGGTTGTAATATGATGCTCTTCACTGCTAAAGGCAGCTAAGCGTTCCCCCTTCTGTAGTAGCTATGGTTTCTTACTTGCCCACAGGCTGTATCCCTTTGTATTTTAAGCATGCTCCCTTCCAGCTCACTTTTCAGAGAAACCTAACTTAGAACTCCTGTGTTCAGGAACTATGCATCTATATCCAAACTCACTTTTTGGTCAAACATTTTGTATGCATTAAAGAAGCACAGCATAAAAACAAGCCTCAGTTTGGGTTTCACTAAAGGACCTCAACTCCGACTGCAATTCTAAAGCTTCAAATCGTCTTTGAATGACATCAGTTCTGTGACACTGTAGAGCATTATATCCATAGAGGTCATGTGACTAGGTCAGTACTTCAGGCACACCATTGGATTAGATTTTATCCCTTAAACAAAAGTTTCACCATCTCTGTAACAGTCCTCGAGTCCTAATTTCCACTGCAGTCTTCCGGGGCTTGTGTAGGGTTCGGTTCGAGCACCCCTATTACTCTCTAAGTGCTCGCTGCTATAGGCATAAATACCATTTATCCACAGATCATATTCAGATTTTTTTCTCTGAAAAACATCTGCCTTTTGTTATCTGAAACCAGATTTTGTTAAATTTCAGTGCTCAGTGCTCCTCAAGGATCAGTCATAGTCTTTATCTATTGTCTGGGATAATTCTGATTAGTCTTTGTCACTGACACCCATATTTTCTTTTGTTTGACTTAAAAAAAACAAACAATACAAAACACAGACCAACATTTTCTAAAGTAGATGACCTGTGATGTGCTTTAACATTACATGAAACTGATGACTTACTAGACCACACAGATGGTTTCACATCACACTTCTATTTATGATTCTTCGCCGGCTCTCTGTTCAGCATCAAATTTCTCATTCTTACGTGCAGCGTGTGCACCTAATTTCCTTCATCTTCACTTCACTCACTCACTGTCTGTCCCAGTGACACCATACTTTCCAAGTCTGGTTGTATGCACTGATTAGGGTATTTTAAATTACGTTTTTTTTTTTTACACTTTTTTCCATGTTTTTCTTTCATTTTGCTTTTAATAACTGTGAGTTTTTGGTGATCCTCATTTCAGAGAAGCACTGTATCAGGAAATCCTGCTCGCTTGCTGTAAAATTTGACCTGTGCGTGTATAATTGTGACTGCTTATCTGTGGACAGCGTTTGGCACTGAGTGCTGACGGACTGGTTTTCAGTGTAGTGTAAACAGTAATTACCCTTGCAAAGTCCTTAAACACAGGTGCGAGGTTGAGCACCAGGAGGTAGTGCGCAAACGCAGTTCCATAATCTTGGTTGAACAAGCACTGCTGGGCACTTTCCAGAGAGCTGGAGACCAGCTCGTTCCTGGCAGGATCGGCTCGGCGGCGCCTTCGAGTCCTCCTGCCGTGCTTCTGCCGTGTGCTGGTGTTAGGCATCCCTCAAATTAAGAGCAATAAATGGAAATTCTTTAAGAAAAGATAATCATGATACCATATGTACAATCTGAAGCCACTTTCAAACCACCCCGCCCAGAGCACTACACCCAGAAAAGACAAAAACAAAGGAGCTTTTCTGTGCAGTGAAATAAAAAATGTCAATAACAGAGATTCGTTTTCAAAATCAAGTTAAACTTTGATGTTGAGTAAAGCAATGCTGCAGAAGATAAATACTGCATAAATAAACACAAATTAAAATGCTATATATTTAATCAGCCATATGAAAAAGAAAGCTTTAACAGAACTCTATGCAATCCTGTAAAAAAATTTGTGCATCCTTACATTTTTCACAGGAATTAAGAGCATAAGTAGCAGCCAGGTACAGCTAACTAAATACATTTGATTAACTGATCATCAGCAAGTGTGAGCGCCTCCATGAAAGCAGAGGTGTTGGCAGTGTGCTGGTCTGGAGCATTCAGGTGTGTGTTAATACAGTGCCAGGGAGGAAAAGCGTCAACAATGAGCTCAGAGAAGCGACTGTTGGTGCCTATCAGTCTGGGAAGGATTACAAAGCCATTTCCAAACAATTTGAAGTCAATCCTTCTACAGTGGGAGTGGAGGGGGTGGGGTGCACTCAGACTCTACAGGCCTCAGTTAGCATGTTAAAGTTCATAAAACTGCAATTTGGAAAAACCTTAAACAAGTGTTGTTTAAGAAATGTTTAGAAATGTTGTCAGGAGAAAGCCTCTTCGCTCTAAAAAAGAACAATGCTTAGCTTTGAAAAGATGCTTGTGAACAAACCACAAGACTGATGGAGCAATGTCCTCTGGAAAGACAAGATTAAAGTGCAGCTGTTTGGTGAAAGCCAAACACAGCATATCAACACAAACACCTCAAACCAACTGTCAAGCATCGTGGTGGAAGGGTGAAGATTTGGGTTTGATTTGCAGCCACAAGGCCCCGGTACAGTGCCGCCACTGAGTCAACCATGAACTCCATATACCACAGCATTCTACACTCAAATGTAAGGACATTAATCCAGCTGCTAAGGCTTGGTGCAAGGTGGGTCATGCAACAGGACAATGATGCCAAGCACAGCAGCAAGTCTACAACAGAAAAAGAATCAAGTCGTTGCTATTTCAATCAAAGCCCAGATTTCAAGCCGGCTAAAATTCTGTGGCTGGACCTTTAGAGAGGTGTGCATAAATGAATGCCTTCCAACCTCAATGAACTAATGCAACTTTATAAAGTTCCTCGACAATGCGAGTCTGAATGATACAGAAACCATTACTCCAGGTTATTGCTCCTGAATCCGGGGTGCAGACCTGTGAAAACTTTCTTTTATGATTGTATATTGTACCTTTCATTTAGTCATACTTTTTAGATCTTCATTTTTTTTTCTCGAAATAGGCATGCCAAGTTATCATTATTATTCCCAACATAATATCGGCTTTATAACAGCAATTAAAAAATACTCCTTAACTTGCATCACTAACGTTCACTTACTGTATGCTGGTTTTGTCCACAGGCTGATGTTTAGAAATAAACTACGGGGATGTTTAAGTGGCGCTGTTAATTTGGCAAATACACAAACGTTAACATTGAATTCACATCCAACACAGCCGTTAGCATGTTTGTTTGACAGTCCTTCTCCCAGCAGCACCCTGAAGATATTCTAAAAGTTGCTAACAAAAATTATCCGCAAAAAATGGACATAATCTCATATTCAGGCTCTGTGTTTGCTGATTCAAACGCCCAATTACATTTCTGCTATAAATCGTGCATCTACCGTTCAACAAGACAAGTGTCCGTGCGCTGAATAGCTCCGAAGGAAACATGTGGCCAACTAGAGCAAGGTTCCGAAAGTGCAGCCTTTACACTCGTTTAATTTGATTTGAAATTGTGAAGAGGACAAACGCACTGCAAAAAATGTAGTGAATTTTTTTAATCTGTTTATTTGCAGACCGACGTACAAAGAGCGCCATTGCCTCGTACTTTACTCCCGCGGAACTTGTCACGGGCGGATTTTAAGGCAAAATCAAAGACCGCGACAAGTCAAGATAATTCCCAGCCAGGAAAATCCCTATGGAAGTTCCCTCTTTGGGACCTTCTGTAATTTGGCGATTTCGGTGAATTAACCCAACTGAAACGTTTTCTTTTACAATACGGGGAAAAAATATAGTTATTGTTTTAAACAAGAAATGGGTAGTACAGACTTTAGTCAAGGCTGCTATCCAATTATCTATGTGGTTTGGGGTTAGACCACACTGATATCTTTTGTGTTTTTTTATGTTGTATTAAAGTTACACATTTCCGACCGAAATACAAAGCCTATACAGTACTGTGTAAAAACCACCCCTCATTTCTTCATATTTTGCTGGGTGCAGGAATTTATTGAAACATTTGCAGACGTACACAAAAACACAGTATATGAGGCAAAAACAGAGTTTGTAAAATTCCAACTAGCTTGAAAGTCAGTGTTTGGTATGACCACATTTATTCTTCAACACAGCTTAAACTCTCTTAGGCAAGTATTCTTATAGTTAGTCTCGTCAGGAATAGTTCTCCAGGCTTCTTAAAGGACATTCAAAACTCTTCTTTGGATGTTGGCTGCCCTTTGTTCTGTTCTCTGTCAGGATGATCCCAAACCTGTTCAATAATATCAAGGTACAGCTCTGGGGAGGCCAGACCATTACTGATAGTGTTCCTGTGTGTTTTTCTATCTAGATGTCTCACAGCATTAGTATGAGAAATGAAGCTTTTGCCAATTAGATGCTTTCCACATGGTATTACATAGTAATCTTCAGTCTAGTTTTTATGTAATTAAGCATACCTTGGTTCTTCTTTAAGAAAATCGTCTTCCACTGATAACATTTTAGTAAACAGTAGATGGATCAACTAAATGGCCAGATGTCAAGTCTTTGATGGATTTTTCCCCCCTACTCATTAAGGGAATGGCTTTCATATATTGATCATTTACAATAGCTCTTTTTTAAAAGCCTTCCACGTCTCCTTCTGTCGTCCACTTGCACATTTTTTTATTTTAAGGACGTTGGTGCAAAAACACTTTTCTCCCAGTCAAACTGTTTTCTATGGCTGCCCCAAGAACATTTTTTTGTTTGTAATGGATTGCTAGTAACAAAGATCCTATAGATACAAACTGAAAGTGATCCTTTGTTCTATTTGTGCAGACACAACACCTTTTGATCCCTTGTGTTAGATGTCTTTCATAGGCTTGAATGACTCAGGTCACTCTTGAATGGCTTAAAAATATTTTCTGAAAATGGTCAGGTACAAGGACTGCAGTGGAAAAACTTGAAAAAGCCTGGAGACCTATGACATAAAACCAGTAAAAAATAAATCAATAAATAAGAGAAATTGTGTCCCCTTAGAAGCAACCTATAAAGAATTTACAGTAAGGATGGACAAGACTACAAGTCAATCCTCAGCCCACACAGAACCGGAGGGGAGCTTTGATTTTCCAAAGACACACCTGTAAAGTTAGCACCGCCTGATTCTCCAGCGCAAAACAACCTTTCATCCACTTTATAGTATACTACTATTACTTTTAGTTAAATAAAACCTGCCATTACACCATTGTTCCCACCACAAAACGAAAACAACGATCATTGGGCATGCGAGGAAACGAAGGCGGAAGTATCCCGACTAAGCCATCTGGCGCAAACCACTGCTGGCAGAAGTTTGCTACACGCACGCAGATGTCAGTAGCAGAGTTTCTCAATCTGTCACTTTAGCTAGGTGGAGTACATTTGATGGAGGAAGGAAAAAATTGGACACAGGACACTCTGACTTTTTGACCACTCATGTCAACCGACTTCCGATGAATACTTCAGGCGATATCGTATCTTTATCACTTCTTAACTGTTATACTTGCTAGCCATTCTGGTTTTATTTGACAGCCGTGGAACAACACCCATGAGCCCGTATCAGAAGTTACCATGCTAAACACCGTTAGCTGCTGCTGCTACTTCTTCACGTAGCTATGCTTTCTCAGCCCGACTTGGAGCCTCCTAAAAAACGACCCGTCATTTAACAGCAGCGACTATTTATTTGCTCGAATTGCAAACTGAACCGGGATTTTTTGCGCTTCTTTTTTTCGTGTGTGTGAGTTTTCCGTTGTTTGAAAACGAAGCTATCAATCTGTCACAGCAATGGGACTACACCCGCTGGAATTTAGTGAGTGCTATCTGGACAGCCCGAGCTTCAGGGACAAAATAAAGTCACACGAAGCAGAGCTGGACAAAACTAACAGGTTTATCAAAGAGCTGTACAAAGATGGGAAGAACCTCATCAATGCAACCAAGCGTAAGTTTGACGTTTTTAATATTCAAATGGTGCAAGAAAATCAGTGTTGAGTGACAGAAAAATCGAGCCTTCACCATTGATTATGTTATGAGCGAGGCTGTTGAGGTTAATTAAAGCTAGGTGTGAAGAATATAATGGACATGTAGAGGAAAAACGTTTTTAGATCTAGTCTCTCATTTTGGCTCAATTTGTCAACACTTTGCAGTGCCAGGCTTTAGTGCAAATATTTACTTAGACTCGGGGATGTGTACATGACTGAGAGTCCACTCCCTTCGCAGAGTGTAACGTTTGTGTTTTAATTCATCAAAGTTTGCTCCAGACATATCGCCCTTATTTTAAAAATAATGCTAATTAAACAAACAGAAAAAAGATGAAAATTAGCCGTGAGACGAATAAAGCTGAGAAATGAGCAAAGACACTCGGGGAAAGCACCTGAAATACAAGAGAAGTGAAAAACGAAATCCTAATAAGAAACTGCAGAGCTTGTAGCATCTCTGTTTATGAGGCACTCGTTAGTAGCTGAAGGGTTATTGTAACGAGATAATGCGGGGGAAGCCAAATGTAAGAGATTTTATTTTATGGGGAAAGTTTTGAGTCGGTGTGAACCAGTGCTCTGGATTCTTTTTAATAACACCTTACACTATTTATTCAGTCACACACCTCAGCTGGGTTAAAATGATTACATTATCTCCTTGAACTCTAATCTCATGGGCTGGGCTTGTCTGTAGGTTGCCCTGTGCTTAACGCCAGGACTTAAACACTTATAAAACAGACTGCTTTGCCTTACTGGAAATGCTATGAATCATTTCTAGTTTCTGAAACACCGTATCTGACAGGTTTAAAATAATACCAATCCTATTTTACTGAAAATTTTTTTAAGCTGATGAGGGCTAAAATTTACCCTCAGGCTTGCTTTATTGTCTGTTTCTGTGCTGCTGTTTAGTGTCAGGTATGACTTTCATACTTGCTTCAAGGAAAGCCTAAAGTCTCCCAAAGCTCACATTTACTAATGTGTGTTTTTTCATGCTGACTACACAGCACACAAGCACTGCATGAGCAGAGTTTGAGGCAAAGTTAGGGTTAATATTGTAAAGTATTAGCGTGTCACAAACATAAGATTATATGTATATGAGTTTGGTTTAATATTTACTACAGCAACAAAATATTTTGACTGATCTTCAAAACTGGCTCTCTGATTTTGATCTTAGTGTTTCTATTTATATCCTAAGTTTTTTAGTGTAAGGTCAAGGTGTGTGGTATGTGAGATATTTAAGTGTTCTTGCATGTACATGAAAACCGTACTCTTGATGCAAACAGTTTGTGGCGTTAAAGGAGATTTACCTTTTTATCTCGTCTTGAGATTCAGTCTTAGCCACACTCTAGCTTACAAAAAACCCTTAGGCGCTTACAAAATATTTTAACCTTTTCTGTATTTTTAAATGCGTATGGATTGTCTTTTTATTTTAATTACATTGTTTTAACATAAAGTTGAGGTGGTGCATTTTTTTTAGTCTTTTTTTTTTGTTACAAAGGTGCAAATTAACTGGTTGTTATGTGGTGTGTGCTTGTTTGTTCATTAGGTCACTTAAATGTGCTTTAATTAGACAAAATTTCCATTTCTTTTCCCCCAGAAATGTAAAAAACATGTAGATTTACATGCAACAAAACATTTTTCATTTATCTTTTTACTTGCTTCAAAATTTAAACTTGAATTTCTTGTGGTTTAGTAATGATCCAAATACGTAAATAGGAACTTTTAGCAAGCTATTAAATGCATACATTAAAGGCACAGAAGTCACCAGATTTTGCTTTCTGACTGGGCGGGTCGCGTCCTAAGCCATGTGTGGCTGCACTGAGCGTGAGTTTTTCCCCTCACAACTGAGAGGTTAGGCTGGACAAGGACTCAGCGCACAATAGTGCATTATTCGCACTTTATGTATCAGAAAATGTTCAATAAATTACATTTTTTGGACACAGTTTTGAGAGATAATTGCAGATAGTAAAGTTTCATGTTGGAAAGTCCATTTTTAAAAATGTTTTTTCTTGATTGTGTCATTACTTGGCTGCTTTTTTGTGCACAGCCGGGATTGTCGGCCTGTGTCTTTGCCTATTTGAATGTTTCCATGGTCTCATTGGAGCTCTTTGCTACTCTGACCCCTCTCATCATAGTGACTCCCTTGACACTTAAACTTTAAAACTTAACAGATAAACTTAAATTCTTTCAATCTGAGTAAAGATCTTAGGAGGATAGTTGTGTACCATCTAAAAGGACATTATGGACATTATGTAAAGTTGTCTAAACACATGTTTCATCTATACAACTGTCACAATGATTGACCATGAGGAAACGGTCCTTATGTTATGTACGTTTAATAATGCCTGCTGTAATTTTCGTGACTTTCTCATGCCTTAGGCCAGAGTTATGGTAAACCGTGGACATGTACACGGACCCCTCAGCTAGGATTTTTATAATGCTTCTTTTCAGTCCTCTTGGAAAATGGGTCCAGAGCTGGTGCCATTACAGTTGAGGGTGTGCAGATGTCAATACCGTCACATATGCCTCAGACCTTTGCAGATGCACAAAGTGAAATGTTGGTAGTATTATTATTTTACTTGCACCAACAAAAAATATGAATAACTTCCGCAGTGTTCTGGTGACTCACTGGCATTTGATGTGATGTTGGTGTTCTGCTGTGTTGGTATAAACTGGCACAGTGACATAGTGTCTAGTTTCAGTAGGGCATGTGGTATCTTGTATTTAACATCGTATGTGACTGTACTTTTTTTGCTGTAGATTTAAAGTAGAGTCAGCATGCTAGCGTATCACTGCTGTCACTAAGTCTGTGTTGGTGTTTTCAGAAAATGACAAGAAGTAGGAAACCCTGGTCATGCTCTCCCAATGGGACTGTTGCAAAATCTGTTTCAGGAAGGAAGTGATGGTCATGTTATGTTCTGACATTAATGAAGTTTGCTCAGCCTAATTCACTTGGCCTGTGCTGAAGCCTTTAATGGAAACTATTTTGTCAACAAAACTGTTTTTGGTGTATTTTTATCATTCTAATCAGGAGCCATTTACACTATTTGGTAGTGGCAGCAATAGAGCAATTTAAACATTATAGAGCTACTGCAGCAGATTGTTAGACATGGCTTGGTTGCTTTAGATGTTATCTAGACTTAAAGCAGCACTTTTTGGTTTCTATTTCTATTTCAGGCTGTTCTTTGTGCTGTGCTGAAGGTTAATTTAAAACAAAGCTAGTCTGTCCAGGGTTGAGTAGCTTTCTTCTATTGGTGAACAACAGATGATCAAGAAAAAATTAAGCGTCATCAATTTCAATAATTTATCAGTGCCTCAAGTTTGATGACTTCTTATTGTCTTTTTTGTCTTAAGCACAACAATATTTTTGTTGTTAGGACAAAAAAAAAATTGTAAAGTAATTTTTTGGCACTTAGTAGTAGTATTTTAAAAAGGACTCTTACAACTTCCTCAGTCTGTAGAAGTTAAGAGTGAGTACCAGCTAAACAAATGAAGTTGATGAATTAATCATTAGCAAGTGTGAGTGCTATATAAAAGCACAAGTTTTAGAAGCTTGCTTGTCTGGGTATTCAGGTGCGTTAAGGCAATATCACAATATTCCCAGGAGTGGACATATCAGCAAATTCACCCCCAAGGTCAAATAGTGCAATGCTCAGAGAACCGGGGGGGGGGGAAACAAGACCTACATCTCATACTCTGCAGCATGTTAAATTTTAAAGTTCATAGCAATACAATTAGGGGGAAAAAATGAACACATTTGGCTTGTTTGGGAGAGTTGGCTGGAGAAAGTGTTTTCTTAGATTTGCAAAGAGGCATCTGAACAAACCCTAAGACTTCTGGAACGATGTCCTTTAGACAGATGAGACCTAAGTAGAAATGTTTGGCTGTAAGACACAACACAATGTTTGATGGAAACCAAGCACACCATATCAGCACAAACACCTCATACCAACTGTCAAGCATGGCGGTGGAGGGGTATTGGTTTGGGCCTGGGCACCTTGCAGTCACTGAGTTGACCACAAACTCCTCTGTATACCAAAGTATTGCAGAATGAAATGAGGTCATCTGACAGCTAAAGGTTGGTCCAAATTTAGCTGTCAAACAGATGGCCTCATTTCATTTCAAGGTTGATTCAAATTGGGTTATGCAAAGCACATCGGATGATCTGCAACAGAATGGCTGAAAAAGAAGAAAATCAGATTGTTGCAATGGCCAAGTCCCACACCTCAACTTGAATGAAATGGTGTGGTGGAACTAGGGCTGCCACAAACGATTATTTTGATAGTCGACTAGTCACCGATTATTTTTGCGATTAGTCGACTAATCAGATCATGCATCCGTTGGACGTAAAACGTACAGCTTATTGCACCAGCATGCATCTGCTCTTATATAACTATCATTAGCTTACAGCTTTAAGTGTTTAAGGTATGTGCCAAGTAAAAATAAAGACAAGATGATAGTTTATTAAATTTTAATGGCATTTGCAGATTGTTTCGGTGGAGTTTAATAAACTCAGCTGTCTGCTCCTTGCTATCTAAAATATAACGGGACCCCGGAGTATATTCTCAAGCATCTCACACCTCTGATAATCAGTTGTCTGCTTGACGTTTATTTAGCTGCTGTGTAAAACCTATAACTTTCATCTCAGCCAAACCGATTTACTCAGGAACAAATACTAAAAAAAAAGCCAAACAATAACATTTGTAAGTTATCTAAGTGACTCATATACGTTTAACCTGAGTAGCGAAAGACCGCGGTGGGTTTGAAAACGATTTGCCGGGAGTCCGGTGTTCTCACGGGCGCTAGTGAGCCTTGCCCCCGGCTAGCTATCGAGCTAGTGGGTAACGGACGTCTCCGAAAACGTCGGAGCGCTTTTGAAAATATGTGGTGTCTTGATAAACTGAGCAGATATTTGCGGTTTACACAGCTACATTCTCGCCTGAAAACATGTTAAATATGTTAAAGTTATTTTGTGACCCAGAAAGAATAATAAGAGTAATATTAAAACTAACTAGCTGCCGCCATTGTTGGAAACTGAGCTGGGCTGCGCTATGAATTCTGGGACGGAGCTACTTCTTCTTCTTCTTCGGGGTTTAACGGCAGCTGGCATCCTTGTACATGCAGTGCTGCCATCTTCTGTTTCAGTCCGTTATTACACTCTTAAATCCTACTACTTATTCCTGCGTCTTTTGTGATCTTACAACGCTTCAAACGACGCGTCGACTATTAAATCAGTCGTCGACGATTTTGATAGTCGACGTAATCGTGATTAGTCGACTAATCGTGGCAGCCCTAGGTGGAACATTAAGAGAGATGTGCATTTACAAATGTCCACAAACCTTAATGTGCACAGTCTTAAAAGTCTATCTTACAATGATGTAAGAGACTGATAGCCATACAGAAAATGGTTACTTCAAGATATTGTTGCCAAGGATGGTTGTACAAGCTAAACTCATAACATTTACTTAGTTTTAAGTAAACCTCATAATTCATATAGTCCTTTCAGGTTTCTGTCAAACTGTAAGTATGTGTCTGCTTAGTATAACTGAAAAAAGAAAATTAATTATTGCAATTAATTGTAATTTAATGGGTTGTCATTGTAATGTCAGAACTGTCAGCTCAATAACTGAAGGTAGTAGAGTTTGGTGGCCTAAAATGGATTGGAAGCTATATAGATAATTTTCTACAAATATTCTGATTCTTAAAATAGAATAATAGATTTAAAGTCTGTCACCCTGCTCTAAACTTTTGATCCTGTTCATAGCTGGCATAGCTATTTCTTGGGTGATTTGATCAGAGGGCAGTAGAAAAGTCTTTAGATGCTTTCGAAGTGACAAAATCTGCCTTTCCCGCTCCTGATTTGTTTGCAGAGGTCCTGCATTGACCTACATGCCAGTTGATTAGGCGGTCCTTCAGTATAGTCCAGTACACAGGAAACAAAACGGCTATGGCTGAATGCATCCTAAGTGTCTTTACATCTGTACTGTGAAGCTGTCCACTTATTGCCAGACCACCCATGTTAATGCTGGGTGGGAACAGGGCCTTTCTCTAAGCACAGGGGTATTACAAAGTTTACAGTATTTTGGGCTATACCTAAAGTATAAGTAAGGTACAGTGTTGTTAATGTACATTCGTAAGGTGGAGCTCAATCACCGTCTAGCTCTGTTTAGGTGGATACACTCTGATAATAGTGTCTCCTGAGACCGTAACCCTGTGTTTGGTTAGTCTCTTTAGAGAGAATCCTACAAACAATCAGAAGTTTTCTTCTAAGTATGCTTTTTGTAGTTTGCAACTTTGAAGTTAAAAGGGTCACATTTCTAGATGCAAGATTGTGTGCTTTTTCTTGATGCGTAGAGATGATTTGAGGCCGCTAAGCTGTTTAATCTGCAGGATAAGATGGCCACTATCAGCTTCACAATAAGCTGCAACACTCAACAGTATTGTACAGATGTTTTATTTAGAGATCTGCAGTGAACACTAACAGATTTAATCTTGAATGCAATTTAGGTATGGATTTTTGAGTTTCAGGATAATTTTTTTTTCCTTTAGTGTTGCCCTCGGAAGGCTCAGTTGTTTGGGCAGTTCAAAACACAGTTGTTGTTCTAGAAATGCAGTCACTTTTCAGCCTTTCAGTAACTCCCTTGGCTGCTACAGCTGGGAGGATGTGCCAGTATGGAAAGTCCTTGGTTCTGGGAGGAAACTTTGAAGCGGGGCCTTGGGCCAGAGAGCCATGACATGGAAGTGCCCATTAGAGGAGCAGCATGCAGATGTGCTTCTGTTTCAGAGGGTTTCCTCCACAGGAACTGTGTCCTGTCTGTACCCTCTCAGCTACACGTCACTGTTGTCTTTAGTAAACAGAGATATCTCCTTTGCTCCCCCAGGAGGTTTTGAGTTCTCAGTTTCTGAAGATCTTGTTATTTGGGCAGTCTTGTCACTGCCCACTTCTCCACTGCCCCTTGCAAATTGTGTTTTTGTGTTGTAATAATCTGGAAAACTGAAGTTAGACAAAGTTGCAGCAAGATCAGGCCTGTCTCTTCCACAGCTGGACTTGCTCTGGTAAATTGACCAAACAGTTCAGAAAAACAATTCCATAAGTGTAATTTTTTGTAGTTCACTTCATTTTCACTTTTGGTTCCACATTGAAAGCCCAGCGATGTGAAGGTCTCCTTCTGTCTGGCAGACAGGTTTAAGAGTAGCCTGCCATAGTGTGCTTTGGCTCACTGCTCGTCTCTGTAATCACATTACTGATTCTGCCAAAGAGCCACATCACAATCTTTCATTAAAATCGCATTAGCACAAGACGTGAAGTCATGTGGGAGGAACGCTCCTTATCTCTCTCTCTCCAAGGAAGAGGTCTACTATAAAAGTATATTACATTGCAGTGTTTTGAAGGGCTCCTTTTTTGGTGAGGACACCTTTCACTGCATAATGAAAGAAAAGCATTTTTGGTATCTGAGGGGGGAAGAATACCTCAGACACTGAAATATTGTGATCAGCCTCTTGGCTGTTACTGACAGCGTAGCCTCACCCAGCATACTTGTTTTGAGGTTCAGGGATACGTAAATGAAGTAATGCATGCTTTCTGGTCAGGGAGCTGTGGGAGGGGTCGGGTGAGCTGGCTCTGGGGAGGGCAAAGGTGGAAGGCAAGTGGAGCTGGGATACAGCCTGGAAAAGATGGGAGAGTGGAACAGGAAAGACTGTGGAAAGGCGCGGCACGTAAACGCTGTGGGCCTGCATTAGGCAACTCCTGACCTAAGTGGCACATCTGGTGAGACTATAGAAATCATAACAAACAACTTTCCAACAGATGCCAATAAATACACTGTGGACTTCTTCTGCAACTGACCTTTGACATGGACTTGCATTTTATAGTCTGTTATGGAGAAAACCTTAGCTACTGCAGTCCCAACATGCATGTTAAACTTTCTGCTTTAAAACACTCAGCAAGTTCAAAAGGATTTGGGGTAACTGATGTTGATTATCAGTGATGTTAATCTGTAAAGCCCAGTGTAACAGAAAACATGAGGCCATTTATGCACTGGTGAACGTGCAACCAGTAACTCTACAATCAGTTTCCTGACATTAATATTCAGCTCGTAAGTGCCAGTATTTTCCAATGGGTAGATTGCTCTAAACAGTTTAATAATATATGTTACAACACAGTGCTTTAAGCAATCAGGCTCCATTAACGAAGCTGTTTCCACTGTAACAACAGACCATTTTGTAGATTAATCAACTATCTTGACAGTACAATGACTCAGAGTTGTTGTTTTTTTCCTGGTGTTAGATTCATTATTGTCATTGACTTCATTTTTTGCTTTTGTTCTTGTGAATGCCAGTTCTTAAAGCACCTGATATTAACACGGTGTTTGAGAAATTAAATGGATTCATCAGTGATTTTTAGTGAAGGACCAGGCAGTTAGGGAACTTAATATCACTATTGTCCACCAGACCTTTGTCTGAAGTGAGTTTTATAGCACAGTACAACATCAAAGTTATCAAATATATTTAAAAAAAAATTTAAAGCTCCCTTTATTGCAGAACTAACAGGAGATCAGCAATGTGTGATTTTGGTGACACTTCACTGTGTAAATTGTATATATTTTTGTAGTATTTGACTTTTTCTGGTGTTTTCCAGGTGTTTCACTTTTTACTTGGTCCCAACAAAGTCGATGCACAGCTGGCTCTATAGAGATGAGTGCTTTGTGGCCCAGCTTCCAACTTGTTCACAGTTGGAAGGAGGGTTTTTTGGTTTTTTTGGGTTTTTTTTAAACAACAGTTTAGTCATCCTCAAATCAATGGTCCTTATATTTTTCCTCAGACCTTCCTCAGAGGCAAGACTAACCATTATTTATTGTCTTGTGTCTTTAAAGTCTTGCTGTTTACTATATCTTTGGTGGAATGGCAAGCCTAAAGTTAAAATGATGAGCTAATGCATTCAGCATCTAAATGTTCTGCTTGCACAGTGAGCACACACCCTTGAATAAGGTTGTGGGTTGCCAGGTTGCGCTGACAGATGTGTTGAAATTTTATTTAGTATGTGGGTTGTGTACATACACTGTGTTTCATAGACTGTCTGGTAAGTTGGGTAAGATGTATTTCAATTATTAATTATAAAGCTTGAGGGACATGCAGATTACAGAAGTTTCCTGGGAGAAGTGGCAAGGTGGTAGGGATGATTGGCAGTTATGCATAGTACTTATCACAAGTCTAGCCACACAGCAGCCATCTAGGTAATGCTTAAGCATTATTTTGGGCTGACAATTCAAGACACTAGAAACACGAATAGAGAGAAAGTCAAAACTCTGATTCAGTGAGACTGAGGCATAAAAAACTGTATGTATAGACTCAACAGTCAAATCTGATTAAATATTTTTTTTTAAGTATGAAAAGATACTTAAAAAAGATTTTTTTTTTAAGTATGCAAGAGCAGCATTTCACAGCATTACTCCATCATTTATGGTTTAATCCAGAGCACCAACTCAAGCAAGGTCTCTGGTTTATCCCATCAGAGCACTAAACAAATGCCATGCAGTACAAGAACATTCTACGCTATGTGCAACAGCACAATGGGCTTATGTTTTTTTAGTTCAGCTGATATAAAGCAGATGATTGGCTTTTTAGGGGGCGTTACAGGACAACCACCATGTCTGGCTTTAAAATATTTTTTCCAGAGGTTTCTATTAAAGATTCTTCACTCGTTTTGCTCTTTCTTTCTTTCTTTTTCTTTTCTTTTGTTCTTTTTTTTTTTTTTTTTTAAGTAGTCTTGCCCTTTGATCGGTGACACTCTACAATAACCAGAGTCCTTTAATTCACTACCCTTCACATTTTGTTTGTCTTTTCTTCCTGAATGGGCATGCCAGTGCTAATGTCACATAGCTGGCCACTTATTTTCCTTTGCTTTCCGGTTATAGAACAGCATAGTCTGTGATATCAGATACAAGTAAGGTGGGGACTGTATGACTCACACTGTAAATCCAGAAGAGTAGGGTCTCTGGTGTTCTGCGGAGAAACTAGCCAAGTTTGACAGTTCCCAGGTTTGCTCTGAAATGCCTTGCTTTAAAAGGCAAAAAGCAGACGAAGCCTTTGCCTTGGACTCTTGCGTGCCCTAGTGTGTGTGGTATGTGATAGTTGCTGTCCTGAAGGAAAGAAATATCGTTTCAATCTCTTCTGCAGACCTCTCATCTGACACACTGTTTATCACTGGACTGATTGTATCCAATTAATCTATGCTGTTGAAACTGTACAGGAAAACAATGCTGGGGGGTTTTTTGTGGGGGGGCTTTTCCCCCTTCTTTGAGTGTTGCCTGGTGTTGATTATTGCTGGAGCTTCATGTAACTGGATAACATTCATTCTTTGTGTTTTATGTAATGAAGTCCACAGTTTGGCCTGAACTGTCCACCCTGAAGTGTGTTAAACATGCTTGCAGCCTATGTAATCAGATTGCAGATGGGTGTGATCTGCACTGCACATGTGGCTCTAATAAAAACCATGCAAATCTGTCCGTTGACATCAGTGTTCTGGAGTGCATATTAATTATCCACAGTGTTGTTAGCCTCGTATTACCTTTTTTTTTTTTCTTTTTTTTTTTTTAATACACAAAAGATGTTTCATATCCTAATAAAGTAAAGACCTGTATCTTTTTTCCCCCATGATCTTTCTCTAACAGTACATGTCAACAAAAACCGATTACAACCCAAAACATCTGGAACTCTGTAATTTCACCTTTTATTGTAAATAGTACAACAAGAAGATATCGAATTTCTAAAAAAGTTGTGGGCATAAAAAGTTGCAAACAGCTTTTTGTCTGTTTTTTAGGCTAAATGTAACTTTCATGAACAGAAAGTCTTTGTCATTTTTTAAAAATTACTGCAAATTACTGCACCCTGTTTTTGTTTGTATTTTATACATCATTAATTTTATAATTATAAATCATCCCAACTCTGTTGGAAACTTATTGTGTAAGTTGTTTAAATCTGGAAAGGCAGAGAAGCGAGCGCCTCACTGAGAACTGAATTCCTGAGGCAACTTAAACACTGCAAAAAAGACCCCTGCAGAAAACTTGTGTATTACAGCATGCACATTACGTTCTGCAATATAACAGTAATTGCTTGAATGGCATTGAATTTTAGTGACATGTGATTCAGACCTTACATCAGGCACAATGTAGTGTGTTGAGGCTTTAAGGTGTGGCAGTGTTCAGTGCAATGTTGTCACAACATCTTTTTACTGTGTCATTCAGCAGTTGAACTTTCCACTCTACATTTATGTTTCTGCATAATTCGAGACCTGCAGGTGACCAAGGACTCCATAAAGGTCACTCATTACCTATCAAGTAATTACCTTAATGAAAGGTTGGTAATGAGCTATGCTTTTAAAAGCTTATACTCTAATACTACTACTAAAGATGACCGCATATAACACTGACCAACACAAAGTTTGTAAGTTTAAAATAGGGGGGGGGGAGGTATATCTAACATTGACAACAAACAAGCAAAGCCAAAAGCAACAGAGGGGACTGAGCAATAGAAGCACAATTTTGAGAATGAAAAGAAGCAATGCACTCCAATAAAACTGCTTTTCTATAAAAGGTTTTGAGCAAGGATTTAATTGACAATACTTGTTTTTCTTGTGTTCTTCAGCAGGCTGCTTCAAAGCACACAGACTCATATTGCAAATACTTTGTTGTTGAAGTCATCAAATGGGGATAAATGCATTGGGGCGGGGGTTATCTTTTAAAGGGTTTCCATGCTGATAAAACTTTTTTTCTGGTAATGGCTCCATTCAAAAAAGGTAACTTAAAGACATTAGAAAACGGGAGGAAACACCCATCCACTCAGGTGTGATTTAGACGCCTTATAACCCTACGATGCAGCCTTCGACCAAGTTGCATCAACTTGATGTTGCAGAAGTAAAACAGTGTGTGGTCTGTCTGTGGTGAGGGACTGCTTCGTTCTGGGTAAATAGTTTAAGAATTACAATAATTAAGTAATAGTAAGTGTATCTCATTATTAAGAAGTTCAATAAATCTGGGAAATCTCACAGCTATATCAGCATTTAGATTTACTGTTACACATTAATATGAGAACCTTTTCACACAAAAGTGAGGCAGAAATGATGCTTGGTAATTAAGAATCTGTGAACACTTTCTGCCTCCTTTTCTTACAGTACTTTCAGGACTGTCTGCAGAGTACGTGACCATGGTGGAGTATCAAATGGTATCCTCACTCCAAGTTGCTCACCAGTTAGCTAAACTTTCCAGAAATGTATTTCATGTTGAGCCCATCTTCCAGCCATCTGCAAAAAGTTAAAACTCCACCATGTGAAATCAAAATCTTTACACGAAGGATCTGGAAACCTCGTCTGGGCCCTGTAATGATGTATATGAAATTATTTTTTGCATATCCCCCTAGCTAGTTAGAGAAGGATCTTGATACTATAGGGATGCAGCTGGAATGGGTAACTCAAACATTTGTTCACAGCACATTAATGCTGAATCATATGTTACTTCAAAGCATCAATATGTGCTGCAGTTCAGAAGATGGCGTTTTCACCGAAGGCCTTGCTGATTTCAGCACGCCGGCGACAAACCACATTCAGCATGTACAGCATTACGGTGAAGGACTCCTTAATAGCATTTGGGGGAAATTTCTGAGTGCTTTTGACTAATTGATTACGCAGCTGAATCTCACTGTCCCTCTCGTGGACTGCCTAAACAGCAGTGCCAGGTCTTCACATTAGAAGACATTGCGTAACGTTTGCAGGAGGCCAGATCCAAAGAGAAGCATTGGATGTTATGCAGTACTGTGTATTACTCAATAAATTATCTATTATCAAAGTGGGTAGCAAACATGTCCTGCCTCTGTTGTCTGTAGTCATTCCATGTTCTGCCAATTAAGGATGAGAGCAGTCTAACCAGAGTCACCTTTTATGGACTTGCACACCCTGAGCTGAATTCTTGCTGTCGGTGTGGTTTAGATTCCTGCTAGATTTACAGTCCCTTCAAAAATAATAATTCCCACCTTCACCTTAGATGCGTTTGCTTCCAAAATAATGACCTGCAGGCTTATATTTGCTATACTTTTATTTTGAAAATAATACCTTTTTAACCCATATTTAGAGCATTAACACACATCATTCACCAGGTTGTGTTTACTTCAGGTAGAAGTTACCTCTGAGACAGAATGAAGTTTTCATTATAGTACAAGCACAATAGGAATATGAGCTGCACATGTATTTGGTGTGATTCAAACAAGTTTACGACGTCATTTGTCTTCTATAAATATTTGTCTAATAAAGTCTTACAGAAACTTGTGTGATTCTTTCCTGACAATAATAAGGCATCCCGAACACACCTCCCTCTCGTTTCTTCTGGCTTTATTAAAATAAAAGACTACAACCTTTAAAGAGGAGTCAGTCTTTGATACTCCACTGCTGTTCTTTGTTTGCATCTCTTAATGAAACTTGTGCAGTGTCCTATTTATATATACAGAAAATGATGACTATAGCTCACTTCAATCTTCACGATGTGACGTTACTCTGTTCTGTGTCTTGCAGTTGTTCAGGGGTCAGGCAATGATCTGTCATTAGCCACCACCAAGTCATGAATCCTTGTGTTTTAGTTATTGTTATAGTATATTTGCTAAAGAGGAAGAAAGTGATTGTGGAAGTTCTGCTTGTATGCATTTCAGATGCTTCATTTGCTGTTTATACTTTTCTCTTACATCAACAATGATCTCACTCACAAGAAAATAAAGCATTTCCTCCAAATGCTATATGAAAAACTGCTTAGAGAACAAACAATACTATAATAAGAAGCTGCCCCATTGTCTGGAAGATCCTTTAAACTTCCTGTAGTTCCACGTCAACTGGCCAGAGGACCCAAACCACAGGTGTTTTGGTTTTAATATGCTTTGTGTACTTTGGGACTGTACAGATTTAACACCTTTAGAGTGTAGAGCAGGGGTGTCAAACTCAAATACACAGTGGGCCAAAATTCAAAACTGGAACAAAGTCGCGGGCTAACGTTAATATTTATTGAAATATATTTATTCCTCCAGATATAAGAATGAATCTTTTCTTATGGACTCAAACACATTTTGCTGAAAAACTGAATATGGAACAGGCAAAGCTTAATACTAAACAATATATATATTAGCTGTATAATACCAGTAGGCCAGCTCTAATAGTAATTTGGTATGGCTTCGCGGGCCAAATGTAATTAGGCTGCGGGCCAAATTTGGCCCGCGGGCCAGAGTTTGACACCTATGGTGTAGAGTGACCAGCAGTGGGTTTCAGATAAACAAGCCGAATAAAGTTGAGGTTGAAAGTGTTAGCCTTTTAATAGCTGAGCCACCAGATGCTACAAGGTTAACATAAATATGACTAAACAGACGTTCATTCTTGAACCTGAGCATTCTGTATCTTTAGGGTGCTTTCTATGTGAAGCAAGCCAGGAATCCGAATAACAGTGTGAAAGACTTTTTTTTAGTTATCTCCATTGCTTAAGTTTGGTGTTGATTGAGGAATGCTTCATGCTGTTTTTAGGGTATGTTGGGGCAGATTACTATCCATCCGTCCTTCCATCCATATTGGAAACTCTCCCAGCTGTCTTAGGGTGAGAAGCAAGTTACACCCTGGAACAGTTGCCAGTCCATCACAGGGCTAACACAGGAAGAAAGACAGCCATTCATGCTGACATTCACACCTCTGGCCAATTTTGCTTCCTTTGCACTCACTGATGCGATAGCGTTAACTGCTGTGCTGTCCTGTTGTATGTGTGATGATTTTAAGTTTCCAGTAATCTAGTCACCTCTCTTCAGCCAGGCTGTAAAAAGCATTACCAAAGAATGTGCTGTAGAAACCACACATTTTATTTTATTTTATTTTCCAAGTTTTGGGGTTCATGTAATTCTTCATTTATTTAGGAAAGGAAAATATAATACTGCATTGCATTTGCATTTGAGAAATCGATATTGTAATTTGTGTATATTAACTTAGATGTATTGGCCTTACAGCTGTCTAGGTTTTAAGCATCACAGCATTTGCTCGTGTATTGTGTGACTTGCTAAAAATAGTTTGCCCTGTTTTGTGGCAAATATGAAGCAGTGGTACCTGCACTGCTGGTGCACGAGGGTTTGATGTGCAACAGGATGTAGACAGACAGGATGTTTGCACTGTGGTTACCAGCTAAGTGCAGCAGACCTACTTTTCAAGACTATCTTTATTATGTCACTTTTCCACAGGTGGTGCCCAGGATGACACACAGTTGTAGTGTGTGATGATTTATATTGTAACCCTTTTTTAATACAATGAGTCTGATGTTTACTATGTTTTTGACATTTCCTTGTAGAGCTTGGGATGGCGCAGCGCAAGTTCGCCCAGTGCCTGGGAGAGTTTCAGTTTGAGTACATTGGCGATGCAAAGACCGATGATGAGAAATGTATCGGTAAGTGTGGGCTGACCACCTCATATTGAAGGCGCTAACCATAAGTTTGTTGCCAACACGTGCTGTAGAAGAGTGCAACTGATAATTATAATATCTTTAACCCTGTATGTGTTATTCTTTTTTTGATTTTTCTTCAGATGAGTCTTTGCAAGAGTTCTCAGCATTCCTCAAAAACCTTGAAGACCAAAGAGAGCTGATGGTGAGAGTGACCAGTTAGAACCTACTTGAAAGCCAGCTGTAGCTTGTGTGTGTGTGTGTGTGTGTTTGCGCGTGTGTGTGTGTGTTTGCGTGTGTGTGTGTCTAGTGTTGTAACTCATAATGTAGGATACTTGCATCTATTTATATGTTGCTGTTGTTGCAATATTGTTAGCGTTTGCACATATCCTCCCCTTCTGGCAGTCTAAGGGTCACTGTCACATGCCCTGCCTGGGCGTGGCTACAGAGAGAGCAGGAGTCCATAACTACATTACACACAACACTCATCACACACCCAAACTTTAAGTACCAAGTCAGATCAAATAAAGTGCTACCGCCAACAAGATCCATAACAATGCAAGTGTTTATGACCGTATATTGCCATAAAACTATTCTGCCACAAGTGGCAATATTATAGCTGCCAGTATAACCACAAAAATCACATCTTATAACAAGTGATTGGATACACTTGTCAGTGCTGCTAGTTTGAAGCATTCTTACAATGCAGATGCAGACTTTCCAGGGATTGGGACTTTGTATAAACAGCCATCCTCTTGTAATGCCTGTGTGTGTAGTGTCTGTGGTTAGGGAGTGAACCCATCATCAGTAGCGTGCAGAGATGCCTGTTACAGCATCAGGCTCAGACCGTAAGCACAGACGTAGCGCAGGATTCCTCAGGGTAAAGTGTGATGACATCACCATGCAGCGTAAGGAAAACTACTATGGCCAAACAAGTACAGACATGCTTTGTTCTCAGCACAGGAGAAACTCTGGAGGAATGAATTAATGTACAGTAACTTTAATAATACACTACTGGAAGTTAAAAAAAAGATTTTTTTAGTATTTAGTAGTGTTTAGAGGTAAAAAGCGAAACACTGAGCCGCTCAAATGTTGGCAACTGTTAAGAAGCCACAATCGAGCTTCAGCTTTAAATCTCCACAAAGATTCTATTGTTACTGTTTATATAAAGTTACAGCCATCTTGGCTGAGAATGATTGCAGTACAGTTTTTTTAAATACTTATTTATGTTTTGGGTTGGGTTTTTATTTTTTAGGAATTGGCAGTGGATGAGCTGGGAATGAAGTCTCAATGTTTACACTTACAGTTCAATGTGATCTTGACTCACTTTGAGCAGAGAAGCTGCAGAGTGTGGCCTTATACTTTGTCTGTTTACCTTGCTAGCATGCTAATAGACAACAACTGGTGCAAAGCCAAATGTGCTCCAGGTGGTAGTCCACAGTTTTTTCATGTGGCAGTTCAAGTATGTAAATATGGGCCAGTGCAGCATTATTTAAATGACCTAGTAAGGAAGGACAGTAACGGATAAAAATTCCACATGTTCTTGTCATTGTTTTGCAATGTGCAAATGTCTGAAAAGCATGCAAGCATTATTAAAATGAAAGGATGGGTTATGCAACATGGTACAAGTGGCAAGAGTAGTGGCAAGTAACTACAGAGAGCTGCTCATTCATTAAGACTGGAAAGTTTTGAATGTCGTGAGTAAGTAAATAAGTAAGTAAAAGTTTTACTAATGAAGCATGTCACTGAAATGAGCACTAATGAAGGCATTTATTCTCCGTAGATGAGGAACATCACAGAAACCTTAATGAAACCTCTGGAGAAGTTCAGGAAAGAGCAGCTTGGTGCATTAAGGGTGAGGGCCTCTCATTCTAAAATATTTTTCCTTTACAGAGTCTGGTTTTTGTAGACTTGATGCCCTTAATAACTATAAAAAAATGCATTTTGTAGTTTCATGTTAATATTTAATGGATTTTACTACACATACAGCTTCTTACTTTAATTCCCCAAAATAAGGAAGTATTTCTTCTCCTTTAATTTTACTGCTGTTTTTCCCTGTATTTTGTTAAGGCGGAAAGAAAGAGATATGAAAAGGAAACAGAGAAGTACTACAGTTCTTTGGAAAAGCTTCTAAATATGTCATCAAAGAAGAAAGAGCCGCAACTGCAAGAGGTATCTTTATCATTGCCTGACCTCTCTATGTGACGTACATGATATGAATTTATTATGACAGTAAGATTATTCAAGCAGATGTTTTGTTTAGTGTCTGAATTCCGGCTCTGGCTTTATCTTTCGGTGGCATGAGGCTGCAAAACCTGGTCGACTGCTTTGGGTTTCCACTGGCATGCCTTACAGCAATAGTTTTCCTGGCTTGTTTTAAAAGGAAATGTGTGCTCTATTGTACCGCACCTCCGAGGTCGACCGTGGCTGCTGCAGTTTGTGGATCAATCCCTGCTGCACCACCACGAGCTGACATTTTTTGAGTTATGGCGAACTGAGCCACCTTTTACAAAACAGTGTTTTTGTCTGTGTTTTGTGATGAAACCCTATAAGGCTTGCCCATACGTTAGATCCACCAACCAGAGGGTGGTTAGAACTGTTAACATCATGACTGTGGGGTTTTGTATTCTTTGGGACTCTTATAAGACAAGAGTCTGTGGCACCAACACTGATTTTTAGCAGACTTGTATAAATAGACCCAGTATTTCATTCCTCGCCACAAGGATCATGAACTCCATCAGCTGTTAGGACAACTCAGTGAACAGTTTATACTAAATATAAACCCGGTGTGTGAACTACAAGTGAGAATTTTGGTATCTGTAGTAATCAGAGCTGGATGTTTACTTGACAATATTGAAACAAACTTGCCGTAGTATGAAAGTATACTCTATGGCACTTAAAATGTATTTCTAGTATTTCAAGCCTTGCTGCTTTGTAGTTCCTGGATGGTTATGATACTTCTGGGCATTTTTTCAAATACTAACAATCACAGAAATGAAATAAGTAGATCTTTTCTGTGTCGAAATTCCCGACTGGTAGGACAAATATATATAAGGTTAAAGTTAAGTGACCCCCCTTGTTCTGTAGATGTGAATACTGGTGTGTCTTTTCTCACCCTCGGTCAGTGGGGTTAGCTCTGGCTTGCAAAGCACAAGAAGCAGTGATAATGGCCAGATAGATAGATATCAGATAGATTGTGTTTCTCACTTTATCAACAGATGCACATTAAGCTACAAGGAAGGAAGCCGTGGTGTCCTGTGCAGTCTTTGTATGGTCTGAATGACATTTAAGTTCGCTTTGACTTGTACTGCTTTTGCCGTCCTTGAAGACGGATCCCTGCACTTCCTTCAGTTTTCGTCTCTTTCCTGTCAAAGTTTTAGCGTGTGTGGCTTTTCTTTGTCTGAAGAGACAAAAAAATAGAGGTTGATCACACAGCAAACCTGTTTTTTTGGTGGAGGTGGTAGAAATTAGCTAAACATTGGTGTCAGATTTTGATTTACTAACTTCAGTGTGTCTTCTATACCAATTTAAGGCCATACCAAGGTAGACCTCAAGCATCCCAAATTGCACCAAAAAAACTAAAATTGTGATGTTTCTTCTTTGCTTCCGCGCTTCTGCCTGTAACTATAATTATGATGGGGTGTGTTCTCCACCTCTCCAGGCAGACACGCAGGTGGAAATCATGAGGAAGCACTTTCAGGAGGAGTCGCTGGACTACGTGTGCAAACTGCAGGAGATCCAAGAGAGAAAGAAGTTTGAGTGTGTGGAACCGGTGAGTAACTGACCTAAAATGGCATGAAAGCACTGGCGTGGTGTTTCATTCATACAACAATGAATGTCTTAAAACAAAACCGATGTGCTAGTGTATACAGTACATGGGATTAGCCTGATTTACAATAAGAAATGATGGATTTAAAGGTAGAGCTCTGTTTCTAGGGGTGCATTTTCAGCAACCCCACAGTAAATCGAGTTTGTGTCTTTGAAAGTTCCCCTTGTGCAAAGTGTGACTTGAAAGTTACTAATCAGTTCCATCATATCCTGTCATTATGTGGATATAGTTTGCAAGTTTCTCTTTCACTTGCTGACCTTTTATCTCTGATCTTTTTCTTCGTCTCATGTGTTTTCCTTGTAGATGCTGGCCTTCTTTCAGACAGTCTTCACCTTTTATCACCAGGGCTTTGAGCTCGCCAAGGACTTTGACCATTATAAACGAGCGCTGCAGATTAATATTCAAAATGTAAATAATACTTTTTTTTGCCGAATTGTTATCATGATAGCAAATGTTTATATATGTCATTTCCCTTGCCCTGTGAGAGGAACAGAAGAAAGGTCTTAAGTGTAGTAAACAGAAGATTAAATTGAACATTTTGATCAGTAAATAGGGAAAAAGGCCTCTAACTAAACTGGAACACAACTCGATTTCATATCACTCCCTTTATAAAAACATCAACTCACGATAAATCTGCCTTCTTTCTACCTTTCATGTTCAGATCTAGTATTTACTTGTCTGTTTATCTTCATTTGGCCATCAACTCCTGAGAAAAATATGTTTTGTTTTCTTAACCGCTTCAGGTCATACCTTTGTTGTTTCGATTTCTCCTACTCTGCAGGACACCCTTTGATTATTGAATTTACATTTATATACTGTAAATTAGCAGATAATTTCATGAAGTTGAAGGTGTTTTAAGGAAACCATAAAAATACAAGAAAAAAATACAAGGACTCTGGATAGGAAGGTCATCCTTACCAAGCGGCCGAAAGTGACTTCCTGGAGTGTGCGCTTGCTTCCTCTCCCTTTTAGACAAGGAATCGATTTGAGGGCACTCGGTCGGAAGTAAACGAGCTGATGAAGAGGATCAGAGAGGCACCGCAAGAATACAGACAGACGAGTCCCATCAGTTTTGAAGGCTACCTCTATGTACAGGAAAAACGTAAGACTTGTATTGTTTTTGACTGTGTGATAATATGTGTATAACATTTTAGTTTATAAAGTGCAGCAGGCAGCCAAACTCTAAGCAAGAAAATACACAAATATAACCCTTCCTTATTAGAAGAGGGGATTTTTTGTTGTTGCTGCTATACAAATGTGTAAATGGAGCTGGTATATCAGATATTTTTATGTAAATCAGCAGCAACATTGGTGTAGCGTGACAGAAAGTTGAAACACAGTCTAAGTTCCTGAAGTTGCACGAGTTGCTGACACTGTAGATGTTTTAACTGAATTTGCTTACTGCTGCTTATTTTTTTGTCACTCGGTCGCTAAAACGGAGGTTACGAAAACTGCGAGCGTTATCCAGGGAGAACCACACTGGAACTGTCAATTGTGTGTTAGCGTGTTGCAGCAGAGCCCAAAAGGGCTTGTTATGACTTAAACCACGTGAAATGTTTACAGTATGTCGTTAATAATTGTGCTTCATCTAGGGCCACCTCCTTTTGGTTCAAGTTGGGTCAAGCGTTACTGCACATTTGTTAAAGAGCAAAAGATCCTGCACATGGTGACTTTTGACCATCGATCAGGAGGAAAGATTGTGAGTGGCAGTGCTGCTGTAGTGCCGCACACTTAAAAAAAAATCAGACTCTATTCAGCCTTTTACTTTCCATTACAACGTTCATTTTGTCATGTCTTTTCTTTTTTAAATAACCAACCATATTTTGTTTTTTTTTGTTCCAGGGGGAAACGGAGTCCATCACACTCAAATCCTGTGTCCGGAAAACGACAGATGTGTTGGACCGGAGGTTCTGTTTAGACCTCGATATAACAGATCGGTATATTGTCACTTACTATGTTCTCAAACACATGGTGATAAAATCTTGCTTGTATTAAACTTGTCATTTAATTTGTATTACTAGTGGCACATTATTTGTTATTGCCTGCTGGGTGACTTTTGCTTGAAGACAATGTAAATGTTGTCCACAGACTGTCCACAGAGCACATAGATCTGTTATGCTAAAGGGCCTAGCTCCACACACACACTTGGTGTTTGTTGCTATGTGTTTTGCATAGCCGAGGGCAGCACTGCAGGGGTTGCTTTGGAGGACTGCCCTCACGCATCATGCTGTAATATATATCGCATTTTGTCACAGAACTTAACCCTGCCCCGCCCCTTTTCTGTAGTATTAATAGAAGAGCAATACCTTAAATTTAGAATGGAAATGTGAGTGCACACATCTGTTTGGCCTGTAATGAGTAACTTGATATCCATCTGTTCCTACATGATTGGAAGTGTCATAAAACCAGCTGGCCTCTTCTTTGTAGTACAAGCAATCTTTTTTGCAAGTACATTTCATCCACTGCTTAATATTTTATAAAACTGTACCTCTGATGCTTTGCCTAATACAAGTGCGGTATGGCTCTCTCCCAGGCCAGGAACGGTGCTTACAGTGCAGGCTCTGTCTGAGGATGACCACAAGTTTTGGATGCAAGCCATGGGTGGGAAGGAGCCTGTGAGTCAGCTTCCACAATGTCATCATCTACCACTCAGTCATGGAGTTTTAATACATTCTTTTTAACTGCCATCTTGTAGAGAGCAAATACGTGTAGCTTTACACCAACATATACTTAGAACTCCCCAAAAACATACTGTGTAAACTTTAAAACTGTCTGTTTTTTTTGTTGTTACTTTAACAGATCGGGCATTATCTTACAAGGACTTATTCTAAAGAGCGAGGAAGTAAGGATCCAGCTGTGCCAGACATTGAATCTGTAAAATGATATGATATCACAATTTTATAAGCATTGGCGTTTTTTTCTTCTTCATTTTTTCCCTACCTGTAGTCGACGCTCAGTTGGATGATGTTGGTTTCAGTTTTGTGAAGAATTCCATCAGTGCAATAGAGAAAAGAGGTGAGCTATAAATATATTTAATAATGTAAATATCTGATACTAACGTATGGAAAATTAGAGTAAATTTCAGTGTTGGTGGATAGTAATAGTAATAGATAACATGCATGCAAGCCTTTATCTGTACACAAGGGGGCAGACTTTCTCCAGTATTGAAAAGGAAACAGGCTTCCCAGCATCACCTGCAGGCACCTTGTACTGAAGATATGCAACTGCCTTTTCACTGCATTATTCTTAGTTATTTGCTCTTATCTGGACACCTTTTCATAAAAAGTTGCGCTAATAACTGATATTTTTATGCACGTTGTTCCCTCATAATGAATGTGGTTAAAATTGAAGTCATGCAGCAAATCTATTATTTCTAAATACAGTATTGTCATTATTGTATTGTAAGTAATAAGCACGTAGAGGTGTATTATTTTTATTATTGTTATATTCTAGGCATTAATGACCAAGGCCTGTATAGGATTGTGGGGGTAAGCTCCAAGGTCCAGAAGCTCCTCTCATTAATGATTGGTAAGTTCTTCATTCTCCTCTGTAAATGGATTTTCTCACATAGAATTTTTTTTTTAAGTAAGGACTAAATAAAGTTAAAAATTTTAATTTAATGCCGGTGCACTATCTCTCTGAAATTAGGTCGCCCCTAGTTAGTTGAATATGCTGATGTAATGGATGTGTCTGTTAGGGGTGATATTAAAAAGATAGCGATTGGAAATCATCCCGTGACTCAGCCCACATGTACCCATGTCTCTCTGAAGTGCAACAAGTGCCAGCGTGTAGCTTTGCTTCGCTTTCATTCAGTTTTAAGTCCCCTGAGACAACCCGACGAGGTCCATCCTATTCACATTCTCCTGCTTTTTGGCTTTTCCTTCATTAGCACGCCAGTAAGATGGCCTCTCGTGTGCTCGCAGATGGCTTAGTCTGTCAGCTGCCTTTCTCAATTACCTTTATGCCTCTTACTCGTCTCGAATCCCTTTCACTCAACTCCCTTTCTATAGAACTTGTCCTCTGTCCTTTCCATTGCTCCCTGTCTGCTCTCTGGTTTCCTGCTGTCTCCAGCAGACACCAGCTCACTTTCAGCTCTGTGTTCAGAATGACAACAAACTCAGGCAGCCGCCAGCCTGTCTCAGCTTCCTCTCCAAAACCTTGCAGCCTCCCAGCCTGCCGACTCATGCGGTAGACTCCATTAATGTTCCGCTGCAGAAGTTTCTTTAAAGCCTTAAAGTATAGAAAACTTCCATCACTAGTCTTGAGAATTTGCATGTTGCTCATTTAAAGAAAAATAACGATTTCATCTGCGCCTAAATATTTCTATCTAAACGCAACTCGTATTTTATCCCTGAAATGACTAATATGTACGACAGCAGTTGTGTGTTACTTCTCCACAGACACATTCACAAACATTTCTTGCATACAACAGTTCACAGTGAGTGGGTGAAACAAGCTTTAAACCCTGAAGAAAGACTTTGGATCCTCCCACACCTCCTCCTTTTCATCTCTCACCCACCAACATGGCCACGGTCCAATCTGAGAGGACAAAGTGATACAAAATTCTCCCATCATATTACAGTACAAACAAAGAGAGCGGCACCTATTGAATGACAGACAACAATATAACAGGAAGAAGACTGTAAAAGTGAGCTCCGATCCCTCTCTGACCTGTCTGTGGTTCAGACAGAACGGGCAGGGCAGCGTGTGGTGTCGGTTGGGATATGGTCATAATAGCTGCTGAATTGGAGGTTTTGGTCCTCCAGATGTAATTGCATAGGTAAATTTAATGAATGCACATTAAAGGAGCAAAGTCAGGGATTTAATATTTTACAGTTCAAAGCAAAAGTTGTTAAACACCGAATTAGACCTGAACAGCTGCTGAAAAGGTTTATGGTGCACCTTCATTGGTTAAACGATATCGCTTGAATATTGACCCACCAGGCACACTGTGGCCTCTTTATGCCCAAAAAAACCAGATGATAAAGGAGAGTCATCTGTCGCTAGATCAGCCAAGCAGGCGGTTAGGACATTTTGCAGTGTGAGTGTGCACAACGCAAAAATAAACTCATGTAATAGCTGCTCTGAACAGCCACACCTGAAGTAAGAAGGAACTGTGCTGTTATTAAAATGTGAGGCTAATGAGGTACTTTTTTGACTGTATAATTTACAGAAAATTAATAAATGAAAAATCTTGAGAGAAAAATTATAACCTCCGACTCCTTTCTAGTTTGAATGTCGGCTATTTTTGGTTTGAGACCTTTCAGGAAAGGTGGGGATATAGGCGTTTCCTAAATCCACTGTGATAGAGTTATGGGGAAAAGTGTTTAACCGTGGATCAGGCACTTGGGAAGAATTACCTGTGAGCTGGTTGTTTGAGAATAAAAGAACAAATCAGTCACGCAGGAAGCAAACACTGACAGGTGCTGCATGTGGTTGTTGCTTCATCTTAATCCTGAACAGCATTTGCTTCCTCCCTTCTTCTTTTTCCAGTTGGCATCAGTTGCACATCTTAGTCTTTACATTTTAGTGGCACTGAACATCCTTACAGCACATACGTCACACAACCATCGCTTCATTTCCAATTTCTGCACATCACTTGTTTGTTTGGGTTTGGGTCAGGACGTGCTATTTACTTATCTCATGAATAGGCTTACTTTCATACTGGACCAGGCTTTCAATCAGCTTATCCTCAAATTTGAAAGTCTGTGAAGGAGAGTAAATTCCCTATTTTTATTTAACAGACTTTTCCCTTCTTAATATTTTCTGTATGATGAAAAGTTTTTCTGCTGGTGTTATATCACTCTGCCACTGTGCTTATTAAGTCCCCACACAGCACAGTGTTGGTTCCCTAGTCTTTATTGTTGCTAACACAAAAGAAAATAATATAGAACTGCACCTCAGTGGATGCTGTGTCGTTAACAGTTTTGCAATCAGTGCTGCTCCAACTGCTCCAGCTGTGTTTCTGCATACACCGACCTGGCCAAATCAGGCCTATTTGTGCAAGAGTACAGCGCCTCTGCAAACTCCATCAGTCTCACATATGGAGACACACCTGGCTACACACGCTTCCTAAAAACGTTTGCTTTCAGAAGTTGACACTGGACAGGCAATATTGTGGATGACGCAGATGGAGAGACACGCGGTCCTCCTGCCTGCAGTTGATAGATCAAATAAGAAAAAAATAAATAAATACGTTTCCTATTAACAGACCACCTAACACCCGTGAAGCTAAAGTCTGTGTGGTGGCTAAGACCCTAAGCTGTACACGTGTCTGAGTCCAAACACTTCACTGACACATTGCACTTCCTCTGTAATTCATCAGAGGCTACTTACGGTGTGACTAAAGCCCCCCCTACCCCACCCCCGCGAATTTTCAGCACAACACACCCTTGGAGTCCCTGTGGAGTCAGTGAAGTAGTAAGGGATTAATTAAACTTGTAATGAGTATAAAGCCAGCAGCCCTCTACAGATGCTGCAACTTCCTTCCATATCCTCTGGGGCGAGACTCGACCCCCGAAGGCTAGCAGGAATGCTTTTTATCCTCATATGGCTAATTACAAGTTACATATTTAAATCACATATTTGGACTTTCTAGGTTGCCCATCAAATAACACATAATGTTATGCATAATATGAACAGGGTAGTTAATTGGCGCCTCGGTGCGAATACCTCAGTCAGTGAGTAATTGCAGTGATGCTAAGTTTGTGATTCTTATAGATGAGAAGAGCGACGAAGTGGATTTGTCAGCCAGCGAAGACTGGGATGTTAAGACAATAACAAGTGCACTGAAGCTTTATCTGAGGTAAGGATTAGTGTGATGTTTTAATGTGAAAGACACACACACACCTGTGAGTTATTTGTTTCACCAAGCAGTGGCAAGCATTGATACTAAAACATTGCAGTGTTTAAATAAGGTAATTGATTCTTCTTATTGCTTTTGCAGTCACTTCAGCTCTCAACGTTACACCTGAACCCTCTGGTTGAACTGCTGTATTTTGTACCTATTAACAAACTTTTAATTAATTCCTCTAATTAATTTGAAATATGACAAATAGAGCTTACCGCCATCTCTGTAACCTGCTTCTCAGCAGCTCAAGAGTACAGTAGCTTTTTGTCTTCATTAGATGATGATAGCTGCACAGTTAAGAATGCAGGTACTCTTATTTTGGGGGAAAGTCGCTTAGTAGGTAATTATTTTTTTTCATCTTGTAAACCGTCAAACTGTGCTGTTGTGTATCCAAGCAAGTCTATTTCTGACCCCACGACAACTCCTTTGATGAATGCGGTCCTTTCCGCTTGCTTGAATGCGAAACACTGCATCCAGCGTTGATGCTTTATTTTATAAAATGGCTACAGATTTAATTATGCAGAGTGCCTTTGTATAATTAACTCCTTGCGAGCTCATAATGCTCATGATATGCATGTTCCACAGTCAATAACTCCTTCCAGGTTGGCAGCGAGTGTGGGTGAAGTTCAGAGATTAAAAATGTAGTTTGGCTGCAAGAAGATGAAGCGGTATAATTTTTAATGCCAATCTGATTTTGTCGACATGCTGTTGCAACAAATTGAGTTGGCTTTGCTTGTTGCTTGATTGGAGGAAAATTTGCATTTAAAGTTGGGAATTTGCCTGCTTTCGTTTTATGCATATTAAAAATACTAAAAAGAAACTAATACAGTTTTTTGGGGTGGAGGGTTTTGATTACTTGTTTTATTTTGTCACTATGGAGGTCTTCAAACAGTCACTGCTATGTAATTAGGATGTAAATGTTAAACCTAGTCAGAGGGGTTAAACTTGTGTGCACTGACCATTTCCACAAAGCAGACTGATGTAGAGGACTGTGGACTCTAGGACATTACTTAGTTGGGAAGTTTTACCTCAGCATTTTAGTTACCATGCTCTTATCATTATTGACATGCTATATGAAATCAACACAGTGTTTTTCTAATTTGTCTTTTACTTGCATGACCTGCTGAAGTAAAACAGCCTCAGTCTCCTCAGTTTCCTCTGAGGCTAAGTAGCTTTGGCCACTATCCAGCTGCAGTGTGAAAGTACCTTCAGATGAACTTGGTTATCTCAACGTGTGCACCGTCTAATTCCATCTCCTGGCCTGGCCACATTAATCATTGCTGTGTGCAGACCCTATAAAACAGTGTGCCAGCTATTTCTGTCCCTCTTGCTCACTTTAACTCTCCTTCTCCCTCCCACCGCCCCCCCAACCCGTCTCTCTTTCTCTCACTATCTCTGCGAAGGAGCCTTCCTGAGCCGCTGATGACCTATGAACTTTACAAAGAGTTCATTAGCCCCGCAAGTAAGTTCTACCGCCTCATGTACCAGCTCTTCATCTGAGCGCAGACCATACGCAAACAGAAGTGTATGTATGTGCCGTATCAGTGCGAAATGGGCATTTTATCAATTGAAGCAGCTGAGTTCATTACTTAGTTCTTCTTCAGGGGGTTATTGAAAAGGAGCAGTGAAGTGAGACACAGTAAAAACACTTTTAAATTAAATTTTACAAACTTTGTTTAAACTTTGTGCTTTTAAGGGAAGTTGGGCAACAGTGGTCACCTTTTTCATGTCTGAAAGCTATTGTGTGGTGCGCGTGTCTTGATTGCTAATTATTGCCTTTTTATGTCTTCCTGCGTGGTATCAGTAATGTGTTACTTACTCGCAGCACTCAGTGCATTTGTTCTTGATTCTAACCCTACCAAAGAGGCTTTCAGCTCCCTTTGGCTTAGTTGCATTTGTCTTTTCATTGTAGACGAGCTTATTCCAATCTCCATATAATCTCTACCTGTTTAACATGGGACTAAATTTGTGGCCAAAAAAGCCATTAAAGATCCTGGATCCAAATCATCCAGTGACCTTGAAGAGGAAAAAAAAAAGAAGGGAAAAAAAGAGGGTTTTTTTCTGCCCACATAACATAATTTCTGTATGAAATGTTTTAAATCAAGCCAAACTTGAATCTTATTACAACAAGTGCTATAATTGGATCAGGTTGACATTTTTATCAGGCGCTCGCAATGCCCTCATAACGAGGGGGGAAAAATGGATTAGCAATGAATATTTTTTTTGATGGATGACAGCATCCATAAGAAGCTTTTGCCATGTTTAAATCCTTGTCGTTCCCATAGTAATGATATTTTGTGTGCCTGTGTGTGTTAGCGTGTGGGCGGTCAGATGCCCATGTGTGAGGAAGTGTTTAAGAGATGATCTCGGGGGTTTTAACACAACCCTTTATACGGTAGCGACAGTAACGTAAAGCTATCTTCCCCGCCAGCATAGTGGTCCCTGCTGCCAAATTCTGGGAGGCTTCAGACCATATATCACCATCACACCTCTTCTTCGTTTATTTGAACTGGGATGTATTTTCCTCTAATGCTTAATCCCATACACTTGAGAGTGATAGCCTCTGATTGTTGCACGCTTAAAGGTCCACCAACTTTTGCTCATTTTAAAACATTTCCAGACTTCCGATAAATACTTTTAGGCCTTTTTGAAGTAACATAGGGCTCACTCAAATCAGCAGCGACTAGAATTTTTCATCATCTATTTAAATTTCCTACTGTACAGTGTACCATCTGAGCTGTGCTGGCTCCTTGCCACGCGAGGAGCACAGAGAATTCCTTGTAGTTTAATATGAGTACACGGCTGTTTCTGCATTTGAACAGAGGGCGGTAGTCCCGAGTCTCGCATCCAAGCCGTCCACTGCCTGGTCCACAAACTACCGGAGAGGAATCGACAAGTCCTCGGGCTGCTTATGAAGCATCTGGCCAAGTGAGTGTTCATAGTTCCTTGGTCATAGTTCAGCCAATCTCCACCCCCTCTCTCTCTCTCAGTTCTCTCTTTCTGCTCTTCCTGTCTGTCTCCTTATTCTCACTCCACATGCTTTTTCTCTCTCTCTCTCCCTCACTCCCACTCTCTTCACTCCCCCTTCCCTGCTGTCACTCCATCTCTTCTCTGTCTACTCAGTGACTGCTGGGTAAGAAAATTGATGCCACTAGCGTCTCGATTCTTTTTTCTTTTCTTTTTTTTGCTTTCTCTAAGGTCATTTTGTTGTATATTTAAAGTTGTCGAGGGAGGATTGAGTAGCCTGCCGTACCTGTTCATCACGCTGTTTTGCAGCCCACGGGTGAAACGAAATGAAATAGACCACTCAAATTAAGCCCTCTCTTGAGATTACTGTATACACCCCTGGACGGACCACTATTGTGCATCATTCCATTTGCGAGATTAGATAGGAAGAAAGATTTTAAGAAATAATGTTAGCTAACATTACAAGGTTTTACCTCAGCAAGCTTTTTATAAACTAAATATGAGCAAATTGAAGATAAGTAAATAATCCCTCTTCCCTGAGGCAGTGAAAGTCTGGTGGATCTTATTTCATAGAAACCCGCTGCAGAATCAGGCTGTGGTAAAAAGGCAGCGCTATTGAAATTGAATTTGGATTATCCAGCGTGAAATTCTCCAGACTGGAGAGACTCGAATATTTTTCTGAAGTTGGCGTGTGTGCATGTCCTGCAGGGGAAGGAAGCAAAGCCAGAATTTCACACTCCTATCTGAAATGGTTTCAGAGATGTTATAAATGTGAGTTGTCACCAATGTTTTTGTCTTCAAAGGCATCCTTTGAAGCTATTTAAACTGTCTCTCTGCAGCTGCACTGCATATCATCATATTTGGAGTATGAAATCTCTTCACCTGTCCGTATAACTTTTTCTTCAAATAAAGGTTTTCCCAACTTTTTTTTTTTTTGACCACTTAATATAGTTGTACCTACTGAACTCCCAGGTTTGGAATGGATGTAGGTGACATTAAATAAAACTCCAGTCTTTCCTCAATGTAAATATCATTTGGTAAGGAGGATCATCCCCTGGCCTCTTTGCATGTCAGTGTTGGCAATATGATAAAAAGAGCACTTTTGAGATTAATACATACTCGCATTCAGAACACATAGAGAAGGCTTCATCAATGGCCATGTTGTGTGCTTTTGAAAAGAAAATCTGAAAATAATCCCCAAAAGTTATTATATGTGAACAAAAATAGAAAGTTCATAGTAATTGAACTTAATTGTAGTATCTTTTTGTAGTGTGGAGCTTACATTTGAAGCGGTTTATATACATTTCATATGACACAAAGCACCATAAAGTGCTGCAAGGTGTCAGTTTGGCCATTCTCTTTCACATATTAATGGGATGTGAACCAACACTGTAATTAGTTACTAAAGTAAAAAGAAGACCAAATTATTGAAAGTGTGATTTTTAAAAAATATATGCTTGACTCTGATGCCATCAACAAGTGACAAAACAATAAAAGGCAGGTTGTTTAAAGTTAAAAAAACAAACAGAACTGATCAGTAATGTGATGTGAATGCCACTGAGTCAGAGGAAAAGACTCCGTGGTACTTTCAGCTGCTCCCTTATTTCTGCTCCCAAAGGATCAGCACAGCAAATGGATCTGCATATTTGATTTGGCACACATTTAACATGAAATACCCTTAACCTCGCATTTATCAGGCTTGGGACCAGCACTAGGAGTTCACGAACAAGCCACCCTTCTTTTAGGCTAGGTTCGTGTCTCTTCTCCGTCTCAAACCAGGGATCTTTTGGATGTGAGGTGAATGTGTTAAACGCTTCTATGCTGTGAAAGACTACAGGAGCAAATATTTCGGCAGCAGTTTTAAACATTCTCAAACTAAAATTGCAGAGAATTTGAGCATTTGAAATTAGTAATTACTTTTGGGAATCACAACCAGCATCTGTAATAGCATGGGGTTACATTAATGCACATAGCATGGGTGATTTTCATCTGTGAAGGCACCATAATTATTAAAAAGATGTGCACAGATTTTGCTAACCCACAGTCCGTGGCACACTCCAAAATAAAAGATTCAGGATGCTGAACTGGTTCTACCTACAATCCTACATTCACGAGTCATCCACGAGTCCTTTCCTGACATGAAAAACATTGTACATGGTACAACAGGGTCATGTTTGGATGCTGGGTCATGTTTGCATTAGTATTCCCCCTGGGTTAATTGAGAAATGTAACAATGACAAAAAGAGACACCATACGCGCGCATATTTGCTATAATGTGCTTCGAGACTTGTTGCCTGTGTGCCCACAAGCATTGTCAACAGTCACGCTAGAGTAGTGTAACTTCACTCTTTAGTTACATCTGTCACTGTCACTAGAAGCAGTGTCCCTTTGTTTTCAGGCCTGTGTGTGCCCTTTACTGAATAAGGAATAGCGATTCTAGATGACAAAAGCAAACATTCAAGCCTTTCAGTGAGCTGAACAAGATTCAGTCTTAATCGTGTGTTTCTATCTGCTAATGTGACTGCATGCAGTTTAGACTTGTGTTGTAGAGAAAATAAGTAAAAGTCACACACGCCAAGTTGGTAAGATTGCAATCGCAACTGTGGCCAGGGCGCTCATACAGACACGAAGCCAACAAGTTCAAACACCATCAGATAAATGGGAAGGAGTGCATGTCTGAAAGGGCCTATTGGCGTCATAATGAAATTACAAATACAAATACAAATAACAAGTCACAGTCACAGGAGAGCTGCTACAGTGCAGCGGTAAGCCGTCCTAACTTTTTGGAATTTGTTGCTGGCATCAAATTCATTATTTTACATTGGGTTTAAAAATGTCTCTGAACTAGCTGTTGCATAGGCCACCATCTACTAACTTAATGAGCTGGAAGATGAGTGCATCCAGATCTGGGTGGTTTACCACCTCCAGTTTTGAAGGGTAAAAAACTTGTCTTGTGTTTAAGGGCTGTTTTTCAGCCAGTGACTAAGCCTTTATTTAACATTATTTTTGGATTCCCTTTCTCATCTGCTTATGTAACTTTTTTGGGGGGAGGGGGAAATAATGATCCATTACAGTTACGCTACTGGAGCTCTGCCCTTTTTTATTCTTGGACTACCCTGTCTTTGTGAAGTTAAGTTGTTTAGTTGAAATTAAGTGGCTATAATGCGAGTGGTTATTTTCCCCAGCGTGGCGGCACACAGCAAGCAGAATCTGATGACCGTGGCCAACCTGGGTGTGGTGTTCGGACCCACATTAATGAGGCCACAGGAGGAGACTGTCGCCGCCATCATGGACCTTAAGTTCCAAAACATTGTGGTGGAAATCCTCATTGAACACCATGAAAAGGTAACACACAGACTTTATGATCTATCATATGCCTAGTGCAGTGCACTCTATAGACTGTATAAGTGTCTAACACTATTGTCTATATATACTGTGTCTATAGGAATATCCCTCTATTGTATTCTATTGTCTTTTTTTGATTGTACACACGTTAACTGCGTTGATTCTTCACATTGAATTCATCCTGCGAGTGCAACATTTTCTATACAACTGTTTTGCAATTCGCAGTCCACAACTATATTCACTAAAACCTAAGCACTGTAGGCAGAGCCAGGTAAGTGACAGCACGAAATGAAATCTGAGGTGACATGACATCAGTAAGCTGCTCACAGCACCTTGTTGTTTACCTACCTGTGTGGCGCATAATTACTCGAAACTGACAGATTATAAATGTGCTACTGCAGCAAAAAATGTGTTTGCGAGTCTTTTTTGGAACGGGGCGCTTTATTACTGTTAGAAGTTTTGTGTTTCGCTTCCTAAATTATTATTTGGAACAGAAGTGCACGTACTGTACTATGTCTGACAGAAGAGTTCCATCTGGATCGAATAAGAGTCTCAATTAGGGGAGATGTGATGCTCTTTTCTTCTGCAGGTATTCTTGTTTTTGGTGAGGGTGGTTTATATGTGTACATTGAAAATCTTTTTTTGCTTTCTTGAGTAAGTGTTCTGGCAAAAACATGCATCATACTAGATGATGGGGTAATTTGTGGCTATTGGAAGCTTTTCTGAGCTGACATAGAGCTCAGATAATGAAACATGCTTGGACAGAATACCCTTCACCCAGTTATTGAGGTGCAGAGAAGCTCGATGTTAGTTTAATTTACATATTTTTGTGTGGCTCTCCAATAGGGGGAGCCCTAAGTGCTTCTACCAGAATCAAACACATGGTTTTCTCTTCAATTTCAGCCTTTTGATTACTCCGTAGATTGTTGCATACATTTTATTACATTCAGAAAGGCCTGTCTGAATGCATTTATTTTGGTTGTGAGTTGTTTCATAACCTGTAGTTCACAGGATCATGTAATCTCCCCCAGAATGTCATTAATCGGTGTCAATCCTCAAACGGGGATAATTCTCCGTGTCAGAAGAGAAAAAGGTTTGAGATTAGTTTTCTAATCTGTTTGGAGCAGCGCTGCACTCGCTGCATAGAATCAGATGAAACCGGGAGCTCGTCGTGTTTATTTTCCTTCCAAGCTTCATTAAAATGAAGACGAGGCGTGTTGCGAATAATGTCTCCACCCAAACTCACAGATCTAAAATGGGGTGTGAGAAAATACAGAGGCAGAGTGCGCAAATGTGCAAAAACAACACCAGCCAGCCCCGCGTGCACCGCTAGTGTCCTTAGACTACCTAGAGGTATCCAGCACTGGCCGGCTGATAAAGGATGTAGTGTTAGAATGCAGCAAGAGCATTTTAGAAAGTACAGCATGTTTGAGCAGGGGAAAAGTTGAGCAGACAGACAGACGGGCATTAACTTCCCTCACAGCTGAGTCCCACTCCAGACTGTTGATACCCCCAGATACCAACAGTAGACTCTGCTTTACATTCACCTCCATCTGCAGAGAGAGGCGAGAGGGGAAGAGAGAGGCAGCACAAACTCTCAGCCATATCAGATTTCTCACTTTTTCTATCTGCCTCTCTCCTACAAACTTTCTCTCTCATGCCCCTCCCCCCCTCCCCCTCCTCTATCTGCCTCTCCGTTCACACTCTCGCTCACTTTCTCTGCCACTTTCTCTCTCTCTCCTCTCCCTTCCCTACCTCCCTCCTCTCCTCATCTGTGATCCTTTCTGAGGCTCTGCTGAGACTTCCTCTTCTCTGCAGCCCTATTCTCTTTTAACTCCACATCTGAAGTTTATATGTAAACACGGGCCCGGTGTAAACAGGCTTTGCCAGTTGGCCAGTCCTCCTCAAGTCCAAACCTTGTTTATTTGACTTTGGGTCAATTTTTTTCGGAGGAGAAACGTCACCTTAACTTAGACCTGGATTTCTGGATGGGGGAAGTGATTATTTATTTAGTTAGTTATTTTTTAATATTTTTGGCACACACATATACACACATGCGCGCACACACACACGAATCTGTTCACATGCAGTTTTTAGGGTCCAATCAATGAGCAGCTCAACTTTTCCTAGGAGAACTTGCTGCTGCTGCAAATATCTTTTTCCATCCACAACTACATAAAGACTGTGAGTTTTTCAAAACACATTGGTTCAGTTGAGGACATGCTGCAGCTCAACAGTCTAGGGGTATCTGCACTGTGTATGCTGTGTTTTGCTACAGACTTATTCACATGTGTATTCAGATCTTTACAGATGCTCCCGAGTCATGCCCTCTCTCACCTGATGCCCCGGTGCTCTCTGCTCCCACGAGGCACTCCAAGAAAATGAGTCGACAGAATCGGCCTTTGGCTGTCTACAATCCACAAGCCCTTGACATTCAGAATGGTAAGAGATGTACAAGTTTGTACCTGTATATTTTCACATTTCTTGGTGTGTTAAATGAAAGGTGTTGTGAATGTGTTTAGGATTTTTTTTTTTTTTTTTTGCTCTAGAAGTTCAAATGCTCCTCACTTTAGCTGTAAAGCACTATAGTGATTCAGCAAGCATCTCACTTAGCATTTATTCATTTGTAGGGCCCAAGAGGTCTTAAGTGGCAACAAATGAGTAATACCTGCCCTGAGACTTTTAGTAAGTGCAAATGAACTGAACATAAATCTGTTATGCTGGAAAATATTATTTTACTTCCATTTTACATGTGTGGATATGTGGATACACCACATGACAGCAACTCAATACATTTAGGCATGTAGATATGGTGAAGATGACCTGCTGAAGCTCAAACTGATAACTTTGATTGTAGCACGGTTGTCGGTGCCAGACAGGCTGGTCTATAGAAAATAGCAAAGTATTTCACAAACTGCTGATCTACTGGGATTTTCCCCACACAGTCATCTCTAGAGATTACAGAGATGAAACAAAAAAGAAACTATACAGTGAGGGTAAAAATGTCTTGTTGATGTCAGTGGAGAATGGCCATACTGTTTCAAGCTGAGAAGAAGGCAACAGTAACTACTGGTTACAACCAAGGTATGCAGAAGAGCATCTCCGAATGCACAACTCATTAAGTCATGAAGCAGATGGGCTGCAGCAGCAAAAGACCACGCTGGATGTCGGTCCTAAGCTACGAACAGGAAACCAAGGCTACCCCTGGACCAAAAAGGAAAACTGTATGGACTTTGCCTGGTCTGATGAGTCTCGATTTCTGTTGCAGCGTTCAGATGATAGGGCCAGAATTTAGTGCAAACAACATGAAAGCATGGATCCAGCCTGGCTTGTGTCAGTGGTTCAAACTGGTAGTGGTGCAGTGGTGCAGAGAATATTTTCTTGACACATTTTGGGCCAACTAGTACCAACTGGCCATCATTCAAAAAGCCACTGTTTAGCTTAGTATAGCTGCTGACTGTGTCCATGCCTTTATGACCACTGCGTACCCATCTTCTGATGGCTGCTTCCAGGAGGATAACGCACCATGCCACAAAGCTCAAATCGTCTCAAACTGATTTCTTTTACATGACATGAGTTCACTGTACCCAAATGGCCTCTACAGTCACCAGATCTCAGTTCAATAGAGCATCTTTAGGATGTGCAGCCAAAAGAATTTTCTGCAAATTTGTGAAGCTATCATGTCAATATGGACCAAAACCTCTGAGGAATGTTTCAGCACTTTGTTGAATCTATGCTGCAAAAAATTAAGACAGTTCTGAAGGAAGAAGGGGCTCCACCCTGGTACTAGGTCTACACAAGGAAGCTGCCAGTTGAGATTCAGTTGGGGGACAATTTAAAATCCAACATGTATTGTCTTAAAGAACCTGAAAAGGGAAAACTTTAGTGCTAATTTATTTTAGTGCTAATTTGTACACTCACTCTCTAACATATTTTGTGCATTAATTATCATAATAGAGTGTTGCCAGGTTGTGAGGTGCACCAAGGAGGTTAGGCTTTATGTAATACGGTGTTGTTGAGCAGAAACACAAAGTTAATATCCAGAATTATCAGGAAGCCGAATCAGCATCTTTCTAATGGGTGGGTTTAAACAAAAACTAAACATTATCACTGTCGGATGCATTCATGCAACAATATTAGTATCCATTAGTTTGAGGTAGGTGTAACAAATAAACTGGCAACTAAGTGTATTTACCGCTGATCCCTGCTGAGCTCTAAATCACTCACTTTGTCTGTTCCCTTATGAGTGCTATGCAGAATAACAGTGTCTACAGATGACACACTGAACTTAATCACCTTCTTTCTGTAATACTGTTTGAAGGGATTTGCATCTGGGACTTTTCTGTGTTTTTGTTTACTTAAAAATTTACTTTCTCTAAAGATTGACTGGGAGACTGCAGCATAAGAGAGTCCCACTCTGGTACATCAGGAGAGCTGGTCACCTGACCCACTGACCCAAACACTCTAACTCTAGCAGTTTCTGATCCACAGCCAGTTAAATCCTTCCCCCCCTCTACAATACCAAAGGAGTCTAAATCTGCTTACCAGATTGCCTCTCTTTGTCTCCCTTGTGCTAGCTTTTACTGTGGGGTATTTTAATATCAGGGATGAAAGGCATAATCCTTTTTTAACCTTTGTGTCTTTTATATGGGTCCCACATAATAAGAGTAAAAGCAATTTAAGAATGCTGAAGTGGGTAAGAGAGAGCAGTGTTTATGTATGCGTGTGACTCTTCTTATGAGTCTACGTGCCGTGCTGGGTGTCTGATATCCGCGCAGATGTGACGGCACACCATGTGTAGAGAGGTGCATTAATCAGAGTATTTGTGTCAGGAAGCTTTCCAACAACTACAGTTTACAAGGCTCTTATCCTCAAGATGATTACAGATCACTTGCATGTTTGTTACTGATTTAATTAAAATGTAAAAGGTGCTAAAGATTTAGCTGCCAGTTTATTACTGTTGGGTGTGAGCACTTTACAAAAGATGTACTGTCAAAATCTGTTGATACAATGATATAATAATACATAAAATAAATTGAACTCATTATAAAGTGGTCTAAAGTTTAATCAATAGATTTTTTTTTTAATTCTTGGACTCCACTAGAGAAGCTTTGCATGATTTACAGTTCAAATTAATCTTTGGTGCAGACCCTCAGGCCATCTTCTGTCTCTTACAACCAGATTTATATCCTGGCATCACCACCTTCTAAGCAAACTTTCTTTTGATGGGTTTCCACCTCTAAACCAAAAACTTGAACAGTAGGCTAGCAGAAATTTTCTGCTCACATCTAGTGCTGTGTATAGGAAGCAAGTTGTAACAACAACAGCTTCATTTTTCAGCATGACAATCATCCCAAACAGACTGCCGGTGCAGTAAAAGCATACTTGGATAGAAAAACTCACAGTGTAACACTGTTGGTCATCGATTGGCCTCCCCAGAGCTCGGGCCTCAATATTATTGAAGCAGTGTGGGATCATCTTGAGAGAACAGTGCCAGCAGCCAACATCCAAAGAAGAGCTTTGAATGTCCTTCAAGAAGCCTGGAGAACTATTCCTGAAGCAGCTGCCTAAGAAAGATCAGGCTGTGTTTGTACCAAATATTGACTTTCAAGTTCATTAGAATTGTACAAACTCTGTTTTTGGCCTATATATTGTACTTCCATGTATGTTTGCACATGTTTCAATAAATCACTGCACATATTTCCTATTTTATTAGCAAAATATAAAGAAATGAGGGTGGCTCAAGAGTTTATCACTGTACTGTACATAAAGCCAGTTCTTAGACATTTTCATAATTGATGTATTTATTGGGGGAAAGATAAATGTTGTATTTATTGGTTTTGTTTTGTGGGGTTTTTTTTTTTTTTGGTTTTTTTTACATTTATCCTTTTGTGCCTCCCTCATCTCCTAAAAGCACAATCTTTACTTCACAGTAAAAGTGAAAAACAAGAGCTCGGCTCTCCCAGCTGTCTCTTAGGTTCCTGTCTATGACTTCACAAGTGTAACACTACGAACAACACAAACTTGGTTGTAAGTCTCGCCTGCTTTGACAGCAGTTTGATTTACAAAGTCCCTTGTTGATGCAGCATTGTTTTCATGTGTTGATAAATTATTCCGCTGTTTTATCGTCGGCGAGCTTGAGCAGACTGAACCTTTTACCGTCGACTAAAATTATTTAAAAAGATGTAATTAACTCAAACAAACACGTGTTAATTGTTTATTCCAATGTCAGCAGTGGGAGACGGTTCCAGCCCAGCTCCAGATGAGACATCGATGGGAAGCAATGAATCTGTATCATCGCAGTCATCATCAGCCTCGGCCTCAGAGGTGAATATGGAGAAGAGTGACCACGTCCCTCTTAATGCCAGCCTCTCCTCAGGCAGCAACTCCGGGTGAGTTCTTCACGAAGTCTCAAATCGATATGTCAGAATGCATGTTTGTGAGGTGAGATCTTCAGCTAACAGGGCACAGATGAAAATGATTTCAAATTAGTAGTGCTTCACGTCAAGTTATCCCATTCTCAAAGGTAAACTCTGTTTTTAATAACTAATGTTTGATTAGAGTGTTTTCTAATTAACTGGTCTTTGCTTCCAAAGCACAGCTGTTAGTCTGGTAATCAGACTTTGGGCCAATTTCCTGTCACTTAATGTATTGATTAATTTAAGATATGAATCGCTGAACTTCTCAGAAGTGTAGGGGATGATTCAGAGGAAAAGGCAAACTACAAATAAGAGAGAAGTACATTATTTTAATTGTAGGCTTTTTATTCACTTGCATTTTGTATTGATGTGGTTACTGTGGTTCTGTGAGTACCTGTTCTTATGTGTATTCATATTCTTTTTAGTCTCTTGTTAGTGTTTTTGGAGCAGAAGTCTTCCATTAAAACAATTGGATTTGAGTTTTTTTGTGTTCCAGTTCAAGCCGGTGTAGTTTAATCAGACCATCGGGGATTCGATGCTCCCCCCTTCCAGTTTGAAAATGTCCTTAGAAAAGCCCATCTTTTAGCAACATGTTAGCGTTTGTCTCAGGGCACCGTTGGTCATCCTCAGCTGACAGAAAATTGAAATTCCCTTTCACGGCTTTACAGTTTTGCATCATCTGGCTCGACAGTAACTTTGATGCACACTTGCGGACTAAAATGAAGAATGAAATCCTTTGAATATTAGCGCGCATATTTCAACAAGAACCTGAAAATAGCGTCTCTAAGCCAAAAGTCCAGCGACTTCTTCCTGTGGACATTATTAAAAAGGAAATTCATGTAAACACTTTGGTTTTCATTCATCATGGGAAGCAGTTGCACTTTTCTGCACTTAGCAGCTGGATCTCAGCTCCCTCTTTACCACTCTGGGCAAAAAGCATACTTGGCAAGATAAAACAATCATTATTAATAATGCACACTTACCTATTTTTGAACATTGTGAATCGTGGAAAACGAGCATCTCAGTTCTCGTGTGAATCACGCGTTTGCTAACCTGTAATGCACATTACACAGTTGCCATTTTTGAGTTTAATTAAATAACAGATTATTCAAGGTAAAGTGGAATTAATTATTGGAGTGTCAGCCCCATTGTTCTTGCTATTAGTCTTTTGTACTAGATGGGAAATGCATTAATAGCTGGAATGCATTGCCATGCCTCTCTCTCTCTCTCCCTCGCTGGCTTCTCCTTTCTGTCCTCACTGCTAAGTCCTTGGTCCTTTTTGTTGTTTTCAGCCTATGACTTGTCTTGAATGCTGATGTGAGAGATGAATTATTGGGTTATGCTGCAGATGTTAGACTCTCTGCTGTGTCATGTCTACAGATTCACCTTGGAATAGACTCGTTTTTTTTTTTTCCTCATTCACTGTCCCTCTCTCCTTTTCCATCAGCTGAAAAGAGTTGTAAAATAAAAACAAATCCTCCTCACAACTTGACAGAGGACAATGTGATTCTTCTCTCTGTGACCTCTGTGGGTGCCTGCCCGCCTGTGAGTGTAGGCATGTTTTGTTTTTTTTCTAAGTTGCAGGATTAGACAGACAAGGCTCTATAGCCCTTATGTAACCAACTCTATTTTTTTCCCCTGTGGGTATTTTATTTATTTATTTTTTTGTGCTTTCCCACATATGTGGCATCATGTTGGAGGACGGAAGGAGCAACCAGGAGGAGGTCGTAAATCTCGGCTCTTATTTGTTTGGGAGACAGGTGGCCGTGCGTTGGCCGTGTAAATCGTATTGACATTGGGGAGATATTCATCTTGTTTACCCTTATAGCCGCAGCCCCTGTCCCTTTATGAAGACTTGCGCCATATGTCACAGGGTGTCGCCCTGGCTTTGTTCGCTCATAAATCTTAGCATGTGAGATGGTAGAGACCTGTTAGCACAGCAGCTCTCTGGCGTGGAACCCAGGGATTCGGCGTGAGTTGTAGCCAAAAAGAGCAGTAGGGATGGCAATTGCTACATTACTTCCAGCCACTCTCAGAAATGTGTTATCTGCTCTCTGGCGTGCTCAAAGGCGCACCTGGAAAGCAACATATTTTAGTCTCTGTCCTGCAGCATGGCAAAAATCTGCATGGTCATACAAAAAAATGCATCCTGACTCACTGTATCATACAGTAACTCTTTGTGGGCAGTGGCACGATTTATCTTCTCTGTCTACTTCCATGTCTTGCCTCATTTCTCCTCTTCTTCCTGAATTCACTCACAGCTTCTCCCAGCGGCTCGGTTGCCCGAAGTGCTGCCCAATGAGGTTACATTTTCTGGCCTTTTTTTTTTTTGGCCTCCTTCTATCTCTGTGCTGCTGCCCCACCTCCAGCCCTCCAAGCCTCCCACTGGCAGACAGCTGTGGATCATAAAATGGTGGATCAGAGCTTATTTCCTGCCCACCCAAACTGGAGATTGCTGGGCGAGCAGCTCAGCTATAGGTCTGATCCCACTTTCTACTAGAAACAGTACTAAATCCCACCGCTGCCTTTCGTCCTTTGGTAGAAAGACGGTCGATAGCCCCGCTCATCCCCATGTTAGCTCCACGCCAGGATCAACAAGGCTTGGATCCTCCAGGCTGAAATTCCTGCAGTAATGAGAAGCAGCAGCCCTCTGCTGTTGATGAATTTCTCCCTGCTACTAACCTGGCAGTGCGTGATAACCCCGATGTTCATAACGATAAACCAGAAGACCTCCAGGTGCCGTTCACTTTGAAATTCCGTGTTTGCAATATTGTTTGAGTTTGATATAATGATGCCCTTTAGTTTTTACAGTATGCCCTCTGCTCAATATAATATACATGCACATCCTCACAACTTGAAACTTAATACTCTTAAAGAAAACTCTAAATATTACCGGCATCTGAAAGGGGATTTTCATCCAGGCCTTTCATGCACTGCATTTTCAAGTCCCTATTTACTGTATTTAATCATCTTTACAGAAAAAGCTTAGCTAGGCCTGTGACGGGTAAAAAACAACGAAGAGCAATTCATGCTCGATGCTATTTTTGCTGAAGAGAAACGGCAAACGATTTCCCTCGCTTTGGCTTAGCTGTAATTGTGAAAGCAATTTTTGGATAAATCCATTTACCTCTGGTGCATTTAACAAGTTTCTAGGGCAGCCATGTGGCGTTCCTGATTTCCCTAACTGTTTATTCTGTTATTATTATTTAGATATCTGTTTATTTTAAAGATCTTCACAGAGCTGCATAATCCTCTTCCCAGCAGTGAGAAACAGTCAGACAGATCAGTTAACTTTTCTGAAATATGTGGATGTTCACATTTTCTCCTTTCAATATCATCTAATTTTGGATATGGCGTGTAGGTGAGTGAGTTCACCTGCTGGTGGGTCAAGTGTTGGCGCTCCTCGGCTCTCCTCTCTTTTGGCTTCGACCCAGGCGGACAGTGGTTGTGCCTGGGACCAGGTTAATGAGTGGATTTGCTGCACTGCAGCGCACTGTCCCCCATGCTGATGTGGAGCAGCTGAGCACCACAGTGGCCCCACACTGCTGCAGAGCTATAAATCACCCACAGTCAGGCCAGGCCCAAACAGAACAGCCACCGCTGGGGATGGACAAGAGCACTGAGAGAAACAGGGGAAGAAATGAGGGAAGAAAGCAGCTACGGGGGGCGAGGGGGTGGCGTGGGACGAAAACGTGAGCACAGCGTTGTGTTCACCTCCACCTATGTCCACATAACATCCCCAACCATGTTCTCCCTTAAGGCTATCTCTCCCCCCACCCCTGCTAGTGCCAACGTAACCACTATTCACAACATCCTCTCAACCTCCAGCCCCTCCCCAGCTGCTCCCTCTAATTGCCTTTATTAACGTCTCTATGGGAGCGGCAGCTAGGAGCAATTTGCTCATTATGTGCTGTATTAGCACTGGCCCTGGGGCAGGCATGGAGCACAGAGGGATGCCTGGCTGAGACTCCTGCTCTCCTCTGCTGCACTCTCCCTTTATCAGGACCCCTACCTCAGTCCTTCAGGTCGGCCATAGACTTGTTGGCCCTGACAACGAGTTTAAAGCACAGCTACTACCACAACAGATAAAACTACAGTCAACGTGTGACTGTGCAGAACCTGAGCACACTACTGTAGGCACAGGTTTTACCAAGAAAAGAAACGCATAATGGCTTGAGAACATCTTCACTGGGTACACACACAAAAATCAGCTCAAAATGGTGACGTTAACTAATTTAAATTTTCCTTGTGATTTTGCTATATTGTATATATAAATGTTATATTTAATGGAATCTGGTGAAATAAAATTTAATTGATTGGTATATGTTTAGTTTATACCAAGCACATTTTCCTTACAAAAAAAATTGCATTTGAATAAATAAACCTTTGAGTTCGTATATTTCAATTGCATTTATATTAAAATCTTTGCTTCGTGTTTATTGAGGGTGAAAAAATATAATTTTTTTAACTTTAGATTCTCAGTTCAGTTCAATTCGGCAAGTCAAGACCAGGGTGTACAATTTTGTTTTTATGTAGAAAGCAGGGGGAGTAGTTTAATGACAAACGCTACGTGTGAATACACAAGAACATTAATGCTGGTATTGTGTTGTTTTGATGGAAATATGACCACATGCTATACTGTAGTATTTCAACATTACTCTATGTGTAAGATGTCCTTAGCCTTAATCTGCATTCTTTTTGATGGCCAGCAGGGGGTGACTCTTCTAGTTGCAAAACAAAGTGATTGTACAGAAGCGTGTGGTTACATGAGCCTACTTCTCTTTTGATTTATGACCTCACTAAATGCTAATTCTAAGTCTAAATGTTTCATTTTGTCATTTATGGTTAAATTAACAGTTAAATAAACTATAAATTGTGCAACATTCCAGTCAGTAACACCCCTTTCTCTTAGTGTTCAAAAAACAAGTTGTCAGCGGCTAAAAATCCAAAGATCCAAAGAGGGAAACCGATGGGTGACATAATGCTGACCATAATTTCAGTCAGTAGACTACACCGTGGAATCTGTGGTGACTAAGCTGCTCTGTTTTATTTGCAGATCTGGCACAGCAGCAGCCTCCTGCTCTGCTCCTGGATCGTCAGGAGAGAGTCAAACTGCTGCTACCAAGGCTACTTCTGACAAAGAAAGGCAAGAGGAAAGGTAAGACAGGGCTCTTTGCTAGTTTCCTCTCTAATTTTGTAATTGCAGTTGGCCTCTCTTCCTTGCTGTTTTGTCTGAATTGTTCACTATCACGCTCGCATCATGTTTGAATGTCATGCGGAAAAATTCTTTCACTCTCTTTTCCTGTTTTAAATCACTTCCTCCGTTACTAACTCGCTGGTCTTATCTTGCGTGTCTCAATGGTCTAGCATCAGCGCAGCTTTTCACATCAAATATTTCCCTTCTTTTTCTTTTTAATGTTGTTCACTCTTTCTGTGATTTGGTTACCTTTGAGGAATTGAATGCCACACAAGCATCGGCCATAGCAGCAACCTTCTCCTTTGTCAAGCCTCAAATGGTACCTTGAGAGAAGTGGATGGGACTGTGCACGCAGTCAGCCCATTGCACTGATCAATTGCCCTGCCTGCCTCCAAATAAATGCTCAGTTCATTTTCAGTGCCTTCAGATGTTGCTGAGGAGTATGCAAACAGCGTGGTAATTCTATGGGCAATCCATCAATGTTGTTTTCATCGAAATAAAAGTCTTCGTTTTTCCAAATGCGGTTCCACATGAGTGCATTCTTCCAAAATTCTTCTGAATTCAGGAACTTGGCTGAGCATTGTTGTATTGACAACTCTGTGACCACAAACTTTTTTCAGTTTGTATATCTTCTTTCTCCTTTCTCATCCTACATTGTTGCCTCTCTGCAGAAAGAATATGAAATATTTATCAGGGCATCGTGCGTTGAAGGCACAATTTCTACATGGTAATGTTGCTGGCGTTCGAGATAACACTTTGCAATGGTGGGCAAAACAAGCTTTCTGTGGAGACGGTTTTTATGTTTTTGCCAACCGAATGGCATAAATACGTCTTTTTACTAACCTTTGCGGTGCGATGAATATGGTTTCTTTGACGGCGCTCTTTTACATCGGGCTGATTTAAAATGCAGCTTCTGAGCTCACAAATGGGAATTTAAAAGCCGAAGCGCTGCGGAGGGAGATTTCTTTTCTACCTGTGTTTGTGTGCAAACCTACTTTAGAATCCCCCTGCTACTTTTTAATTATCTCACCATAGATGGTTGTCTGCTGCGCAGACCTGATGTGTGCTTTCCTTTTTGGCTGTACAAAATCTGCTGCAAACAGTGCTGCATCCCATTGTGTCTGAGCACACACACACACGCACACGTGCTTGTAGCTGTGTTTTGACTCGCTCCTTGGACTGTCTAGACTAGAGATAGGGCAAGACAAGGCTGTGTAGTGGCCCAGCTCCTCTCTCAGTACTTTTTTTCTTATTTTCCAACCTGGCCCATTTCTGCTGTTTCAGGCTAGTGAGTGAATGAACAAGCAGGCCCCGGGCCCAGATTGAACTGTGCGGTAATCCTTCCCAAAGCTCCGCCAGCTCACTGATTGCCTTCATTTTTCAGTGTCACCGGCAGGAAAGCCAGGGCAGTGTACCCATGTGAGGCTGAGCACGACTCTGAGCTCTCCTTCCACGTCGGCGACATATTCAACGGTGGTAAGTGTTATCGCCTACACCAGTCGCTCACTCAGAACCAGCCCTGGCATATTGGATTTGGAGGAAAACCGAACAGCCAATCTGATCTTCAATTGAACAGAGAGATGAGACAAGGAGGGGGGAGAACGGGGAGGGCTGCGCAGGAGACACAGATTTGGTCTGTGGTGTCTCTGAGACGAAGCTCAACTGAGCTTTAATCACTCATAGGGGAAATGAGGATTTTTCGAGTCCCTATTTTTTATATTTTTGTCAGAACCCTCCTTTATGAGACACAGATAGTATAAAGTGTATATACTGAATTATGTACAAGCAAACCTGCTTGTGGAGATGCTTTTGATATGACCCAAGAATTTATTGGTTGTTGTGATTACGTAGCATTACATTTTTGCACTGTTTGCAATGTGTGCATCTGTATTTTAGTATTGGTGTGAGGAGTATATGCAATTCAAAACATGATTGCAGTAGCAACGTTTAATTTAATAGAAAGTGGATTTATAAGTATTAAGAAAGTAATCATTTTTAAAAGTCAGATTAAACCATACTCTGGAGCCTGTTTTATTTTTCTCACATTTTAAATAACTATTTTGTTGAAGTTGTTTCTTTTGGATTTTAACATAAATCTCCAGTTATCCTGTTGAGAAAGTTTGGGCACATTCAGTACAGCTTTGTTTACTATCTGTGTGTCCTTCAGCACTTAATCTGGCTTCAAAGGAAGCGACTGACATTGTTACATAAATGTTACGTGCCGAGGTTTTAATCAACTAAACATCTACTTGCTGTGTCTTCAAAACCCTTGACATTTTGCTGCACTTCTATTTCTAAATGTATTTGTGGTCTTAAGTCAGAGCTGGAGCATAGCAGATGTGCAGAAGGTCAAGAGGTCTGACTCTTTACCAAGTCTGTGCATATGTGTGAAGACAAAGTTGACATATATTGATGTTTCCTAACCCTTAAAATTAGCAGAACATATCTGCATTTCTTATTTGCTTATAATTTATTCTCTTCGATTCTTAGCCACCTTAGAGACCTAAAGTTTTTTTTGTTGTTCCATTGTACTATAAAATATATACCAGTTCAAACCATAGTGGATGCAAACAGCCCTTTAACAACAGTCCTTGCATTGGAAGACAGGTCCCAGGGGCGGAGACATGGGGTGGCTATGGCCATGAAAGCCTGAAGACTTGACCCCCCTCTAGCCAACCCACACAGTCAGTGGTGGTGAAGGGGGGGCTACATTCACACTAAAAAGAACTGGAGTTATGTCCAGTTTGTTTTATCTTTCCAGCAGAAAGTTTTTGCAGAACTTTTCTTTGTGTTCCATGTTTCTATATTTTGAACACATTTTAGCATTATTTTAAAAGCATGAGTACGATTGAAATTGTTCTCGTCCTCTGAGTTTTATTGCAGTTTTTCAGTCACGTGACTGCTAAACACGTGACATTAACTTATCTGCCATTTTGGATGTGTCACAGTGTACAGTCAGGTAAATAAGGCCCCAGTGACACAGAGATCAGTCCATGACCATCTGGCAACGGATGGTTGTGAGTGGAAAATGTGTGTTCCCTTGACTTCCTTGCGATTGTGTTAGTTGCTAACAGATTGCTGTGGTGACTGGTGGCTTGCATGGAACATGCCCGGCATATCTGCAACTACTCTCTGCTTTTATTTTGAAGGCAACATTTTCTGTTTCCAGTTTGTATTGCACTTTTTCCAAGTTTTACTGCGACTTTGCTAGTAGTTAGCCAGTGCACACTAAGGGCAACAACCTGCTAGAGACTAACATGATCACAAGCAGGTTTTTGGTGCAACACCTTCCTTGCAACTGATTTCATCAAGTGTTGGTAAACAGCTACCAGAAACCACTTGTTAACTGGTTGGAGGTTCAGTGTGTCTTTTATATATATAATACACCTTCAAGCTTCGTCTACCGTGATACAGCTTCAACTCTTGGATCAAACCAAATTCTCCCTGCTGTCTTCTCCTGAAAAATGAATAAACCCAGAATCTTAGTTTCTTCCTGTTCTTGTGCAGAAACATCAGGACCAGCTCATCATCACTTAATGTCAGCTTAATTTTTTTCACAGTGCATTTTTTAAAAACTCATTTTTTGCAAAAATGCAACGGGTTTAAAGTGTATATGTTACAGAGCAAGTCTGCATCTGGAAAATTTTGAATTTCTTGTCGCTTTTTTGCAATGCGCTCAGTTTGAAATGGTGCTATGATTTAAAAATGAATGTCATGTTGTTTTTAACAAGAGCTGACATGAGGGATTGGGTCCATAACCTCATCAGCAAAATGCTCACTCAAGTCACAGAGTAAGAGACCTGAGAGCCATGTTTTCATGGACTTTTATTTAGCTGGGCTTTTTTTTTTCTAGCCGCATGAGTCGCCTCCTGCTGGTCGTTCAGCTCATCGGTCACCAACCTTTTTTGTGCTACGGACCGGTTCATGTCGGACAATATTTTCAGGGTCTGGCCTTTAAGGTGTCGCGGACAAATACAATAAAAAAAATAAAACCAGTACTGTTACCAAAAAAAAGAAGATTTATTCATAACACACAGGAAAAGACTCAGGGAAACCAAGTTAATGATAAAAATGATTAAAAAATAACGCAAAAAACCCTGAAAACCATGAATTTCACACCTGAGCCTCAACTCTCGCGGCCCGGTACCAAACGACTCACGGTCCGTGGCCCGGGGATTGGGGACTGCTGGTTTAACAAACATAGGTTTAAAGCTCCTCTGCATTTGCTTCCCTTTTCAGAACTAACTGTTACACCACTCATTACGCACTTCATTTAATACCACCACAATTCAACAGATAAATCTGTATGGCAAGGTGACGTCAGATACTAAATGTCGAAAATGTCGCAGAGATCGCAACAATTTTCTTTGAAATTCCCATTCTGTTCCAGGAAAAAGTGAGATATTAGTTTCTATTTCAATTTAGGCAGCCTTCTAAAAACGGGCTCCGTTTTGCTTTGAGGTTTTGGCAGTGACTTAACTTGTCTATCCCCATATGAAAGTTTTTTTTGTTTTTTAAGTTCTTATTTCTTTCAGTTTTGAGTAAAATGACTAAACTAAAAGGGCCAAATAAAAACAAAATGACCACTGGACTTAAAGTAAATATTAGGCCTTTTTTTTTATGTTCCGAGGCAGCCTGGGATTTGCTTTCTGACATATCTGTCCTGCTAACAGGGTCACAGTGTAGTTTATTGTAACTGAATAATCGCTGTATCCTCCTTTAAACCTCTGCCCTCCTCACTCTCTAACAGTGTACTCACTGGAGGCCCAGTGTCCTCTGTCTCTCTCCCAACCTCATCCCCTCCCATGCTGTTGTTCCCCCCCGTCGGTGACACTGTGTCCTCTCTTGCAGTGACCCAGTCGAGGGAGCCGGGCTGGCTGGAGGGGGAGCTGGAGGGGAAGAGGGGCCTCATCCCTGAAAACTATGTGGAGATGCTGTAGAACCAAAAGGAAATATTTATGGACATTTCATCACGTTCACCAAGGGAAGTATGGGAAGATGCACGTGCCTCGATAGCCTCGTTCAATCGAAGCCCTGAATTTCCTCAATCAGTAATGACAACACCATATGATGTTATTGGTGCATTTTTGTTTGTTTGTTTGTTTGTTGCTGGCAAGTAGACTTTACAATGCATTTGCAAGCATGTTTATGTGTTTGTTCATTTTAGCCAAGTGTTCACCTGATTTTTGACCGTTGTAATTGCAAAATGGGATTGCACTTCCAGTGCTCTGCTGTATATGAAGATGCTGTAGCCTCTATCCAAGGAACTTAGCAGAACCAGAGGAGAAGCGTCTCTCTGAGCGCCCTCTGCCCTGTTATACATGGTATCCATGAGCTCAAAGTCAAAGGGTGATCCTCAGAAACCAAAAAGTAGAATGTCAGCACTCAAAACCACTGTAACATTTGACCCCCTCACAACCCCTCATGGCCCTTGACATTGATCCACGCAAATTTGTTTGAGATACCCTTTGTGCCTTCACAGTCAAAGCACCCGGTGTAAACATGCGTACGGGTATGTATGAAAACGATTAGACGAACTTTTCATCTATACCATTTTGCGATGTTCTGTTCTTTTAAGAATAGCTAGACATCCAAAAGGAGCCACACTGCTGATGTAATTGTATTTTGTGTAATTGGCGCATTGATTGCACGTTTTGTTTTGTTCTTCTTCTTTCTTTTTTTTCATTTTAATTTACAGTGCCGTATCGTTGCTGCCGCACTCCTTTTTCAGAAACGCCTCTTAGCCACCCGATGGAGCCTGTTGGGTTAAACACTAACATCTGACAATCAGCCACAGTCGATTTCGGCAGGTGATCGAAGCCAAGTGTTTTTCTTCTGAAATCCTCCGTTTGGTTCAACGTTACTCAGGTTCTTCAGAGCAAAGGAATGAGACACTCCCACAAAGTCTGAATTTGGACTTTTATTAGTTATTGGACTTTTATAACTTATCGGAAGTGTGTTTTATTGTGAGCAAGACCATGAAATGCAGTACTTTAAAATATTTTTACCGTTTCGCATCCTTCGAGTTTTCAAAGCCCTAAAGAGTTACGACCAAGTATATTTACTCCTCTAAGTAATGGATGGGTTTTTTTAGGTTGTCATTTAGATTTGGTTTTAGCATGTGCGCACACCATAATACATTTTATCCCTCAGCTGTTCAGCGAAACACTTTAATTTGTCTGAGAGCTTTGGTTCAGCTGATTGTTTGTGTTTGCAGCTGAGGTTACAATAATTTAAGACAATGATTTATGACGTTTGTAAAGGTTCTTGGCTTTTCTCTCTCTCTCTCTTTTTTTTTAAAAATTTACCTTTGGGTAACTTCTTGATCAATGTTAAACAAATAAAGATATCTATTTTTGTTCTTTCACTGCATTGCGTATTCTTGTCATGAAAAAATACAATAATTGATTTTTATTTATTTTTTTTACTGATTGAGGTCTTTAACAGTTTCTTTAATGATTGGACTAATCTCACAACAGCCTATTAAACGACACACATTTCATGGCCGTATTGTGCCGACTGAGAGTTATAACGAATGTTTGCTGTTTAGATCTTTGTCTGGGAAATGTGCAGCTTTATTAATGTGAAACGTGTGTGTTTTTTTGCTGATTCATCCCTTGTGTCACTGAAAAGGCTCCCAGTTTCCCACAGAGTCTAAGAATAAAATGATGAAATGTGGATTCATCCTGCAGCCACTTCACATACACTGAACCCTGTAGTGTAATGTAAGCCTTCCTCTTTATATTGACCTACGCTGGGCCCCTCCGACTAAAAGCTACTTCCAAAATAACTTTCCATAAAGGGATTAAAAATAGATGTTAATCTTTTATGGAGGAAAAACACACTAATCCACCCCCCATCCCCCTCACCCCCACCCCAACACTCCCTGATCCATTAACATCTCAGCCTCACGCATGTTAATTCTTAGACTACATCTGTGTAATTAACACACCAAATGGCCTCCAGACCCAGAGCTTCGGCCTCCGTTACATAATTACCATCAGTGCACCCCCTGCTACACTCAGGCCTCCAGTGAGCGGGCTGATGCGCTGTTTAGCAGCGTAAACACATGCAGGCTTTGTCCATTTAAAGAAATGCTAAAGGTTTTTAGCTGTGGTTTTGGTGGGTGACACATGTCCACCAGCCCCCCTGAAGCAAATGTAACGTTAACATTATGAAATGAGGCAGAGCTAATGAGATGGGCACAATAGTCCCTCAACTACCACAACCGCCACCACCACTGCCACCCACTCCTATGGCTCTTCATCATCTTCCCTCCACCAGAATACTGCTGAATCATAGACGTGCGCCCTGCCTGCCTCTCACACTCTGCTTTGGACTGTCAGTCAGAAAGCATGCCATGCTGCAACGATCTGCCTACCTATCTCTCTCTCAGTAGTATTTAGGCTCATCTCTGCTCCCTGCCGCCTCAGCCAGTGATTCATTGAGGCTCTAGTAGTTTCAAAATCAATTAAGCTCCATTCATTTATTAGTTCTCGTCATTGTGTGAAATTGTTGAATAGGAACAGCGATGGGTTTCTCATATTTGAGGCTTGTTGAGCTGCCCTCCACTGCCACTTAAGATTGAGGTCAGCCTACCTGTGCATGCATTATTCATCAGTGTGCATCAGACTGGGGTGATGTATACATCAGTGTCACCATGTCGACTTACTTGATGCGTGTGAGTAAAAAAACTCCAGATAGATGTGTTCATTTCTCACATCCCAGGCCCCCACCGGCTGTGTGCCAGCTGTCCTCTACCTCCCATGACGCAGTGTCCTTCAGCCCCCAAAACACACACACACACACACCATGCCGTGACTCAGCCCAGATCAAAGCAGCGCAGCAGTTTACCTACAACCGTGAGAAAATGACACAACTGCCTTAATACTTTCCTGTGTCTCCATCACGCTTCACACTCGTAGACTCGGTGTATTACCGGGGCTGAAAACTGAGTGGGAATTTGGAGGAAAGTGAATTTCAAACATAAAGGAAAGAGTGTGTTTTTGTGTGTGTGCGGAAAGGGGGTGGGGGGGGACTCCTCAGCTGAGAAAGTGGGCCACAGAAGCCGCCATGTGTGCGGGTGCAGCCGTGAAATCAGCCTGATCCAATAGATTCTGTTTATCTGGCACGACTACAAGTGAAAGCAATTGGAAATCTGGGGGAGATTTGGAGAGGGCTGTGGATTCGCAGAGAGGGAGAGGGAGGAAAATGAGCAAAAAAAAGTAATACTGTCTGCTCTACAGTCTGGCAAAGCAGGCGTGTTTTCAGATCAGCCTTTAACAAGGTTAATGGTGATTTTTCTCCACAGGCGCTGTTTTACTGTAAAAGTCTCACGCTTGCCCGCTGCCTTTTTGTCATTATTCACTCTTCCCTCTTTCTGTTTCTCTTCATCTCCTCTCCTAGTGAATGGCGTACCTGCTGCTGCCTCTAACTCTCTGTTTTGTTTTGTTTTCTTTACCTCATTAATATCACCACCCAACAAATGCAGCTGTTTCAAATACATCCATTAACTCTTATAGTTTGGGGCAGGGGTATCAAATACAAGACCCGGGGGGGCCAGAATCGGTCCGGCAAAGACCTTTTCCTCCTAATAAAGATCTTCCCCATGGTCATTTTTCATTTGTTCTTCTTGATGGTCCAGAGTAAACAGGACAGTCTTGGCAACTACAAGCCAGAGCTTTTTATGTTTTATTTCACATTTATTTACTTACAATTTCAGTTCAACTCTATATTGACAGAGTGAATTTCAATGGCCCGGCCCACTTAAGATCAAAGTGGACTATATGTGTCCCATGATGTAAACGTTTTCTAGCTTCTTCTCATTGGTACAGATGCGCCTTTAAAACACACACACGCACACAGTTGCACACAACCCATAAATTACAACAAATGCTTCAATTTAATGGTTTTTTATTGGAATCTTGCAATAGTTTGCAAACACAAGTATGGCAATATCTGCATCAAGATATACAGTAGTAACTGCTTTCGAAGATGTTTTATTGGTTTATAGTGAGGGTTGTCTACTGTATGTTTGCTGAGAATTATTATACAAAGCATCTGAGTAAAAAAGTCAATTTTCAAATTGGAAAAAGAAAGAAACTAAAAAAAAAGAAGAAAAAAAAAAGGTTGTATATATTTATAGGAAAATGCACTGCCATGGCTGTGGAGATATGGCTTAGTCTCTCTACACCCGAATCATTATTGTGAACAGAGAATGGTGATGATGGGACTCCACGTACAGTGACTCCACCAAAGTGTACTGTGACACAGCAGTGAGAAAAAAAAAGACAAAAATCCCGAGTTATCCCGAGCCGACAGGGAGGGAGTTCATTTAGGAGCCGACAGCTTTGAAGATAGAGCCGCTCCCCCAAGTACGGGGTAAGGGTTGATCTTATTGTTTGCAGTGGGCGGTGATTGATGACCATTAAGTAAACAATACATTAATCTCGCTCCTCCGAAGCATTGCCTCGACACTTGGGGGAAACACACTTACAGTCCCTTTTAGCGGAGAGTTAGGAGATGAGATGTTTTGATACCGCTCTCAGTCGGCTCATTTAGAATTCAATTTCCCCAAAATTTACCAGACTGACCGTAGACACTCTCACATCAGCCACAATGCAACTCCACCACTGATGGTCCCAAAGCCCTTCAACAAATGCCTCCACACGTTGATCCGGGCAGTTATTTTGAATTTGAATGCTCACTGGGACATTAAACCTCCGTAAGTGTTTAAAACGAATTGCAGAATCTGCCCCAAAATAACATTTTAAAAAGGTTTTACCTCTAAAAATGATACTTCTACCGTGACCTTTGCCGTTGTGCGAGTGCCAGGTCTGTCTCCTCTCCTATTATGCCAGCAGTGGCTCATTTTCAAACACTGTGGTCTTGAGCCCCACCTGACGGCGCCTCAAACGACACCATTCCCTGCTGTTTCCCCTTGTTTCCAGTCTTTATGTTCAGCCTAAGCAGATTTCTGATTTCGACACTGGAGTGACACTCATCTTCTTATCTAGCTCTCTGCAAGCAAGCGAACAAGTGCGTGTCCCACTAAACTATATCCAAAAGTATTTATTAAAAAAATAGCCAGCTTATATATCTGGAGGACGATACAGGAGATGGAGCTTGATAACATCATCATCTTTGCATTTCTTGATACTTTTAATTTGAAGGTCCAGAAAAAAAAGGTGGGGGGGGTGGGGGTCGTAACTGAAATTGGCTGGATGGTCGGGTATACCGCAGCTTCTCTCAGTGTGTGCACAAAGCCAAAAATAATGTTCCGTCACATATCCGCAGTTTCAATCGTTTGTGACTTCTTGATTTTTATTGTGGTGCTCATCAACAATTACCGCCACGGATTAGGAAATCATTTCAACAGCAACAAGGATCCATCACTTCATACATCTCGTTACAAAATAAATCCTTTTTTAAATCGTTTTTTTTCCTACGAGTCAGGGAACAACAATGCAAAAAGTAAAAAAAAAAAAAAAAAGGAAAAAGATGCAGAATCAAATAATTTTACTTAATAAGAAGATAATAAATGTTCTCTCTCTAACATTCAGGTAGTAAGTTCCATAAGTCTCTCACGATGTATGATACATTCATTTCTCTGTTTGGCCCTTTTCCTGGTGCCAACCCCTTTCTTGAAATTCTCCTCTGTGATCCGACACACAGGACATGGCGAGTGGGAAACACACATTAATTTTTTTTTTGTTTGTTTGTTTGTTTTTGTCATTTTTTTTCCAATATTCCAACAAGATGGTTAAAGTAGAAATGTTTTATACTACACTCAACATAAGGACTTGCTGTATTATTTACAATATATACTGTAAAACTGTAAATCAGGTGAGATAAAAAGGCACAAGTTTCCCTTTTTTTCTTTTTAAATACAATGTAAACATCTCATCAAAAAGCATGCAATAACATTTCATTTTACAAAAAGGATATCGTTTTTAGACAAAGTACTTAAATATTGTTTTCCAGCAAAATATAATTCTCTCAAAAATACTTTCCCATTCATCCTATGAACCTTTAGATAGTTTTGTTTTTAAGTTTGAATTCTTGAAAAGAAAAAAGAAAAAAAAAGACAAGAAGCAAAATAAAGAAAAAGTGACAGATCAGCATAAGGGCACGGCAAAGATGGATCGGGTACTGCATGATAATGACTGCGCAGGAGAAATTATTATAACGTTTATGGCAAAACACAAGAATCCTAGCCTTCATGAGTGAACCGGGCCTACACACACACACACACACCAACCTCTTTGTGAATTACTGAAAAAGGATTCGGATTTGGGAATGACAAAAAGTTAAAACACCCTGCTTTGCTTTCCTCTCCCCCAAAAATACAGTATCGAATGACAGTCGTGATCCCAACAATGCCAACCTCCAAGCAGTTATGTAAATAAGTAAGTAAGTAAAATCACTTTGACTGATTTTACTTACTTTTATCTTTTTACGCCAACGTCCAAGCAGTTAATGAAGTAAGTAAGTAACAGCCCTTTTCCACTAGTACCTACTCAACTCGACTGACTCAATTTTGGTTGTTTTCCATTACAATCGAGTACCAAATACAGTACAGTAAGTCCCGTGACACAAACACAACAATGGAGGATGAGCTACCTGCTGCTCGGTCTAGTTCTTTTTGTCAAACTCGAGGACCACAGTGTTGTTTGTTTGTGTAGCCATTTTTCTCGTTGCTGGGTTTCAAAAATTTTGGTGAAGGAGTTGCTGTCATGACTTGTGGAATGACGCCACTGACTAGGCAATCAGTGCCATGTGGCCTGTTGATGTAGCATTTTCGGTTTGCCTCAAATTGCTTGGAAAAACCGCCGAGAAGGTCCTAAAAAAAGAACCTGGTAGCAGGTAACACCACCTACTCGAAAACCCTTAAAAACCGGGTCGAGTCAACCTGAGTAGGTACAAGTGCAAAAGAGCTACAAGTAAGTAAAGTTACTTTACTTACCTACTTAATCTGTTGTGCCAACTTCAAAGCAAATAACAACACAGACGAGACCTCAGATGAGCACGAGGCCACAAATACAGCACGCGGCCACCCTGATGTGGTAATGATGTCGTGTCTAACTTTAGGCCGGGGTGACCATGCAGAACGTTTTGCCCCCCACCCCGCATTATCACAGTTGCTTATCGAAACAGAGAATTCCTACGAGCTGCACCGACGCCTCATTTCACATTGTATCTTCTCTGTGCAAAAATCTAAATGTGGAAATAGGATAATCCTATAACATTAATGCATAATACCCACGCCGAAAGATCATCTATGCACATGCTTGCCAGGAGGAAAAAACAAAACAAAAAAACGCACACGCACTCCATACACACATGTAAATACACACTTACAGGGCACGAAAAAAAGAATAGTAATATTCACACACCGACCCCCCCCACCCTCCCCTTACACACACGCGCACTGCTTTTCTTCCCCAGCGACTCTGTCGTTTTTCAGTAGCATCATAGTAGTGTTCCACAACCACCCGGAAACCAGTGGGGTGTGAGACGAGCTAATGGTCCAGATGACTGGGCCTCGCCATGCTTTTAAAATAGTAGCACTTGGCCCAAAGATAGGGGGGGGGGGGGAAGAAAAAGGAAATAAGCAAAGTGAGGGAAAAGTGATCATACCAACACGAAAAGTCTGTTCTTCATCAAGCTCTCGTCCTCGTGTACCTCAAAAAACGTCTTCTGTACAACAGCTGAATAGAGTGTGTTTTTAAGAAGTTAATACCTGTACACATCTGCCTGGGGTTTGATACGTTAGCTGTTTTTACTGTAAGCACTGCAAAGAGTTAACGCTCCATCTTGGATTATATCGACTTTACAGAGTATGCGTGTTTGAACTGCGAGCCCACGTGGCGTACTGCATGGACTGTTCTACCAAGTTACTGTACATGTTATGTTTTGCCTGGCTTTTGTAGAAACGAAGCACCTTAAATGTAAAACGACTGGCTTGTCAAAAACTTAAAACCTTTGCAACACACGTTTATTTTAAAAAAAATGCTTTTTATTCTTTCTGGGAAGAGTAGATAAGTGTCGGTTCACAAAGGGCTGGTTTCGCTTCATTGTGAGTAAAAACAGACATTTGGACAGCTGCTCTGGAGATAACACAAATAACAGCAATTACTATGGATGCACCTCAGTCAAATCCATTACCAGCGGACCGTACTGAAATTGTTTCCGTAAATGCATTATGTTTTTCCATCCTGCCGCGCTCCTGACCATTTCTGCACAAAGGTAAAAAGTCTCTCGTCAATATTGTCTTTAATTCTACACCACGATGCCTCTAAAATAGTGACTTTATGACATGGGAGCATCACGTGCAAAGCTTTCTTTTACGCGCGAGAGAGACGTTTGTGTTTCAAAACAGCTTTAGCTTTGGACTTTTGCATATTAGTTTTGATTGTTTGACTACACATTTTAACTTTGAAAAAGAAAAATCAGCATGTAAATGTCAGTGATGGCTTATATGATACCGATTTTAAAATTGAACCTTGTTAAATTTGATGCGACTATTCAGCTTATGATGATCCTCGTATAGCCCTTGGAATATAGTCAAATAGACCTTTGTCTATTAAGTCTAGATTTTCTGTGCCTCCTCATTAATGTCCTTTATTTTTTTTTGCCCTGCAGTCTCGTCACTACACTGCAAAGCAAATGTAAATATTGGCATAATTTTTTTTCATAGTGCTATTATCTGTGAAAGACTGCATAAGCCAGAGTTAATATTTGCAACAAAACCTTTTCTCTAGATTTGTAAGTAAGGGAGTCCCATTTCTAGTGCATGTGGAGTGCACCTGTGCATTTTGTGTGAAGGCATGTGGACAGTTAAGTGTGTCGATTTTCCTCTATGTGTGTGTGTGTGTGTGTGTGTGTGTGTGTTTAGTGAATGTGTCTAGCGCGTCCTAAGAAATGTATGGCTTTATCTCCATAGAAAATACTGTTATCGTCTTTGGGGCAGGGGGACATTGGTGTACTTCGGGATGCTTTGTCACATTTGTCACAAGTCCTTCTCGGTGTGTCACGCTCGGCTTCTCAAACTATCCGCAGCTCTAAACCGCTCGTGGTGACTGCAGGGTCAAATCCTTCTCCCCCAAACTTTTTCTTTTGTTTTTTTTTCTTTGCTTCTGTCACCATCATCAATAAATCTTTCCATACAGTACGAGGACGCTGGCATACTGAGCGACACGGTGCGGGCCAGCAGGACGGGCCTTCCCAGCACATTTCTTCTCTTCCCTGAACTTTCCTCGCTCCTCTTTTTCGAGTTCTTAATGCCGCTTCTGTCCCATCTGTGTAAAGAGTCACTTCTTGTGGAAGTAGATCGTGTGAGTGAGGCCTGACTCCACCTTTGGTATCTGGTCACTGATGATCTCCACCAACATTTCGGGGAATTCCACCTTCAGGGCCTGGGACTCACGAAAGGTGTAGAAACAGAAGTCCAACAAGTTCCCCACCAACTGGACACCACAGAGAGAAAATATGATTATTAGAAACATAACTGGGTTTTTTTTCACTTTATTTTCTAAATTCTAAATTATGTCCTACTTACCAGCATTGTGCAAAAGTCTTAAGCCACCCCTAATTTCTTTATATTTCGCTAGAAAAACGATGGTGCTTTTCTGAGTTCGGAATTACATACATTTTGACAAGATTCCCAACACCACTGACTCTAATGCAGTCCAAAACCATGGCAGGGCCTATTCTCTTAACCTTCTCTATATATACTGATGACTTCAACCATAAATGTCATATTTGGATTCATCACTTCATCAGACGTGCTGAAAGTGTAATCTGTTTCCTTTCATTGAGAATGGCTTCATGACAGCGCCTAAGAATACACCTCAAACTGGTTCATCTCTTGTGTTTTACGCTTGAATTATTCACAGGTACACTATTTTCAGTCCACTTCTTGTACCGACTGAAAATGAGTGAAAAAGCAGCCAATAAAGGAAGTTCAGAAAGCCCGGAGAACAATTGCTCACGACCACTTTAAAAAATTGCAAGAAAGTCTGACTCCTTGGAAGCAAAATATAAAGACGCAATACTTTCACACAGTACTGTACTGTACATGTATATTTTTTAAATGTGTGTAAACTGCAACTGAATTTCACTGATTGTCTTTACCACTTGGGGGCACCACTGATTTTTGTCTGGGCAGCCCTTCTTTAAAAGAAAGGTCATCTGCACAGCACTAACCCCATTCACTCAGTCATTAGGGTTGTTGAATCTATGACTGCTCTCTCTTGCTAACGCTCACCTCCAGAGGCTGTGCCTACACTGTCATTCTCCCACGCACTTGTTGACCCATGCATTTAAAAAAAAAACAAAAAAACTGGTTTTGCACATTTGCTACGGTGACCAGTGTGAACTCCAATAAACTGCAAGCTGGTATCGATCCCCTTCTGTTCCATTCACCAATACAAGCCTCATCACTGCCTTTTCCAAAATAACCTTCCCTCAGGGAGAAAATGGGATGTAATAATCCTTATTCCAAGCCACAGCACCATTGAACTGCTAAGTAAACACATTATCCAAATCCACTATTTTGCCATTTTACTGAGAACATTTCCAGTCGTATCAGAGCCCTAAAGTGCATAACTAGAAAGACTGCCAAGGGAAGGCTGTACTGTATGCAACTGGCAAAGAGGGGGGGGTGGGGGGTGGGGGGTCAAGGGTACTTACATCATGCATGGCATCCAGCAGCTTGGTGAGCTGGAAGAAGCGCTGCCAGGTTTGGCCGGAGTTGTTGGTTGCTTTTCCCACCGAACGCCGGAGCTCTTTAATGTAATTAACCCTCATCTCCTCGAACGCCGCCTGGTTCTTCAGACCCTCTTTGGGAACTGGGAATCAGACGAATCATTACGTCATTCATATGGATGCAATGAGTGTACAACAATCCCGATTTAAATTTTAATGACCCAATACTAGCAATCAGGACTAAACAGTGCAGACTTCTCTTCTTAAACCTGTTAGCCGTTGTGACGTGACTGCAGGGGACTTTGTACTGAACAGCCAAGCCTGCGATTCCATTAGACATATACAGGAAGAAATATTCACCTATTGTGTCTCTATTGTGCTTTATCTGGGCTACGCTGAGAGATGCTGAACGCTTTTCAGATAATTAATGGTGTTATCACAATAAATATTCAGTGGGCTGTAGGGTTGGTTTTAAAAAACAGGAATCTGAAGAGCAAGTTAATGTTCAACTTGTCATCTGTGGTTGTATTTTAAAACAGTGAGGGCAATGTGTTAAAGTAATGATCAGGACTGTTGGGTGACAGTGTTGGTTTTCTTTATATTACTTCTGTATTCGTTATAAAAGTAGTCAAAAACAGGTGTCTTTTAAGTTTTTTTAAAAGTACACCAGCGTAGTAAAAATCAATCCCACATTAGAAAAACGTAGTTCTCCACATTGTCCCAACAAGTTGGTTGTATTTGGGATGTTATGATGTGATGAAATTAAAAGTAAGTACTGTACTGTGACATCCAAAAAGCTTTTGATTTGAAAGCCTGAAGAACAAATGTTAAAAAAAGCAAAAGGTATATTTCATACAGTTTTAGATTGGCAGTTTGTTCCTGATGTAGCTCAATATACTGACTGATATTATATTAACACCTGATCTTGGTCTATCCCATCTATATCAGTACTGGCACATTTAAACTTACACATAAACATAAGAGTTTTATTTTTTTAGAAAACGCAAATATTACAAATAGATGCCTGAAGTAATTTAAAATGGGTTCATCTTGTAGTTTGTGGCTCCAACTCCACTGTTTACAAACTGTATAAACTGTATATAAAAGATGGAAACGGGTTGTGGGCATAAAGATGGACATAGCTACCGTGAACCATCCGTTGGTTTGTGAAGACTCAATTTGAAACCTTGAGGTTAGCGTTTTCATTATCGCCATTTTAGCTTCAAAAAACGGATGTGATGAGGAGGGGCGGGTGTGACTGTGAAACCTCCAGCTCATTGGCTGCTGACTTGTCAATCACATGCTGTTAGCCAACGTGAAAGTTTCTAAACGTGCATTCTTCTTAATGAGCAGCAGGGGGCAACTGCACTAGCTGCAAAGAGATGTTCAGCTCCTCTGCTGACCTCAGTAAGCACTTTTGTGATGACATCAATCGCTAGTTTTAAGTGTTACTGAGTAAAACATGAAGATCATTTTGTAAATGATGGTAGCAAGTATAGTGAAAAAGGAGGATAAAGTAAGGTACTCCTCACCATGTGAGTGACGAGTCATCAGCCATTGAGCATGCAGTTTCACAGTCAGATCCACCCCCGTGTGATGGGTGGTTTCTCAAAAGCTACGATGGTGATAGAAAAAAATACTCATCTTGAGGGTGTAAAAAACAGCTTTAGTAATCAGCGGTTGACACGACAATGGCTGCATCCATCTTGCACATGCAACTCATTTTACCCCCCCCCCCCCCCCCCCAAAAAAAACAATCCAATGTTGGTTGGGTTGTGGTTTTTACAGCATTCATTCTTAGTTGTTTGAGAATTCTTGAAAACACCAAAAGCGAAGTTGTTTTTTGTTTTTAACCATTCATAGTAACTCTGCTCAAAACAAAGCACATTACTAATTAACTGTGACTGTTTTCCTGTCTCGCATGTCTCTGAATTTATTTCCCTGTCGTGCTGAAACATTTGACGCATTTTAAAAATGGCTGGAACATGCGTGTTAAATATGATTTGCAGGTAATGGGCTAAGCCATGCACATCCCGCGGTATGTTCCTTTAATGTGTAACTGTGTTAAGGGTAATTAGAGGTGCTTAGTGAATTATGCTCTGACACCCACACAGTAGCCTGTTTTTGCACATTTTTCCTGTGCTGTTGACCTGAGCCTATTTAGCAACTCATTACAACCACTTTCACCATTTCAAGTAGTAATTAGTTTCCATGTGTAGCAGCTGGTTCATGAAGGATGACAGATATAGCGAAAGGCATTGATTAAAAGTTATCTCAGAAACAGTGAGAGCAGAAAAGGAAACAATGGTGCTTATGTAATTTAAAGGGCCTAATAATTTTGTTAGCCAAACCTAATTTATTAAGCGCAACGTTCGGCGCCCGGAGCTATTAAATAACGTCAACCTTTCATTCTTATAACAATGACTTGGACTGTGGCGCTTAGAGTTAAAAACTGGTCTATTAGAAATCTAGATAATAATGAATAAAACACAGTAATTACACCACGAAGATCCATTTAAACATCTACAGTATCATTTTGTCTCACTCTGTCTTCCCACCTGTGCAAAGGATCATGTCATGGATACATGAAAAAAAAAGTACACCCTGGGGTTTTAGAAAACGAGCTATTCAGTTCAACTCAATTTGATTTATATAGCACCAAATCATAACAGCAGTTGCCTCAAGGCCTTACCAGCTAAAATGATTTAAATACAATCTGAGATGAACAAAAACAACACAACATATTACACTGTGTCATTACTTATTTAACACAACTAAGCAAAAACTGCAAAAGCGGGGTGCGCAATACTGAGTACAACCCATGACTCAACAATTTGTAGAAGCAATGTTGCAGCAATAACTTGAAGTCCCAACACAGGACTGTTATCAGGGTTGAGGTCCGGACTTGGACACCTTGATTCTTTTCTTGTTCAGGCCAATCTGCTGCATGACCCAGTGTAGGCAAAGCCATAGTTGTTGAACAGATGGCCTCATATTTGACTCTAGAATACTTATACTCCAGCAGAACAACTATAAGATGCTCGGGACCTATGGCTCCAAACTAAGCCCAAATCATCACTCCTCCACTACCGTGCTTGACAGTTGGCATGAGGTGTTTGTGCTAATGGTTTTCACCAACTGTGGCACTGTGGATGTTGGCCAAACATCTCTACTTTAATCTTGTCTGTCCAAATGACACTGTTTGAGAAACCTTGTGGTTTGTTCGGATGCAACCTTGGAAACAAAGCTGTGCTGCTGTTCTTTTTAGAGAGAAAATCCTTTCTTCTGACATCCCTCCATCAACTAACTGAGACCTGAGTCTGATGTGTAGCTCTTGCATTTGTTGCAGTTTCTCTGACCATTGTACAGTCTGACCTTGGAGGGAAGTTACGGGAATGTCCACCACTGGGAATACTGAGAATCTTTCTGAACGTTTTCCCACTTGTGAATAATATGATCAATAAGATGATAAATTAATCAAGTGCATTTCATTAGCACCACCATGGCTGCTGATCATCCTCCTATTTCTCTTATTTCCTAAAGAAGCAGTAAGAGTGTATTTAATTTTCAATTTTTTCTTCTTGTTTGTTTTCATATATTTATTTGTATCATGTCCTGATATGTAAAACCTCAGAGGCTGTCCTTTCTTACTGACATGACTGTATGCATGCCTGCTAAACCTCTTAAATAACATTCTGCTGCTGCCATACTAAGAAACATCTCACCTCTCAAAGCTTAAAAATCAGGTGTGCTCTTTGAGGCAACATTTTTAGTTTTCCTAAAGCCAAAATTAAAAAAATGATGCTTTACAACACAGTAAGGCCTCAAATTAATACAACATAAAGGCTGCTGGAAGGTCTAGTGTGTTTTGAAAATGACACGCTGATTTTGATATTTCTAAAATATGTCAGTATTAATGGTGCCTTCACAGATGTGCAAGTTACACATGGTAAGTGCAATAATTAACTCTGTTCCACCATCACTGGCTTTTGAACTGCACAGTCATTCACAAGCCAGATGGTTCATCTCCTGTTTAGCCTGGAGGATGCAGCATCTGTGATTTTCATAAAGAATTAAACAATTTTTTATATCAAACCAAATGACAGTTTTCTGTTTCACTTCAGTCCCTCTTAATTTAGCTCAGGATCAGAAACGAAGTGTTTCTGGATCTTTATAGAAATATACGTGTGTGTGTGTGTTTTCTTTTACATGATAGAGTTTTGTGAATGGTCAGACAAAAATATGTCGCTCAGGTCATGCAGTGATTTCTGCTACAGAATTATGTGTTTCTAATACACTGGTGACTAAGGGCTCAGAGATTATGGTCATTTAATACCGGATGTCATCTTTGTCACTTCCATATAGAGATTTATTCAGTTTCTCTTAATCGTTTTACAATATTAGGCACCGTAAATGATGACATCCCCCCAAATTCTTTACAATTTTTATCTTGAAAAATGGTATTTTTTAACTACACGACCACACAGTCTTTACACACTGGTGAACCCCTCGTTATCTGAAACACTGTCAGCCTCTCTCTTTTTTTCTACCAAATCTTGTTAATGACCTGTTGCTAGTTAACCTAATTACCTACTGAAACATGTTCAATAGGAACACGTTGCTGGCCTCAAGCTCCAAACATTTTATATGAACGTTAGCAACAACAATCAGCTGATAGGGCTTGTTTGAATTCTGCAGAGTGAACAGCCGGCATCTTGTCAGTCAAAATTGTAGGTTTTTTAAAACAGATCTTTGTAGGTCAATAACTTTGAGAATGTGTATTTTGGTGTGTGTGTGTGTGTGTGTGTGTGTGCTCCTTCTTGTCTCTTTCTATGTAATTCTTTTCGTCATACTTTTAGGCACAATCACCTCCAGAAAACAGATTGTACCCTGGTGCTGTGATTTCTGTGCTGATTTCATGGCTGACATGATGAGAATGTGCTAAAACCCTTGGTCGCATTTGGACCTTTTGTTTTTCTCCCACTGACCCACATACACCCTGATTAGAAACTGATCTGGCATTCAGGGGCGGTACCATGACCGGCCCTGAAATAGGGCATTTATACCACTATAAATGATGTCAAATTGATTTTTGCTGCAGGTCGAGAGCACCTTCAACTGGGCTGCATTTCTTTTTTGGAAGTTAAGACGCTGCACCGTGTGCACCGCAACCACCGAACAGCTCTTTTTCTTAATGTGTTTCAAAGGAAGAAGCACATATCTGATGCCGAGAGAAGATGCTCTTAGCATGCGTTTTTGCCAAACTACGTGCAGCTTCCTGCTCTCGGTTGCTACATGCCTAACTGACAGGGTGGCTCTTGGTTGTGATTTACTTCCTGATAGTAACCAAGTTTGCAGCTAGTCCTGATTATGACTGCAATATAAAGCAGGTGAAAGTGCTGAATGACAATAAATATTTATTAAAAAATTATGCAACAGGAAAATAACCAGCTGCAATAAAAGGAACACAGTATTTGAGATTGTAACTACTTTAGTCAAAAATGTGTCACACAAAATGCCCCAGTCAGCTCAGCACACACACACACACACACACACACACACACACACACACACACACTTGTCCCATCTGGAATGAGGCTCCGGAGCCATTTTGGAGAGAAGCAAGATGACGGTTTGGAAAGAAAACAAATAACTGAGATCATCAACTTTATCTACATCTTTGTAGAGGTGAGGAGCATAACCGGTTCAAGCAGGCCGCTGCTACTGTACCGAATCCAAACAGGGTCATGAGACACCGCGGGCTGACTGAAACCTTAGCCAAGGTCATAGAGGAATAACAGCCCTTGTCTCTTTTCCCTTTATCCCTTTTCGCATGTCTGTTTCACTCGTTTATTCTCTCTCCATGCAGCGCACACATTCCCTTTTGCAAAGCAGCCTAAAGGCACTCGCAAACTCGGTGACTGTGTAGTACTTGCTCAGCTGACAAGTTCTGACACCTCCTCTGTAAACATTTCTCCTGCTACTCCTTCCACAAGGCCCGAGTATTATATCTGAATGATGGTAACTAAGCGAGCCTCCTACAGCGCCTCAGAAAATCCTGCAATAGACTGCTCCTTTTTTTGAAATTACCCACAAGTGCTCTGCCAAACCTCCGTACAGTACAGTCACTCCATCATTTCGGAATAGACACGAAAGATGAAGCGTTGAATGATTATTTTCTTCCCTCCCCTTCCCTCATTTTTGAATGTTATATTTTGACTAAATCCAATAACTGCAGCAGACTGAGCTAACTGTGAAGCATCTTAAATTCCCTGTTTTGGTTCTGCATCCCACTTTCTTTTATCCACACCCTCGCTTTCAAAATTCTAGCCCGGGTTTCAAGGAAGTGGAGAAAAATAGCAGGTCTTGGAGCAATGCCTGGTGCTTGACTGGCCTTTATTAAGTACAGCAGGGCTCTCTGGAAAACCTCCAGAGGACCAGTGAGGAGAGGGAGAGGGAGGCCGCGGCAACAGAAGGACTAGCTCCGCCATCCCACCACTCCCTTTGTCTTCGCTTTCTTTCTCCCCATAGCTGTGCACCTGTCTCTTTCTCACCAACCCTTGCTCCGTCAACTCCATAGAGTGTGTTCACTCTTTAAATCGAACTTTCCCGTCTTTGGTTTCTCATTCTCTCCGCATTGCCTCGCTTCTTCTTCTCTTCTGACATCCACATTGTTAAAGTCCAGTTAGAGCTCTCCTTCTTTCAGAGTTTATATTCAGGGAAACGCTTTCACATTTCTTCTTCCATATGTCGCTGAGCTATAGAGCCAAAATCGGCCTTCCTCTGCTACTCGCGGTACAGTGCATGTTTAAAATACTTGTAGACTTCACTTCCCTTCCATTCAATACTTTAATAAAACACTTTGATGAAATTCAAAGTATTCACTGCTCGCTTAACTAAGTCCAAAATATTAAATGATAATAATAATAATGACAGACAAAGTCAAAAGTATAGTCCTGTTCAATTATTAGAAGCAAAACACACTTAAAGTATAAATTTACCTTTGTGACTAATATAATATGTTACTGCAGTACATTATTAGACTGGTTCAGCAGTGGCTGGTTCATAAGTAACAGACCTTTTACTTTAGAGCTGGTTTTACTTCTTTTTTATACAGCACTGCATCTCAGTGTATAGATGCCTAAAATGATGCTGCAGTTTCCAGTTTCCAGTTGGTGCAAAGCACAGCAGCAAGGCCACTCATAAACACTCATAAACAGAGTACTCCAGAACTAAACCGGCTTCCCAATTGTGACAGAATCTAATTTAAGGACATATTGATTACTTTGAAATCACTACATAATATCTTTCTGCTTTATATTTCAGAACTCTTAACCTCTTATTCTGCACCCAGGCTCTCAGATCAGAGAATCAGGAGCTGTCACAGGTTCCACACTCCAGGCTTAAAGCTAGAGCTCAACTGATATTAGCTATGTGTGTATCTAAAAAATTAAACAAGTTAAATAAAAAAGAAAAGAGCAAGTCAAGGCAACAGAAAGACACCTTTAAAACATGTTAAACATATGTCATGCTATAAAGCATGTGTACACAATCGTGACACAAATATAGCAACAGCAATTAGAAGTGAAACCCAAACAAACTAGAGTTGTTGCTCATGCTCACAGATGTCTGGTTTTATATATATCTGTTGTGTTGTGCTAGATAAAGAGACGGGAGAAACAAAGTTGAACCATGTTATGAGGGTTGATGTTGCATAATTGGCACCCTGCAACCTCCCTGTTGGCAACAAATGTTTTCAACAAACCCAACAATCAGCTGATCTGGGCAGAGTCGGGACGGGCATAAAAGGGTCATCCACGTCTTGTTGTGGCAATAAAACAAGATTATTTTTAAACTGAACTCTCACATTATCTTAGCAAGGACTCATAAATAACTGGGAAATCTGTTTATGTTTAGTGTGTGCCGAAAGAAAAAAAAATATCAGTGATTTAAAAACACCATACCTGTATCGATATAACTTAAAAATGTTAAGACGATAAGTTGATAAGACTTAAAGGCTCTACTTAAAGCATTCAAAGTGCTCAATCAGCCCTTCAGTTTCAAAAATCAAACTTTCTCTGGCTTCATAGCCTGCTTTTGTATAACACATTATGGTCTATCTAGTGTAAATGTTCTCATTTTGTAGTTTCTACTTTTTGTAACTTCTGCCAGCCATCAAACCCCAGTTTTGAAAGGTGCTATAGAAATACAATTTAGTAATATTAGCATTTCCGCTGGATCAAAATTATTTGGAACAACCTGAAGAAATGTGGGCTACACTTTCTTTGTGCTACTGACATTTGCTTTGTCCCTGCTGTGTAAAGACAGAAGTCATTACAGGCACCAAAGCTTCCTTGTATTTCAGAAAAAACCCAAGCACTGAAAATATGCTGAAACTGTCCACTGTAGTTATTCTCCATGCCTTGCATCCATGATACATGAGCCAATGTGTTTGGACTATTGCGCTGCTGGAGCCCCTCTGGCCTCTGTGCTGGTTACATTCTGATAATCCTTCTCTTTGTAACTGGAGACAGACGCATTTTCAGATATATATGCTTACAACTCAGAAATCTGTATTGCATGTATTATATCCTGTCTGTATATTTTACCAGTAATAAGTAATTACAGCTGTCAAATACAAATACAGACTGTGGAGCATAAAGTACAATGTCTGCAATACTGACACAAGTACAACTTTATCAAGATTTCTAAGTATTTTAGTAGATGTACTTAATTGAAAGTATTTGAAAAAGTTTTCATTTAAACAAATAAATGAGTCCAGTAAAAATATACAACAAGTTTTTTTACATGGAAACATGAGATCGCTCACTACAGCCTTTCTGTGCCCTTCTGAATGTGGCACATCTATCGACACCCTACACAGACAAACGCAAGACTGCATCAGGTCTCTGCTGTGATTTAAAGCTTTGTGTTTACCTTTTCATTAATTCAAGTGTGTGTGTGTATATGTGTGTGTGTGTGTGTGTGTGTGTGTGTGTGTGTGTGTGTGTGGACAGTAAAGTTTTGATAGACTGCTACTATTGACCTGACCACAGCCACTCACTCTATAGTGAAAAGAAAAAACAGAGGCTACTTTCGGTTTCCAGTTGAGCAACTTGGTCCAACGTATCTTCTCTGTGAGGCTGTAGTGGTGGTGTGTGTGAGGTGGTATCACAGTGAGACCCTCAGTACTGAGCGACACAAGTGTTAATCCTTGGCAAAAAAAAAAAAAAAAACAGCAACGGAAAATAAACCAGAGCACAACCGAGAAATGACACCATCTCTCTTTCATTTTGCATACACTGCATTTTGCCACAGGTGCCTGCAACACCAAGTCTATTTTTCACACTCTTTGTCTATGTTGAAGAATTACTAAGAATTGAACCGTGGGCGCCAGGAAGGCAGATACTGCCAACGGTGTTTCGAAGGTGTGTGGTGAAACTGAACAGAAAACACCTCATCGCCACGTTTCCTTTGTGAGATGGCAACCTTTTTGGTTAAGAAGAGGCAGCTTGTCTCACGCTGTAGCAATCCACATCATGACACCCATAATTGTGATCCTAAAGTTAGCGAGAGGGGATTTATATCGCAACAATGACATACTGATTCTGCTAAAGCTACAATCGCTATCCTTAAATATGAGGGAGGTTTTTTTAGGTCACAACATGAAATGAAAACAAAGAGATTTGGGATTTGTCCATCTGTATTATATAACGCTGTTGAAAACACCAACTAAACAGTGCAGTACAAAGACAGCGTTAGATGCCCGTCAGCGTTCCCGGGTTCACAAAACATCGGATTCATCTCATCTGGGCACTTTTGGCATCAGCGGAAATGTTGGGAGCCTGGACCTACGGTTTGAATGCTGAGTCACGCACATGAAATGTGGCAGGTGTTGCGAGGTACTAGGAAGGTCCAAAGTGGTTCTGAACAGATGCCTCGATTATTAGTGTGCAGTCTATGATAGCCAGGTGTGTAAGTGGAGAATAAATAAGAGCCTGCGTGCAGGTTTCCAATCCACTGCTTACCTGTGCTGAGAAGCAGGAGGACCTTCATGGAGAGGAACTCGTCGTAGGTTAGCTGCAATCGCACAAACTCCTGGCTCACCTGCCTCATGCCCAGACACAGGTCGTACATTGCCGACTGCTGCATGCGCTCCCTGAAGAGAGACAGACAGAAAAAAAAAGAAATTAATAACTAGCAACTGTGTCGGTGTTCTGTTACACTCCTTTCCCCAGTACAGGCTCAGATTTATTCTCAGTTCATTCACTGGTTATTTCTATTTATTTATTTATTTTCTTTGTCGATGCTAACTCACTAACAGGCTTCCTCGCTCTGTTCCTACCAAAACTAGTTCAGTCCAGTGAAACAGTGTTTCCACACAGTGCAGAGGAGGATCCTTCCAGTCTGGGCTAAGACCAGAATACCAAATCCCCCCAGATTGCAGATTGCAGAGCGCTGCGTACGGTCTCACTGCACAGATGCACCAGTTTTCCAAAGCTGTGGCAGCCTACATCAGACCCCATATCTAACCCCAATCCCCATAAAAAAACACAAGAAAAACACATTTGAAAAATTGTGTGTAATTCCAAACACATCCATGTTGGCAGAAATGGCACACACATAAACATATGTTAAGTAGGCATGTGCATGCTTACCAATCAGCATCAGTGCCTGTGCACCGGAGTGTCAAAAATACACCAGTTGCGTTGATTTGTCTCACTCCCCTTCTCTTTCACACACATTTTATCGCTAAAATCATCTTGGCTATGTTACACAACTCACACACACACACACACACACACACACACGCACACACACACAAAGAAACGGTACAAAAAACAGGAAAGCAAGAAACACTAGAAGAGATAAAGCACAAGCCAATCAGAAACACTCTCTGCAGATGCCACAGATTCTCTGGCTTTGGATGCCACTTCACTCTGCTATAAATCACCACCGCATCAGGACTACAGTAATTAAATGCAAGTGGTGCGCCTTGACTTGAAAGAGGTTGGACTTTTAACCACAATGCAGTGACACCACATCATTACACAGGCAGCGCGGGCGGAGACTTATTCTGATAACAACTACATGTAATATTTTGTAGAGGGGACCGGGAGCAGCCGATTGGAAACGAGTGCATAATATTCCCATTAAAGCACGAAAAAAAAAAGACACGCAACGCCTTTACAGTATTTACTGTGCAGCTGTCGGCTCCGCTAAGTAACTGATAAACTGTGACGTCTGAGCACGCCCGCTTCCCCGCTGAGCAGCGCCGTGTATGTGAGCAGTTTCGCAAAGTGCGGTGTAATATTATTTGATACAACTTTGGGCTGGAGTTTCTAAAGTCTCCACACGTTTTCTCTATCGCTACCTCTCTCTCTCTCGCGCTCACTCACTCCCTTCCTGAAATCAATTTTGCTGAATCACTGCCCAAAATGAGCGCCTGGTTTTGGGAAGGGAAGAAGCAGAAGAAGAAGAAGAAGAAGGAGAAGAAGAAAAAAGAAGACAGCAGCAATCTCTCTCCTTCCCTCTTGCTTTCCAATTTCTCTGTATCTCTGTGTGTCTGTCTTCTTCTCACTCGGTTTCCTTTTCTTTCTCTGTTTCTAAGGCAAAAAAGGGAAGAAGCACAAGACTGAGGAGAAAGGAGAGTTCAGAGTCTCCTTCAGCTGTGAGGAGCTCCCAAAAATATATTTGCTCACAAGAGAAGGACAAAGGAAATCATTTAGAATTCAAATGAAATCACAATTAGTGTTCTCTTTTTTCAAGTTCACAAAAGGGTCTTTGCAGATCACAAGGGCTCATTGGGAGGACTCTTATATGTGTTTGATTGACAGCTGAGCAGCCACGGGATCAATGGCACAGTTTAAATAACGCTGTACCACTGGCTACAGTTTTACACACTAAGGACAGACAACGAGTCGTTAACACTTGATAACAAAGAATAAAGAGAAGTTTAGATCAGCTGTTTGACTTTAGGTATGTTTTTGAGCAGTTAAACTGTTCGCCTGTGTTCAAAATTTAAATTCAAATGAAAGTAACAAGTTAGATAAATACAAAGGAAACAAAAAATATAATATGGTAATGGATGGATTATATAGCACAGTTTTACTCTATTTGAGATGTGCTTTATGCGACATGTCACAGTTATCCATTCACACAAGCACTTTTTAAATTTTATCTAAGTGCTTCATATCTAACATTCACACTCTGAAGAACATATCCGGAGCAACACGGGTAACTCAGTATTTTGCCCAAAGACACTTTATCATGCAGACTGGAGCAGCCAGGTATTGAACCACCAATCTTCTACCTTCTATGCTTTACCTCCTGAGCCACAGCCACCTCCTATATGGACAGCTATAAGCAGAATAATTTTTAAACATCTATGATGCATGTAGTTTCCACATTTTTACAAAGTAAAAGCAACTGTTTGCACTCTATAATTATAATATTTGAATCTAGGGCAATTGGTTTGATCTGACGAAGGAATTTACTGATAATAATGGACAAAATTTGACAGATGTACATAGCTTTTAATGTAAAATGAACATCCATGCTTGCTGTATTTAGACTCAATTGCAGACAGCTAAGTGAGGGGACAGGGTGCTCAATAAATGCTTTAATGCCCTAGGCCAATAAGCACTTTGTTGCTATAGAAACAAGTGGACACCGTCCTCTGCCCTGAAGACTGACCGGACCTCAAAAAGTTATGGACATATTGTGTGCCCATATTTGACCTCAAAACAACAACAACAACGACAAGCACGCACACACACCTTCGCTCAGAAAGACTCAACGGGGATGGCAGTGACATGGCAGTGACATCCAGGCTGCCCTGATAGAGCAGCAAGCATGTGACCAACATCCAGGCCGCCACCAACAGCCAGTCTACATCTCCTCTGCTCTGTCAAGCCTAATACCAGGCCCATCTGTCAAAGGGAAGGGCTGCTGTATAGAAACCAACACAGCAACTGCAAAGTATATATATATATTTATATATAAATGATTAATAATCATTCATTATACTCACGCTATTACTTTTTTTTAACATCTCTTCTCTGTGTTAGGACTTATTCAGAGCTGAATGTGTCACATAAACCATTCGGTTTCTATCACAGCGTAAGATTTTCCCCTTAAAACTGATTTCAAAGTAGGAAACACAATTCTTAACCCACTGTGTCTCATTTGCCGCTAAATGAAACTCAGGATGTGAGCTAAGCACACAGTGATACAACACCTAGGTCCCAAACAACAAAAAAAAGGGCTTTTACTGTAGCTGTGTTGCACAATAGAGTTTGTGCTCCTATTTGGTTGTTTGTGTCTCTGTATTTATTTATTTGGGACAAACTGACCCAGTGACATTGACTTATACAAGCTATTAGTTGGGAGCTTTTAAAGCAGCCTCTGACTGAACATGCTCCTCTACAGCAGGCTGCCTAGAGTGGTTACCGTTCTCCTCTTTGATTAATTCTACAACATTCAATTCATTACTGGCCACGCACTGCAGCTCCAATCAGAATACATATATATATATACATATATATAGCATACCTTTCCTTTCTGCTTGCTCCCCTGTTCAAACATATTAACACAGATCAACTGGGCTATTGACTGCTCTTGCCAGGCTTTGATGGTCTGTGCCTGATGCAATTAAAGGACCATCAGAAAGTACAAACGTGTTTTCTTGTAAAGTGCCAGAAATCTGGCGCGAGATTATGACCTCGTTTAAAGTACATCCTGACTTCCTGAGAGGAAAGTCATTACCACAAAACCTCATTGTGGCCTTTTAGTAGCTTTTGGGTGGCTTAATAAAATGCTTAAAATAGCACAGAACCAAATTGCACTGCTTACTTCCTTATGTTTATGCATAAATTAACATTTCAAGAGTGGCTTAAAAATAGAACCAGCAACTAACAGTCTAAGCCTGGGTGTTCACTCAATTACTATATCGACTAATTAACTACTCTAACAACCAAATTGTGCTTTTTCATGTCTTTAATAGATGACTGAGATGGTTGATAAAAAGCATATCTCCTCACTGCCTTAACACATTTAGTGTCAGTACTGCTACCTGCTACCTGCTTACTGTTACGACCAATACGATCTAATAACATGAGAGCCGTGTGTGCGTTACATTGCAGATATGGAAGTGTGGACCTACTCGTTAAAGATGAGGTCAGGGGCAAAGTAGAGCATCTGTCCATTGGTGTGTTTGTAGGAGCGCCAGCTGAGGCAAAAGGAGGACAGACACATCCATGAGTACTGGATCAGGGTGATTTGGTCCTCAATGGGCAGGCTCCGGAAACCTAGCGCACATGAACACATGCACAGCAGACAGATATAACGTCACGTTTTAAATGCAGCAAGGAACACTGGGCTAATGCATTTGGACTTAAGCAGCAACTTAAAGAGGCCTTTATCTAGCCGGGCACGTGCGTGCGTGCGCGTGTTTATTCATGTCTATGCATTAAGCGGCGTGTATCTGTGCTACAGCGAACAGTTTTGTGCCAGTTTTTTATTTAGACATGATAACCACTGGGAAGTATTCACCCATTCTTGTTTCATGCAAATCCCACAAGGCCTCCAGATATTGGCATGCCATCTACGGAGCTCCAAAAATAGACTCAAATAGGAAACTTGCCAAACTCTCAATCAAACTCAGGCAAGGAACCCCTCCTTATCCGAAACACACAGGCCAACTAAGGACACCCAAGTGACTTATCAGGGCTTAGGGACTATTTCAGTCTATATGCGTGTCAATCTGCCAAAAACAATGATTTGTATGAAAACATTTGTGGGAAAGGTATGTCAAATGCCTGGCTGTCAACACTGTTTAGTCAGTTTATATCACGTTATGAGAGTCTTCTCTAAACTGTTACATCTGATCTGTGTGTGTGTGTGTGTGTTTTTACAGGCTGCTTTAAAGTTGACATCAGAAAAGTATGTGTGCTTAATGACTAACATAACAAGAGACTGGGCACATTGCTGTTACTGACATTGCTGGCCCGTGTTGCCTTGCGTGTCGCTCTGCCACATCCAAATGTAAACTGAATGCAGGCAGGGGGCATATCTGAAAGTCGAAGGTGCTCATTTTGACCCTTCTGTCTGGCTTCTATTTATATGTCCGGATATGGCAAGCAGACACCGTGGAGGTATCAAATATTTGCAATACAGCAAATTAAACAGGCTCAAAGAGCTACCTGTGAGGCATCTTTCATTATGTCTGCCACTGACTGGAATTTTAGGGGAACGTGTTTATTCCTCCTCAAACATTATTTTCTCTCAGCTTCCCGTACTCTGGTGTATATGAAAAAATTAATGAGAAAACTGTTCACATAACAACTGGCAACACTGATGCAAATTAGTTTTGTTTTTTTTTCTTCTATAAGAAATCCTAATCTTGATTTTATTAAATGGTAAAATAGGATTCATCTCTAATCTTGTTGAAGCACCGCAGAATTATTTCCTGACCTAATATTTAAAATCAAAATTGGGTGCTCTGACAAAACTGGCAGTGTTTTATCCGAAAAAGATCAAAAGTGAAGATGTTGGCATGTTATCTTCATTAAAACCCCTCTTCATAATTACAATATAGAGTCCCCTCTGATTTATTAGGCTGGTATTTTTACCAGCTTACCACTTTTTTCGATTCAGCCATAAATAAAACTGAATATCAATTCTTTTGTTAGCAGTAAACTATAAGGCCGTGCACATATAACCTACTTCTCTTAGACATGTCTTTAGGGACTGCTTCCACTCTTTTCCAACATTCCTAAACATTCCTAGCAAACATTCCTAAACAGCACTTAGGCTTCAGCCCTCTTGCACTAATGGTCACTAACCTGGAAGTACTTTGGCCCATTTCACCATGCGTACCATCTGCTTTCCAGCCAGGCGGTTGAGACTGGATAGCAGGTGGTCAGTGGTGTCAGGCTGTGTGTTGTCATAGCCAGAGTACACTTCTTCGGGCTCAATCAGCTCCAACACGCTGCAGATGGAGGGCGGCAGAAAAGGTGTGACCACCCCAGGCCTGTGGGGCACCAGGGCATTGGCAGCACTGGCATTCAGCTCCTTCTCTGAGGACAGGTAGCCTCCAGCGCCCCCTGTGGCAGTTTGGCCATCCTTAGAGCCCTGCAGGTCCTCGCTGACTCCCTTCAGCTTCAACTTCTTGGATTTCCGTGCTGCGGGGTACAAAAGAGCCTTTATTAACAGTGTTAATGGTGGTATTTTTTCTATTTATGTGGCAGGCACTCTATGGGTATAAATAACATACTACTTAAGTCAAACATTTATGTCTGCTGTGCTGCTATCACATAAAAAGTGTTTGTTCAATTTCCTGTTTACTCACACAATCATATAGTTTTATGGCAGGTGGTAAACATTAAGATGCAATACAGTTACCTACACTGCACTGTAAACCAGCTAATTACTAGTTATAAGTTATCAATACTATCATATAAGTGTTACCCCTCATAGGGGGTCATCTGATTCTTGGCATTTTCTCTTTGTTCTCTCAAAACTCAAAGATATAGGCACATAAGCCTTCATAACTTCTCTCCTCATGGAGCTTTTTAAACAACAGATACAAGCATGTTTAATTTTAACTCTTTCTGCCATGTCTAGGGTGTATAATCTCATAGTATATCAAAAAATCAACCATTTGTGGGAGCACAGCTGGTAAATACTTAAACTGAAACTTAACTAGAGCCAATCAAAATGCGGGACGTTGTCTGACGAAGGACGGGGTATGAAAATTCTGTGCGGTCCCACATAAGGTGGGACATCTGGCCATCCTACTGCTGGTATAAAAAGTTCCTGACAGGCACTCTTGCTATGTCAGTGTGACTTCTCTTCAGATGCTCCAACTTCCTCCCAAAGCCAGGTTTGTTTGGTTAACTGGTAACTCTAAATGAACTGTAGGTGTGATTTTGAGCATGAAGGCAATCTATCACAAGGCTGACATGAAGAGACAGCCTTTCACCCTGTGACAGGTGGCATAGGCTCCAGCCCAGCCCTGATGCTTTTGTCGCTATAACCACCTTATCTCCAGGTATTGCGGTTTCATTGTGTATCATACATCACAGTTCTGATGACGAGCCTAATTACATTGCCATTAGCCAGACAGACAATAATGATGGCTAGGATTAGCTTTCTGCAAATGCAGTTGTAATACCTTGAAATTTAACACTTTCCTTCTGGAGAAGTAATTCCCCCCGGCCCTCGTATAGGCAGGTTTTTACCTTCCTTATTCCTCCTCCATTTTCATCCCTTAAGTGTTAAAGTATAACGTGTTTATAGAGATTAGTTGAGTCAGAATTTTGCTTTCTAATTCTGTCTTATTGTCAGGATTTTAATTTTTAAAACAGAGCTTCTAACCAATAAAGGACATCTGACCACTAACCATGTGACGTTAACTCCTCGGGCCATTTTGGATGTGTGACAATCATGGTGACTATGTAGGATCAAGTGAACAAGACCCCAGTCACACAGGACAAGAGACCAGTCCGCAACCATCTGCCAACCACCATTTGTGAGTGAAAAATAAGTATTTCCCAACAGGTTGTGAGTGGTTGCTGGAAGTTGTTGGCAAAAAAGTATAAAGTCCCAATCACACAGGCCTACAGAGTGGTCAATGACCCCCTGGCAACCACCTGTTGTAGGAAAAAAGGTATTCCCCAAGCTGTTAGCAAGGACCTGGCAAGGACTGTTGTGGTTGCTAGTACATTGCTGCGGTTGCCCTAACATTACAGGCAACTGTAGCAAAGTGCTAGCAACCAAAGCAATCAAAAAATACTTTTTTACTGTAGGACAAGGGTGGGGAACTCCAGGCCTCAAGGGCCGGTGTCCTGCAGGTTTTAGATATGACCCTGGGTCAACACACCTAAATGAAATGATTAGTTCATTAGCAGGCCTCTATAGAACTTCAAGACATGCTGAGGAGGTAATTTAGCCATTTAAATCAGCTGTGTTGGATCAAGGACGTATCTAAAACCTGCAGGACACCGGCCATTGAGGCCTGGAGTTTCCCCACCGCTGGTAGGACCTTCTTTGCAACCAATTTCACTTAGCCAGAGCCACAATTTTTTTTCTGGCACAACTTCACCTATTTCCAAGGCGCATGGAGAAGATGACGTGAAGACTCCAGCGACACTTAATGTATCAGACAACAACTTTTTTGGGTGACTGATGCGTTTCGGCATGTGGCCTTCATCAGGGTCTGGACTTAGCCAGGGCCACCAACTTCCAGGAACCTATACTTGTCAGTCTGGGGAATACGTTTCCTTAGCAACCAATGATTGTATCACATCCAATATGGCAGACAACTCTTGAGGAATGTGTGCATGATCTCGTGTGGGAAACCTAAATAGCAGCGTTTTAATTTCTCCAAAATGTCAGTGTCTTTACACACTTTCTTCATCGCTCCAGCTTAAACTAACACGCGAGTCTTTGTGATGATAATTGGAAACGGAAAGTACAGTAAAAGCCTTCTGTTTTCTTTTACTAGAACAAAAACTCTCACGCTGTTAAATTATTCCCTCAAATATAAATGAAGCATTTCAGTTCCACTGATCTCATCGCGCATTAGACAGCAATGCTTCATCACATATTTACAACAGCTTCCTCATCATTAGGGAACCAGACAAAAAAGTCTAGCTATTTTTTAATTTCAACTTGCAGGTATCACTCTTTCATTATGTATCATACTTTTCTAATCGCTCTGTCATAGATGTTAATCAACAGCTCCAAACATGCTCATAGATAACCCCACGAGCAATACCCGACAATGTGTCGGGTGTAAATGTGCAGACACGGCGGTTGAACAGCAAACGAGTTTTAATGTAAGCAAACATGGCTTGAAGGAAACAGCATCTTTTTGAGAGAATCGAGAGAAAGCTTCAAGGGTTGTGTGAAAAACAGGTCACCCCTAATCAGCTCCCACATCTGTTCTTTGTATATGTTTTAGCCAGAGTTGTTTTAACCCATAATAACTGACAGAATTAGTTTATTAGCATGTAAAGTGACTATACACCCCAGCAGGTTTTCTCTGACCTGACAATCTCCTCACCTTTTGTATGGATTCCATGTTTGCATCCCTGATAAGAAGTATATTTGTGCAGCTTACGTGGTTTTTATTTCGCTTTTCGATATCTTACTTTATTCCATCGTCACGATGAAATTTATCAGTGCTTCCCTGCACGCTGCACTACATTTACGACTCCGATGCTGATTCAAATCGGCAGCTCTGAGTGTGCTCACAGCTGGAGTTAAAAAGCGCCTTTAAAAGTTTAAACCAGCTTCATAATAGCGGTAATAACAGTAAAATGTTGGTTTCAGTGAAGCCAGCTAACCCCAAGTTCAATTTGCATCATGATGCCAGCCTCAGGTCTCTTGTAGCTGATACTCTGCCACCACCAGAAAAATGAAAAAGACTGCTGTCCTTTACAAAACATGAAATTGTTTTTCCTTAATGTTAGCTTTCAGGCACACCTCACTAAAATGGTTTTAAATGCAGCAGCTTTCTCTACTGGTCATCACAACAGAATTGGGGACAAACAGCTGAGGCCTCACTGGCAACCTTAAGTTTGTTTTTGAGTCACGGTTATGTGATGCCTTTCAACACCCCAGCACTACAGAAAGAGGATACGTATATTCCAAGCTATGTATGCTTAAGGTGACAATTGTTTGCTTTTAAACTGGCGTCTTGCTATACTCGTATGCGATAACATCGCTGGTTTTACAACTGTTGCCTGTGGTGAGGCCTGAGGTGCATTATCAGAGGGTAACCATAACTATAACATCTGACTGGAGTCAAACACTGCATCCGTTTTGTTTCTTGTAGTTTTATGTGCTCCTGTCTGGTCTCATCTGTGTCTAAATTTGAGGCTAGAATCATTTTTTTACATGACAGACTAAGTGAAATCGAGTAATCTACTTAAACCTAGAAATTTGTGTCTATTGTCTTGTTGTGCTACATTGCATCAGACACCAACACTGCTGCTTCTGACATATTAGAAGACACCTTCATCCTTGCACCCACCTATCTACTCCTATTAGCCGGTGAGGTTGCTTATTACTGACACGTTCGCCTCTTCTCAGTGCATAGAAAATGTGTTTGCTTTCAGATAATATTTAAACATAAAACAGTCAGTTCTGCATTTCTTATCACAATTATAACTGTTTTTTTTTTTGTTACAGCGCACAGATTTTTCTTATCAGTGCATGCAGTGTAATATTTACAGACACCATTGTAAATTATTGAGTGTTTACAATATTCCAATTCATATCAAGCCTCTTTCTTTTACTCAGACTATTAATTACATGGAGAAAAGGATATTGTTTGCTAACGTTAGCAGCTAATGCTCCACCTTTTTTTGATATCTGAGTTTACTTGCTAGATGTCTCTCTGACGTAACTGCACGCTGTTACTTCAAGCTAGTTTTCCTGGCTGCCTATTGTTCGTAGCAATAATGAGTTCTCTTCCGAAGCTGTTTTTACCAGTAACATATATGGCACACACAGACATACCCAAAGACAATATAAAACACGGTTCTAGCTTTAGGTTGGAAAAATGAGCACCTTCAACCTGCACTTTACCCGAAGTCCACCAGATGGCGATAGCTGTGATTACAAAGAGCCTTCCCGTACTATAGTTCACTGTGGGAAAACAGCTTTCTGACTTGACCTCTGTAAACATTTTTCTGCTCATTCTGGGTCATGCTGAATGAAAAATATTACATCTAGTTTGTAAATCCTGGTCATACTATGTTTCAAAAAGAGGATTTGCCACAATAAGCTCATTTGCTTGTGATTAACAAGCCATTAGCCAATTAACAACTGGTTTTACAGACAGACCCGCCTCTCCTCATCACTGTCTGTTTTTTTCTTCTTTTTATTCCAAACCAAGACGAGGACGGTGAAATCGCTAACCTCGTGGCATCAATCGAGACTATAAAAATCAATGCCGTCTACGACGACACCTCACAAACCTGTTGGGGTTACCACAGCAGGTAGTTCCCCCATGTTTCATTTGACAGATTTTTTTTTTCCTTCTTCCTGACTCAAAGTGATTTTTGTCTCATCCCGGGATCAAACCAGAGCTTTCACTTGTTGCCACATGTATAATCCACTATTGAGCCACATAAAGCTGTTGTTACTCGTTAGATAATAAACAAATGTCAATAAGCTAAATTTTCAGTGGTATTTCAGGTTTGTTTTAACGATAAGAAATATCACATACTAGATACAGTTACCAAATTTGCTATTTCTTTGTGCTCTCGGCTCTCACTAGGTTGGTGTAATTTGCATGAGCTGCTTTAAATTCATGTAGCTAGTCCATTACTTTTTTCTTAAAGTTCTTTAAAATGATGCTAATTTGTTGTTTTTTATAGTTGCTTTCTACATATTTGCACTTACTGTAGCTGTGGGCTGAACTGACTAACTCAGTGGTGCCTGTACGATAGAGGGGTTATCCATCTGGGGTTTGATTTATCTGCTCGAATCACTGCAACTCATCCTTCACTCATGATTCTGATAATGTTGCTTCTGGTCAACTCTGCCTCTTTCACACGGAGATGCTCCAAGTTAAAAGAATCAGCCAATAACTAGCTTAATGTTGCCAGGACAACCACTGGTAGCCAAAGTGAAGGCAGATGACTTCCAGATTGAACATGCGTCATGGTACAGATCCCATGTCTCTTGTAAATGATGCTATAGTGGCAGTAGGAATATATATTTATAAAAGGGACTACTTACACTTTACACAGCATGAAATAATATTCTCAGATTTGTTGGCTGGAAGGCAAACTTCACAAAAAAAATTCTGATATTAAAAGAGCATTACAAAAATATGTCTATTATTAAGTTTTGGGAACATGTCAGCTTTCTTTACTGGTCTTCACAGCATACAGTAATTATATAAACAGCTGAAGTCTCTTTCAATGGATTACACTGCTGCTACTCAGAAATACACTTGCTGGCAACCTTAAGTTTTATTTATTTGTGACTCATGGTCATATGATGCTTTTCAACACCTCGTAGAAATACTGAAAGAAGAGAGAGAAGAGACAGTGTTCAAGCTGTTCAACTACTTGTTCACTACTTCAAGCTATGAGTGCTCATACATTGCTGGGTGTGAAAGTATTGTATGTGGCTAGTTACTGGAGGGTATCTGTAATCAAACTACTTTTTTGGTGCCATTTTCCAGCCCCATGTGTGCTGAACTTGCTGTGCTGAAGGGCAATGTTTAATGTGACTGAATGACTAACACTTTATAATACTGTGGCTATCTAGCTGTGGTATTCTGCTTTAAAATCCAGCTTCACCCCTGCATCCACCTATAGACTTATTATCCTCGTATACCCAGCTCTTCACGGACAGTGAACATTGTGTCTGCTCTCAGACCGTTATAATACCCACCAAAACAAAGTGGACTCTGTTCCTTTAATACACTAGCAACTCACTATTACATCCATTTCATATTGTTTTGTTGTCTGAAATATATAGAGGCAAATTAAATTGTCTGTGGAAAAGTAAGCTTCCACAAGTTTATAGGACAGAAAATGGATCTTAAAATCCTTTTCCAAAATTGATTTTCCTAATCAGCGTCTGTTTATGTGAGTTTTGTTATACTGTGAGTTGGTTGGCCGGCTTCCTGGATAAACTTTGCCCCAAATATTGGATGTACCACTTCAAATCATAGGCCTTATAACAAAATAGGTTGTACTCTCATTTAAAAAGTTTGGCATTTCACTCTTATTCTGAGGAGTTCATTTCAAGTGGCCATTCTTATGGTGTAATTCTGAAGGTTAACATTTTTGTAACATTAAAAGGTATTGTATTATAGAAATCCCTTTAAAAAAAGAGTATAATAGTTCATTCAGAGCTAGAATTTCTTTTACATGGCTTCAGTAGTGCATTGGTGAGGATTTTTTTTAACAAAAAATCCTTTTGAATATTCAATTATTTAGTCAACCTAAAACTATTTATCCTATTTTTAAGGTCCTGAAGCTTCCCTGAGTTTTTACAATATCCAATATGCCTTTATGCATATATTTTATTGTTTATCTAGTAAATTGCTAAAATCCTAAAATGTGTCTGTACAATTTTAAGCGGACTCTTTTTTTATGTGTTTACATTTGTGGTGAAATTCACTTCCCTTTGGGAGCGTAGAATAGGAAACCATTTGTAATTTCAATCTCTCTAATGGAGTGAAAATCTATCAAGTGTGCTTTTAGCTTTGCACATACCACTGTGACCCTGAATTGGAATATGCCTGTGGCAAAAAAATGAATATATTTCACTTAAAAGAATAAATAAATAAATAAAACACAAATTTTCACCGCTAAAATACAGTGTCATACTTCCTTATACCACAATGCTGCAACTTGTCTGCAGGCTTTTTTTTAGCTTGTACTGTATATAGTATTGTTGAGCTACACCTGCTGTAGATGCATTATGCATATCATATTCAGACACATAATATAAACACAAACATCCTCTGACTCAGCATCCCAGGGCCTCTTGTGACTATATACGGACCTACATTTATAATTTCTATGAAGCAAACAGAGGCTGACTTAAATGCCACATCTGAGACAAGTGACCGGGCAAATGTGTAATGAGGATGTGACTCCTTACCTCCTAGGTTCATCCCAGCCTGGAGACACTTCCGTACACGACACGCCGGACAGTTTTTCCTTCGGATCTTGTCAATGATGCAGTCGTTTCTCCCAGCGCACAGGTAGTTATGCTGACCTACAGGGAGACAAGACCCTGTCAGTTTGATGATGACAATCCTGCAGCTTGACACAGAATAATAGTGATATTTTCAAAGTGGAGAAAACAGGGTTTTTTGTTTGTTTTTGTTTTTTCTTAGAAGAAAAAAAAGCGAAGCAGGAGATAGAAGCCGGTTACTTACAGAGGAAGGATAATAGTTCTGAACATTTTCCAGGAAATATACAACCAATTACATGAATGGCAGGAAATGTTTCATTCTAATGTCAGATCTCTGTGAGCCACTGTAATGTAGGTCATCAAGGTAAGCTGTAAAAAAAAATGTGTGGCAATATCGGTTTTCACGATTCTGACTGTGAAAATGATTAAAATAGTGATTATTCCGCTCTCACCTTCCGCGGCGTATGACTAATAGTGCATTAGACAGTAAATAGCATGAGGGTTTTTAGAATTCGCCGGAGCCAGGACTCTGACTGCAGCTAGACTATTCCTGACAGTGATGCTAACATGGCGAGAATCCCTCCTGCCTCCTGCCTAGCCCTGAGCTAAACCCAATGATCTCCCATTTCAGAGAGCTTCCTTCCGCTCCACTAGCTCTTCACTGTACAGCTCCGCTCTCCTCCTCCACTCTTCTCCTTCGCTACGCCTGCGTCTCCATCCCTCCTTTTCCACACGTCCGCCAGCCTCAGAGCGCCATACGCCCACACACAGACAGGCTCATGCACATGCACACATACAGTCATTCACTCTCACTATCTCACATGCGCACACATGCACATACAGCCAAAGCTGCTCCACTTGGCAATTTCAAAAAATAAAATAAATAAATAATGCAAATCTTGTATCTGATTCCAGAAAGAAATAAAAACACGCACACACACACACACACAGGGACTGAAATCACAACCCAACCCGGATGGAGTGGTACAGTGTGCCATTGTGACCCTAGTGACCTAAGTATAAGGCTTAGCTCCCTCAGGGCTTATGTTAAAACTGTGTGTCCCTCCCACAAACACATACATGGTTGCGCGCATGCAAATGCTTGCATGTCTGTGCATATTGCTCCGTATTTTCCCTTGCACGTTTGTTGTCAGTTGTTTGTTTCTCTCAAAGTACGCGCAATTTCTGTCGTGGATTGCAATGCTTTTAGTACGGGAGCTCGCCGTGTGGCGTTCACATGCAGTTTATCTCCAGCGACAACGCTGCTGTGCATTGCATTTTGTTGCACCTACAGTACAGTATCTGTATTTGTGTGTAGGACTGAGTAGAAGTTGTTTTCTGAGCTAGCAGGAGTAGTGCGCAGTGTGTCTGTCTGGCTGCTGCCAAAAGCCAAGGAACCGAGCTGCAGGAGGAGAGGCAGCAGCTGTAGCCCCACCACTATTTCTGGCTAAATCACATGACCGTTACATAAGCCCATTTTTCTTGCTCTAAAAAACAGTAAACTGCGACACAGGAAACACAACGCAGCCATCCCATTCCCTGCACCCCCCCCAATCCTCGTGCGGGCACGCACACACACACATGCTTACAGTATACACAGTCACACATTTGCGCCTCTTTAGGCCAGACCGAAAGGCAGTTCGGAAAAGTCTGGAGTCCTCGTGTCAACCGTTTGGCTCATTCCTGTGAATCTTGTTAATAATTGTTAGAGTGAAACACACTTTAAGAGCCAGCCAAAGTCGCAGTCTGATGGTAATACGTGTGCAACTTTGTGTGTGAGTATGTGTGTAGGTGTGTGTGTGTCAAGCATGAGAATTTATTTATGCACACTGTGCATGCGCTCACATATACTCGCGCAACATGTTTACCTTTTAAATTACTTCTTGATTCGTGCAGAATGAAGAGGAAATTCCCTTAATAAAAACTGAGAAATTTTAAATATTTAGAAAATACGAATGTAAGGAGCATTATTAGGAAATTCTTCTAAGAAGGAAATTTTCTTTCCAATTGACCTACAGCACTCTGGTTACCCCACGCCTGCTCTCAAAAGCGAAAATCAGCTTCAGGCCTTTGCTAAACTACAGCCTTTAACCTGACATATTTAAATAGCCAGTAAACACAAGTGGTCAGACCCCTGTTTGTGACAATAACCTCACAAATACAGATGCAGACGCGCATCAATAACGGCGCCGTGCCTCTCTGAAGGACACTCGCCAGTGGACGCACACTTCTTCACTGGGTACTGTTGCTGTGGACCTAACTACAAAACGCAATCGTGGACGACAGTAATTTAATTATTGACTCGCAAAGCATTTGGTCAATTCTCTGATCACCGTTCATTGGTGTTTATGCAACCTATCATTACACAGATACAAAAATAGCAAACACAAAAAAAACAAACAAAAAAAACAGAGATGTAATTGTTGTCACCAGTGAGCCAGCAGTATGCAAATCACTGCCTTGCAATGGCATCGCTACTCCGCTTCTTTGGACAGCACACAAACAGCTGTGTTGGATGAGGCTTTACACAATTACGTTTTCCCGTCTGGATCGTCACAAAAAGAGGCTGGAGAAGTTATATTATGATGTAAATCGAAGCTGTTATTTTGTTTACTAATGTGTCTCCTTTTATAATGATGGACTCCAAGGGCCAAGATTTGCCCCCGATCTCCTTCCTTTGTGTTGTATGTCATGCTTTAAGTTATGATTTAGCCCATAATATAGCATCTAGAGTTTTATAATGTACAACAGCAGCCACTTGTGGCAATATTGCTGTCTACTCTTATTTAAAACTACTAAATCTAAATCTCAGATGCCAAGTGGTCTGAGCTTTTAGGCATTTTCTTTTCTTGCAATATAACTATGCGAAAACTTTCTGTCGTCTAAGGCGCGTTTTGAAAATAATTCTCTGCAAATTGATAAGCATCCTGAACGCCTCTGCAAAGGATGAAGACATTTTTGCATAATTGTGCTGGTATACCTATTTTTAATGGACAGAGCAGGAGCTGGTACGGCAAGCATATTTGCAGCAGCACTTTATAACGTAACGCCACTCCCTTAGTGCTGTATCTTTAAAAAAAAAAAAAGGGAAAAAAAAGAAAAAAACAATTACCAGTGAAGACAGTGATAAAGCCCATCAGATTGGCGGCCCTTATTTGGTTGAACACAAAAGGTGTAACCCACATTGAAGTCACAGAACAAAGGTATCACCAGGGAGCAGGAAGAGATGGAGGTCAGATTATATCCGCTGGGGAGACATGCAGGTCAGCCTAGGCCAGAGGAACTGAAGGCATGGAGGAAGTAGTGCGAGTTATATCATCACACAAGCACCAAAACATATGGTGTACTTGTTAGTGCCACAACAGACTTTATAGGACAGTAGACAGTGTTATGTATGTTGTTTTTATTGCTAAAACGAGGCATTAAATAGAACATAGTGAACAGCCGCTTAAACAAGAATATGTCTGTAGTGCAAGACATGTTGTTCAAGTGCACAATTTTAATATAAAAAAATAATTTGTAGCCCTCATGTATTGTTTATGTATATGAATATTCCTAAAAGAATGCATAATTGAACAGTATTTAATAGTGTAATAAGATATCCCTTCTAATATCATTACAGGCCTATTTGCAATCGAAGCAACACACATGCTTAGAGTAAGTCTTTTTTACTCTGAGCCGTGCACCTGAATTCCTTTTCCTCTTGTGCCTCCGGTTGTGTCTTTGTTATGCAGTTTCTGATTAAAGGATGTATAATGTGGGAAACGTGTTGGCAAGCTGAGATCGGGACAACGCTCCTGTCTCCAGCCGTCGTTGCATGAGCTCCTGCACACACAACCTGAAGCATTCACCGAGGAGGCACTGCAGGGAGGCCTTTCTCCCTCCCCCCGAGCCTGAGCTGAACAACGGGATTGGACAGCAGAGCTGCCAATCCAAACACAAACCGGGCAAGACGTGTCCTCAGACGACCTCTTCCTCTGAGGAGGCAAGGAAGAGTGAGTTTTTCGGATTGACACGAGTGCCATGGAAACCACGGCCCAGTCGGATTTTTAGAGCTGAATGAGGGCGTAGCAAGGTTGACTAATTTCTCGTGTATCACGTAAACCCAAAGTTTAAAAAAAAGAAGAAGAGGAACAGTAAGAGCAGCTAGTAAACTCCAAGCATGGCCTGGTATTATTACGAGGAGCAGACATGCCAAGCCACTGATGACATGTGAATAATAAGTTGGCGCTGAACGCTTCAAATGTGCGCCACATGGAGCCGTTTATTGAGTGCAGCTGTCTTGTATCAACAAACTTGTCTTTAGAGGAGTGAAAGCAGGAAAGAAGCACATATGAATGCATTCAGCTATTTCCACATTTCATTAGCAGCGATGGCACATATTTACAAAGCACTGTTTTATGTCAGAGGGTTGTTTTCTGCAGCGCAGGACTAATCCATAACCTGAAGAATTAACTTCAAGACATTTACTGCAGGTTTGCATGACAGTTTAGTCAATAACATAAGTACAGCTGCAAAACCTTGTGAGCTTCATAAGTCATTCTATATTTATTTATCGGACAATAACATGTCAGATGTAACGGTAAATACAGTTAATGTCTAAAAAAGCTGCCATTCTCTAAAAGATAAAGTGGATTATTTGTAGTAATTGCTTATCTATGTACTGATATTTTGGTGTCACAGCACTGTGTGAGAGCAAAGTTACTAAATACTACTGAGATGGGGTTTTTTTGTTGTTTTTTTAAGGTGTTGCACTTTGTAGACAGTTTCTACAGGCCTTTTAGGTTAGAGGCTAAATCCCAACATTATTTTGGCCTTTTAGCCAGAATAATCCAGAGTACAGTAGTTTTAATAATGCAGTTTTCCCACAGACTGAAATACTTTTTGTGTATTATTAAAAAATAAGATCCCGTGGACAGACTCCAACCTTATTGGCTTTGACTGCAGCAGCCAACCATATAGTCCCTGTTCTGCTCTGCAGTGCTGGCACATGAACTATATTTCCACCTTTGTCAGGTTCAAGTTAAAGTGGCCCAGGAGCTCACAATGAATCTCTGCAGCACATCTTATTTGTAGAAGAAGGGCTGTCATTGCCAACTGCAGTCCAAGACAGCGGGACAAGAAACAGCTAAATGAAATCGAGGTTTCTCACAAGGTGTCATGCGCACATTGCTCTAGAGTTGTCTGCCATATTGGACGTGTACAACCACTGGTTGCTAGGGAAAAATGTGTTTTCCCCGACTGGTTAGTGGCAGAAACTGCTGTTTCTTGCTTCGTGAAATCGGATGCACCAAAAAAAAAAACCAAAACCCCCCCAACTTTTAGCAATTGATTTGATTGCTAGCAGTTTGCCACGGTTGCCTGTAGTTCTTCACATTGGTCTGCAAATAGTGCATTTTGGGAAAGTGCGATGCGAACAATCCAGAAGTGGAGAAAGTTCACCTTCAAAGTAAAAGCTGTGCCTTGTGAAATATGTTAATTGAAAGTGAACCTTCTACATTTCTGGTTTGTGTCACACTTTTCTGTTCCAATAAAACTAAAGCTGGAGTAATATACCAGTGACTGAAACAACCACAAAGACGCTTCATGTGTTTGTCATATGGTTGCAGAGCAGTCTCTAGGCCTATGTGACTAATCTTTTCCCTTGGTTTTACATTGTCACCATGATTAAATGGACATAAATGATGCTGAGTGAATGGTGCTAATACAGCTGGGTGGCTAATCCAAAGTGAACACAAAATGTGTAGTTTGAGCCTAATTCGCAGTACTGTATACCACAGTGTTTAAATATTATTTTGCTTATCAGTCATTGTGTTGCATAGTTCTAATCTATGAATGGCAGCAGCAGCAGGTACTTTAATAAGTTGTTGTTGCTGCCCTCTGTATTCTAAAAGGACGTTTTGCCACCAGCAACCAGCAGGGAGTTATTTTGGACTATCTAAATGAATAGTGATATAGCTGTAATGTCAACAGCCATTTTAACAAGTTTAAAAAATTATTATTTTTTCCTCCCGCAGGTTATAATTGCTCTACATAAGCACAAATACACGGCATTGTGATTTAATTAACGGCTCAACCCCGACTGCCGACACAGCATCTCGCGGCGCTTTGATGCCTCATCCCACCAAAGAGCTTGAAATGTCCTGCGAATTCACACTGCTAACACAGTAAGTCAAGACAAATGATAAGAGCACTTATCTACATCTGCACTACGAATAGAAACGTTTGCCCCCCACACGGTACAAAGTGTCGTAAACTTCAACTTTTTATGTAGCAACTTGATTGGCTTATATATTTCCCAGTAATCAGCAAAATGCCCGCTTTGGCGTGATGGACTTCTCCCACTGATTGCTACTGGGGATTATGTAAGTGCCATGTGTTTCTCATGCAGTGCCTCTGATATACATTTATCCCGTGAGCGTTAGCAATTAGAGGGCGTGTAATGTTAATATATAATAATAAATACATTGGAATAAATCATTTTAATGCATACTGTATGTTGTGAGGTAAGAATGAACTGAGGGCTGTTTTTTTCTTTTCTTTGGCAAACTCGGAGCCAGAGAGTTCTCAACACCTAATTTAATATTAATATATATTTCACAGGCTCATGGTTATAAACTTTATAGTGTACAGTTGGCAGCGCCTTCTGGTAGATATGACAACATTAAGTGGAATGAATATTAGTCCTCTTGAGGAGAACTGTAAGTGAACAGATTTGGACAGTGAAGGGCCCATGTGGCCAATAGATATTCCAAACAGATGGTCTAAATGTAAATCTAAAACGTAGACTTCAAAAGGATAACCGTGCTGAGGCCCGGTGATGTTAAAAAAGAAAAGAAAAGCTACCTAGCAATGACCTATATGACTCAAGTAAAGAGAAAACCAGACTCTTCACAATCACAGAATATCATCTGATTTGTTGATGACTTCAGAATGCTAGCTCTGTAGTAAGGGCTGTGAGCCAGTTAGTCGTCTAATGAGCTACAGCCGACCGAAAACTTGTGTCCCCCGAGGCAGGCCGTGCCAAAAGAAATTAAGCATGGGCTGGATTATTCCCCTTGTACAGATGCCCACTCTCTGCAGTCTTCTTTTATATCTCCCATGCCAAGTCTAAGTTTTTAACTTTGAGAGAAAAGAGGAGGAGAAGGAGGAGGAAATACTGGGAGAGGGGCGGAGTGAAACGTCTCCTCACGTCCTGACTTACACCTCTCCGGCACTCGCTGCTGACACATCACTTTCCATCCCTCTCCATGTTACTTACTCCCAGCTCCTCCTCTCTTTATCTCGGTCTGCGTCTGACTTTTTCTTTGTCCTTCCTCCCCCTCCTCCCTCGCTGTATCCGTTTCACCGTCCTCTATCTCTCTTCCCTTTGCAAAATCCTTCTCTCACTATTTTCATCCTTTGCTTCGCTCTCCATCCACCTCAGCAGCGGCAGCAGTAGCTGTTGAGGGGGGTCAAGTAAGGTAAAAGCTCACATGTCTCATGCAAACTTGATGACATAACACCACTCTAGGGGTTGCTTTCATAGTTTGCACAGTTGCCTTTTTTCTTTTTTTGGTTGTGCAGAATCAAGAGGAAATTCCCATAAAAAAAAAAAACCCTGAGAAATACTGAATATTGAGAAAATATGAATGTAAGGATCACCGTGTTAAATTTGAAAGGCATTATGCAATCACTGAAGCCTTTTCGGTATTTTTATAAGAGCAACAAATATGGTTTTAGTGCCGTAATTACAAAAAGATGTGAGCACTGTCCGGTGCCTCACCGGACTAGCGCTCCCGCACAAAATCCGATCTTGAGTATCTGCCGCCGGCGTTGTGCCAGACAGGCTTGAAGCAAGAACAACGGCATGTCTGATTCGATAACCCCAGACACATAATCTGGTTTTAGGTCTCTACGTAATGACGGTGTGTAAATATCATCAAATTAAGGCATGATTTGATTGGGAATGAATGCAATTCCTTCAATGGTCAGGAAAACACCTAGAGGGCCTGACGGCTGGCTGGCTAGCAGCCTTGTTTGCTCCTGTTTTTTTTTCCCCCCCCGCCTTCACTGGGTCTGTAAAAGTGTGTTTTGCATTCAAACACTCATCTAAATGAGTTAGGCCAAAGCCTCAGGCAACAGGCACAACATGAAAAGCACATTATGACTGGTGCTGATTTTCCCCAAGCTAAATATAACATAAAGGGCTGCTGCTGGAGACTTACCTACTGAATTGCTTTTTTCTTCCCCGATGACTCACTCTATAAATGTAATGCCTAATTTTGGTCATTTCAATGATATTTTAGGAATAAATAAACAGATGGTCTAGTGAGATTAAACAGTAGTTTGTTGCATACATGCAACGGTGTAGTGGAAATTTTAAAAAGCAACTATTGGTTAATAATTCTTGCAAAAAAGCACAGTGTGCTGAATGTGTGGAAAGAGCAACTTGCCACCATGTCCTTGTTTAAGTGAGCTCTTTAAAACTTTGTTGTCACATCTGAAAATGACTTATTCCATTTTTCTCATTAACATTTTCATACCTAACATTAGAGGCACATTATAAAGTGAGATTAAAGTCATCAGTCTTTTTACCTGGATAAATCACCGTGGTAACTTGTGCTGAACACATAACCTGGTCGGGAGCAGTCGTCATGTTTCACTGATTCTTTTATTTAGAGCATGTTTTAAGTACGATAGAGTTGTAGGAATATGTTTTATATGTGCAAACTGTTAATCGTACTAAAACCACAGAGGAAAGTCCAGCTGTTACAAGTTACAGCTGCGCAAACTTGATATTCTCACTGGAATTTAAATGTTTTCAGTTGGTGATTGTGTATGATTTTTCTTTTAATACTTCTAGTTTTAGTCTGTTTGACATTGCTGGACGTATAGCTCCCGGGGTAGAGATTAGATCACTGAAACTGAAAACTAATTATGACCAAGAATACCTACTCAATCAATAAATTTATTTCACTTTAATATGTCACAAACTAAAGCAAAGGTAGGCGCCACAGTGGCACGGTGGTTAGCACTGTTGCCTCACAGCAAGAAGGTCCTGGGTCCATATCCACCATCTGGCCGAGGCCTTTCTGTGTGGGGTTTGCAACTTGTCCCCGTGACTGTGTCGGTTCCCTCCGGGTACTTAAGCTTCCTCCCACAGTCCAAAGACATGCAGTTAGTGGGGTTAGGTTAATTGTTGACTCTAAATTGCTTATAGGTGTGAATGTGAGTGCAAATGGTTGTCTGTCTCTCTCTGTTAGCCCTGTGCCTCTCGTACTGTGAAAGCTGGGATAGGCTTCAGCTCGCCCCACGAAACCCTGAATTGGATAAGCGCAGGAGAATGAATGGATGAGGTGGCTGTCGCTCAGGAGGTATAGGAGGAAACTAATCGGAAAGTTGGCAGTTCAATCCATGACTGCTCCAGTCTACATGTCAAAGTACCCAAGTTGTTCTGAATGTGAGTGAATGTTAGATAAAAAGCACTTCAGCATAGAAAACAAACTTGCGTGAATGGGTATGAATGGCTGAATGCACTTTTCTGGTCTTATTTCCATCTTATTTTTTGTGCGTTGCATTTTACTGTTATACGTTTTGTACTTTACGGAATTTGTTGAATTTTAATTTCACCACTTTGTCATCATCATCTAACAGTATCTCTGATTGGAGTAGGTGACACTCATAAGGATTGTCTTGTGTAGAAGAAGAGTCACATGATGCGTGAAACAGAAAGCACGGCTTAACAAAGAAAGATGGTGACCATCGATGTCATACCTATTATCTAAGACTGGGTTTGAAGTTTTTTCACGCCAGCTAACACAAAGAAAGCCTGGCTGTTAGTGTCCTTCATAGCATATCGCTCTGGTATAAGATCCTCCACATAAGCAGAATATCGGCCAATAAGTCTGAGAGCTGTAACTGTCAGTTTAAGCGATTCTCTTCATTTATCTGATATTGAGTGAAATAATTAATTAGAAATCCCTGCAGCGTAATTGAACAGTATTAATGTGTCTTTTCTTTTTTTTCCTGTATAAAAAATATGAGAGTCCAAAGCACAGCAATGAAAAGAGGCAAACAAAACTAGCATCTTAGTCACAAAAGTAGAATTTCTAGAACATCAATTAAGAAACGCATTCGCCAATTTGAAAACACGTAAGGCTGCATATGCTGCAGATACAAAAACACTGACGTCAACTAATCATCAATGTTGTTCCAAAAGAGCAATCAAAAGATAATGGCTCCATACCTAGGTTCAGCTTTTTACCAATTACTTGTTCATTATTTTTTGTGTTGCCTCAAATGCAGTTATTGTGTACTTGGCTTGTACCAATCTCTCTGTTTGCTTGTTTCCTGTGCTCGCTGTGTGTTTCTTATGCTGCATACCGTGTTTGCTATCAACTGGTCGATATGTTTCTTGATTTGCTTGCTGTTTTACTTATTATCTTGTCAGAGAGGTGGTAATGTTTTCTTGCACTCCCTTGTGTTTGCTTAATCTGCAGGGTTTTAAGCTCAAGCCAGTGACATCTCGTCTAAACGTGGGATGATGCCATACCTTCCACAGCTCTTTTGAAGAAGACCTTGCAGCTTCCACATGTTACGACGCCGTAGTGACAACCCGATGCCTCATCTCCACAAACCAGGCACACTTTGGCCGTCGAGGACGGTTGTCTCAGTGGCGAGCTGAAAGGACACACATAAGAGTTCTTCAGACGAGGCATAAATTAACAAGGAATACTCAAAAGTCAACAATAAAACCAGGGCTGACTGTCCCCTTCCCATCTGCATTACGGCATGATGCGCACTGTGAAACATTCTTGGGTTTTTACAACCCACTGACAGTAGCAGCACAATGTGGCTAGCCATAAAAATGTCTGCCAACCGGGAGAGGAGGGCTTTACGCTCCTCGGATTTATGGTTTCTCCAAGCTTACCAGGATGACACTGAAAGAATTATAGAGGAGATTATTTAAATTCAATAAGCAGAGAGACACAGAGCAGGGTGTCAAATTTAAGTAGGATCCAAAACACCTCTTCTCTGGCATGAAACCGGACTGGAAAAAGAGTTCAGAGGTGGACTAAAATGTCAAAAACGCCGGTGGAACAAAAGCCCTACTGTGTTATAGGTAAAACTATATACCGAGTTTAAGGCCAAAGATCACAGGTGTGAATGAGCACTGACGTGTGCTGTACTGTAAATAGCATGACGTGTTGAATTTACTCGAAACAACGCAACAAACAGGCAAGACAACACGAGTGATGAGTCTGCTGATCTAAGGCGTTGTTTACTCTGGCATCATTTACTTCTTTTACCACTGACTGATTCCTGCCATTACAGGCTCATTAAATCCCAGGATAAACAGTATGTTCTTACTAATGCGCCGTTAAATGGGAGAATTAGTTAAGACTTGCAGTTTACCCACTCCTGAAAATGAGACCATGGGGGTCATGGCGAGGAGTGTCACTGGTAAAACCTGATGTGTCAGTTTCCACCCGAAGAAAGATCATTATTTTTATGTAATGTTTCTGCTTGCCAAACCTAAATGTGGACCATTCCAGGAAGATGTTGGATAAAAGATCGAGAATCGAGTTGGTAGAAGCTAATTAGTGATTCTACATTGGATGTAACTTCTTTTTTTAAATTAGTTTACATCTGTAAATATGGGCCGATGGACTGATTGACGAGGTGGAGTTCTAGACCCAAATCTCTTCTGGTAGTAAACAGAAACATTTCCATAAATCTGATATATCGTCACCACGAGCAACTGTGGATTATCAATGCAAGAGCTCCAATGAAGTAACACTGACATTTTTCCCATCATTTAGTCTCATTTAAAAACCCTATCCAGTTTGCAAAAGACCACAAATTATATTTTCAAACTAAAAAAGAAGTCCAGTCTTATATATGCATTGAATTCACAGTATTTTAATATAAAATTTCAATCTAATGAGTTTTAGGTGTTGCTCTTTCTTCTGTAGATTTGATGGTGTGAGTAAAACTGGAATGGGCCTGCATTAATCAGCTGTCCTATAGTAACCACCAGCACAGCTGTACTGTACGGTGAACCGGTTAACATTTACGTTCTACGTGCACAAAAGTTTTTGTCACGTCTAGACACAAGAGAAAAAAAAAAATCAGGACATTCACTATAATCTTTAACAAAACGTTTCCCTTCATGCTCAAACACACACAAAGAACACAACATGTAGATTGGTACAAAGAGAGAACACCTTGTATCAAAACATTCAAAGTGGCCTCAGCTTCCCCTTCTTTTCTGTGCTAATTACCTCTCTTCCATCTCAATCAATAAGATGCAAGGTGATTGTCTGGTTAACATTCTCCGTACATCCTTCATCAAACCAGCTGCCAAGCGCTCTCTTTCTCTCCCCCCTCCCCTCCCCCTTTTCTCTGTCTCTTTCCCAGTCTCTTTCTCTCATGCACACGCATTTCCTCCAGGGGACGAGCTGGAAAGGGGTACAGCAACAGCACACTCAGATACAATCAGGACCACTGATCTAATTCCCTCTTGTCCATCTACACACACATTCAATTTGTTAGGACGCTTAGAGGAGTCTCTGGTGAGGTGTTTGTCTGACTTGATCTTTCTGGCAGCGGGCCTCACGGTTTCAGCTTAATGTGAGTGCAAGTGTGTGTGCGTGCACAAATCCAATACGTATCAAGATGTGTTTCCAGCATGTTTATATGCTGAATATTCCCCCCATACATTGGCCTTTTCACACCATCACCAAACTGCATTAAGGGGAAGACAATCCAATCCAAGAAAAACAGCCCCGGAAAGTTTCACGGCCAAGAGCAACACGAGGAGCAGATGAGAGGTCTCTCTAAAGTATGCCTCTAATATCGAGTCAGTGGTCAACCTTTTAATAGTGCCGCACATTAAAGCCTTGTCGCTGCGTGCCAGCCTGCCTGCCTGCTGGTCCACCAACAAGGTGACTTCCCCTCCCTCAGAGAAGTATATAGGTCATTTGCTCTCTCTGCTTATGAAACCAGAGCAGACAGGCCAGGCTGCAGTGACTGTGCACCAACGTCTGCCAGTAGCCCAGAACTAAAAACGAGCAGCCAGACATTCCCAAATCAGCCTGTTTTAGCAGTGCTATAAGCCTACAGTTTGCACATACAGCACATACAAAGAATATTAGCAATTTTGTAACAATTTTTATAAGCTTACAGTAGATGCAATTACAGCCCCTAGCTGAAACCAAAATGGGGATATAGTGGTTATATTTTGTGTGTGTGTATCTGACTACTGGGCCACAAGAACAAAACAAATGAATGACTTTCCTTTTTTAGGCCTGCCAATTTAGTGGTTTGAAATATTAAGTGGTCACAGTTTATGTCTGCTTTGATGAAACTTAAATGATGATGCGCGACTTGGTGAAATGTCTTGTTAAAGCTAGATGTCTAAAGTGTTAATTCCCACAGCCTCGTGTCACATTTCATCATGAAAACAGACAAAAAAAAAACAGAGTCAGAAAGCAGAGTTAATGGTGACTCAGTACAGATGTTCTTTTTTGGGGGGGGTATCCCTAATAATAGTTCTAAAACAATGCACAGGATGATTATTTCTGCAAAAAGTTCTGCAGGCAACTGCTGTGATCCGGGAATGGGACCTTTTTTTTTCTTTTCTTGACCCCTGTCTTCTCTATTTCTGGGTACAGTCTCAGACTAACTCAATGGGACTGACTGCACAGATCAAAGGTCTCATTCTTCGCTCCAGTTGCTTTTTTTCCCTTCTAACTGAAACCCCAGGGCAGCAGTTTCATTGTTTTCAGTGTCCTTTCATCTTAAAAGATAACACACAAAGCTAACAACTGATTTAGTTGCTGTGTATTTCCCAAGAGGGCCCAGATGAGTACGAGTACACAATGCCCGATTCTTCCCACCAAAATGTACAAACAGAAATGTGTGTCTTCTACTTGCTCTTGCTCCCTCCTTATCAGACCAACGTGCTGCTTGGGGAAGATATTAATGAAAAAACCAAAAATGAAAAGAAGCGTGTTATCTTGAAGGCAGAGAAAAGCCCAGTGCGCCCACCAAACTGTGTGTAGACCAAACCGCAGGACAGATGTTGCTCAAATTGGCCTCGTGGTTTGTTTTTTTGGGGGGGTTTTTTTACGAGTAATTCGGATGTCACACTGAGAGCATTCTTCAAATGATTCAAATATCTCCACCCTCTCTCAGCTGCAGCAGGAATGCTCAGTCATTAAGAGCTACGGCCAGGAAGGATGGTCATTTTAGCCACAGATTTATCAGAATCCGGAAAACTGATAATGACTCTAGTCACTCACAGCTGGTCTCTCTTTTTTTATCAGCGAGTCTTCTTTGGCCCAAGTGCATATCCTCCGATAGCCATAAAAAAGGTTAATACAGGTCACAACAAAGGGGCAGCAATCATTTGACTAAGGCATAACAAGAACAATTAGTTGCTATAGAAACCACGCCGTTGAAGAAAACGAACGAACGAGGGAGACATATAGAGGAAGTCCAGGGGGCCGGAGTTATTCTGGGTTTATCAAGATAACGTCATTATGGGTGAATAACTGGGCACGAAACGGCTTTATGATGGACGACAGCGAGCCTTCGTGGTTAGAAATGAACCCTGTGACCCGCATGCTGTAAGTACATTAGCATGACAGCGTCAGTAAACAAGCGAGTGAACCACAGACAGGGCACTGTTTTACAGAGAAACAATGTCCTCATCATGCATGTTACACTGCCTGTCGCACACAAACACGCGTGTGTGCTTAACTTTGTTTACACCGCTGTACAGCCGGCCGCCTACTGTACAGATAAATGCGCGCGTTTGTGCGTGCGCGCGTGCAGATGCACTGACTCGCTCATTCTAGAGGCTGTTATCACAGGGATAGTTCAGATTAAGTGCCACAGCCTCCCTGAACCTGCCCTTCATGAAAGAGAAGCATCCTTGACTCTGGAAAGAGAAAAAAGGGAAAAGAAAAAACAGCTTCCACGGTACAGTACCTCTCTACAGTCTGGCCTACAATATTTATGTAATACACACCCTGGCATGCTGAAAAACCTTAAGCTAGACCAGTTCAAAGAATATTTATGTAACGCATAACTTGGCATGTTGGGAAAGGTAAAGGTAGATTAGTTAGAAAGAGGACGAAATGGCTTACATAACCATGAGCAGACAGTATAAACATTAGGCTGACACCCACTCGCCGCCTCTCAAAGGGAGAGAGGTCTTATGGGTAGTGTTAATGAGCCACGAGGGATTTATTTTTCCTGGTGAAGGTGACCCTGGCATTGGGCAGAGAGTACCTGAGCATACAGAAATATGAGATTTCCTCTTTGCTAGGCTTGTGTTACACATGTGTTAAGGTTACAGTATAATCTACTCTGACTGCTGCTTTTGGTTAAGAAAGAGGAATCAGCCTTAAGATGTTTAGCACACCTGTGAATGTTTATTGCCTTTTCTTTTTTCTTGCTACATTACAATTGATAAAGAGTCAAACTACAGGGCTTATGTGAGTATTTCACCAGCCAATAATTTGTATTATGTCAGCCGTGTTTGCATTCCTCATGTTAAACCCAAAGCTGTCATGTTGTCTCACCTCCATGGATTATTCCCGCAAACTTTAGGTGACCTTACCCATAAGAGCGAAATCACATTTATCTTCCTTTTAGAAATCCACTGTTTTGACTGTAAACAAAGCCGTAGAAATGCAGACACGCACGCAGACACTCCGCCCTCTTAAGGTGTTCATACCGCCTTGGTCGACGGGAGGATACAGACGACGCTATCGTTCTGATCTACACAGTATCCAGTTTGGACTCAACATGTCTGAAGCTGTACCTGTTTTCAAATTCCATAAACAACTTACAAACATCAACATCACAGATGCTTTTTTTGGCCCAACTTTAACCTTTTCTTCAGCGTGCAGCTGCAGCTGAACGGCCCAGAGGCTTTGTTTTTACACAAGCAGTGGGTACCTTTAGAGCAGCGGGAGGATAACTCACCGGGTTTAGAGTGGCCGGAGCGGTTGAGCATTTCAACCTCATCTTAATTCCTCACCGTCGCCCGCATTGAATGAAATTAATCACCTGAGATATTTTGGCTAACTAGTAAAGCATGGGGGCATGAATCTCAGAAAGATGTGGCAGGCTGTTATTATCTGGTGAGGAGGATTATCATGGCTGGAAACTCCCGTAATTCGTGCCTGCCGAGGACAGAGAGGGACTGATCGCATGCATCCAGTATAAAATTAGACACTGGGAAGCCAGCGGATGCCCAAAACTTCATTCATGCTTTTTATATGTTGCACATATGTACCTTTTACATCAGATTTTAGGTATCCAAATTTCTGAGTACTTCTCCTGAACCAAAAACTCAGGCTTCAGGCTACACACATTTCTTTATATGGTGATCTTCTTGCATTCACAATCTAACTGAGTTGTATTATAAGCAATTAAATTATTCCAGCATGCAAATAACTGTCGGTGTGTGGTGCTACCATACGTTTGTTTGGTGACAACAGGAGAAAAAAACAAACAAAAACATTTTACTAGCTACATTACCTTTCATGTTTTATGATAGGAGATGACATTTAAGCACATTTTCCACACTTACACCTATTTACAGCACAGGGTAAATATGTCGTGCGTCAGGTAGCGAATGTTTTATTTACCGAGCTGAGATGTGCTGCTGTTGTCTTTGTTTCTGTGAATATTTGTGCTGCTCGCTCAGATCAGGCTTGAACATTTATGGGTGGGTTTGAGAAGTTGCCAGTTTCCACTCAAGCAAGTGAAAATATATTACTTGGTTGCAGGGCTTAGCGCTGTCGCCTCACAGCAGCGAGGTCCTGGGTTCAAATCCGCCAGCTGGCCGGGGCCTTTCTGCGTGGAGCTTGCAAGTTCTTCCCTGTGCTTGCGTGGATTTCCTCCGGGTACTCCGGCTTCCTCCCACAGTCCAAAGGCATGCGTTTTAGGTTAAATGTTCAGTCTGAATTGGCCGTGAGTGTTGAATGGTGGTCTTTCTCCGCATGTTAGATAGACAGACTGGCAACTTATCCAGGATGTAATCTGCCTTTTGCACTATGACAGCTGGAATAGGCTGCAGCCCTCCCACGACCCTGAACCGGACAAGCGGTTAAGAAGATGGATGGATAGCTGCATAGTGTTTTTTATTTAGGAACCTTCACACCAACCAAAGGATGAGTTAGCGTTCACGGGGTTAAGGTGCTGCCCCTTGGCTGGCTTCCTGAAGCTGACCAATCAGAATAAAGCTGACCTTTAGAAACGATGGCCTAAGGAGCCCTGAGCTAATATTGCCTCTTTCCAGGCAGAGGCTCAGCTCAGGAGCTGCATAACAGGCAGAATGAGTTAAATAATCTTTTCTCTCTTTTCCACTCTCCTCTCACCCAGACTGGTTGAGGCAGATGGAGAGCCTTCCTGAGCTCGGTTTGCTCTGCGTTTTATTTCTGTTAAGATTTTTGTCGCCAAGCGCTTACTTGAGGTAATTTTTCTCTCTGTATCGCAAAATTACTTTACATTACGTCAAAAAATGTATTTAAATACATTGAATAAGTAAGGATTTTTAAAAGAATAAACTGTAAATCATTTCATAATATGCAAAACAACTCACTTTCTACTGCTCACCTTCACACGATAGCAACCCTCAGGTATATACCTCATCCAATATTAAGTCTTGTTGTATTTGTATTCATATTATGTCACTATATTTATGTTATCTAAGTCTTTTTATGTGCCATGTGAGGGAGTATTGCTTAATTTCATAATTTCATTATGCTTGCATAATGAAAATAAAGAGTCTTGAACTGAATCATGCAAAGCCACAATTGTGGAGTCCCAGAATAAAAAAAACGAGTATTATATGTTACCCTTAAAGTCTTTGTGAGCCTTGGTGAGCTGTATTCGCATGCATGCTTTTCATACTTTTCAAACTGTACATTAAAAAGTTTAGTGTAGCCGTGATAAAATTCATCTTTACATAATGCTACACGAAAAATAGACAGTTCCTATAGAGTTTAAGGGGTCAGCACACCCACTCATTCATTTGGCCACACGCAGTCCACAGAGTTCACAGGGTAACGCGCAAAGCTTGAACCAGGCCAAAGAGGTCCAGGACTGCAAGAAGCTTAATTTAGATGCATCTTGCATCCCCTGCCTTAGAAATGATGTACACGGACAACGGTTGAGCAGAAGTTTGGGTCCAAGTCCCACATCTTAAAAACTTTCTCCACTTGGAGTGTTCTTTTTCAGACTTGAGTGGACTCGCCTTCAGAAACCTGTAAAATGTATTTTTCAATAACCCCGCAACAGAAAACAAGGCAACAGCTTTTACTATGCTGAATTTATTCAGACAAAACAATCCTACTATTCATTTGTTGAGCTCTGCAGCAGCTTTGGCAAACCACCTCCTCGAGTCTTGCAGCATTGTCTTTAAAGCACTGGAGAACTTAAGTTCCTCACGTGCTCCTCACACCAATCTGTTGCCGCTTCGCTAATTTTCTGGTTTTGAGCTGCCAGTTTTCAAAGCTGCTCTGGACTGGAATCAGAAAACAGCCACGAAACAGCTGGGAACACAATTCGGCTGACATGTTGAGAAACTTCATTGTTGGGCATCAGGTTGACTTCCAGACATGGGAAATTGAGAAACAATGCAAACAAGGGGCCAGCGATAAACACAAAATGTTCAGCACACAAAGGAACATGAAATTCCACGATTAGAACCCGAACTCGCATTTCCCTCCCCAACCTAAACCTATGTGATAACAGCAAAAATAAGCAGGACAGTGGGCTTAAATCTAACTAAATACACAAAGGGGAACCTGTTTTCGTCACCTTTGTGAAGCACGGCTCAGGAATGACTTGAATCAAACTCACTTCCACGAAGAAAAACACAAATGGACCACTTCAAAGTCACGCTGATAAATCTGGTTTTGTTACAGAAGCAAATCCTTTGATTTCAGTGGCATGAATAAACTCTAGCCCCGACCTCCCTTGATGTTCATGTTTCAGCTTTATTTCCTGCTTACTGTGCTCTCTCTCACTCTCTCTTCCACCAACTCCGAGCAGTACCTGGCTCCTTACGTACTATTTGTCTATAGCCAGATTTGGGCCCCGTTGCCTGCACAGGAAGTGACCTCCAAACTCAGCTTAGAGGCCCTAGGACAAATGAGAAAAACAAATCCCTAGACAGGGAGATTATCTTTAAGGGATCAGCTCTGACCTGAGCCACCTCCATGCCACAAACTCATTAACCTCTGTTCTCCACTTTCTAGCAACAGTTAGTACGCAGCTGACTCCTGTTTACATTGACCTTCCTGTGAGCAAGAAGGGTCTACCGAATAAAATTAAAGTATATCATAGGCCAAAGGTTGGCATTTCAACTCTAAAGCATGTAAATGTAAAAGAACTGAGCTTGTGAGTGCAGAGAAATGAAATGTGCCAGACAATATTTTATTCAAGAGATGACCTTTTCCTTTCCCTTGTGATACAAAAAGGCCTCACTCTGAATGTAGGTTAATGTACACTGGCGCTAACACATGTTGCCAGCAACCCTACGCATTGGCTGTCACATGTGATCATCCTTAACACCCACCAGTCATTTACAATTCTGCCAGGACAAACGTGTCAGATGAGCAGACAGCGAGTCCAGTGTATGTATGCGAGGGGAAATGCTGCACACACAAACCATAGTACATTAAGATATATACTGAGGGATAGAGTTAGCAATGGGGCTGTCAAGTGGATCTATTTAGGGGCTTTATTGTATGTAGAGCTAATAGTCAAGCGGCTCACTAAAGTCACAGGGTATGAAACCTCAACCTCAAGAAGCTGGCTGTGCACAGGAGCCAAAACCAAGTCTGGGGTTGGCCGAGATCCAGGTGGTTAACACCACAGCTTACATTCTGCATGTCGGCTGCTGTGAGCTGCTCTCCAGTCAGTCAGCGTTTCTATAGCATCTGACAGGTTCAAAAGCAGAAGAGCAGTCTTACGAACTGCTAGGAGTCTCCTTCCTGCCTGCTTTCAGCCACTTAGTCAAACTGCTCCAGACAGCAACAATCAGGAGCCAATCAGGTAATGAATGCATATGGATAGAAACAACAACAGCAGAACCTCACATATTTTCTTTAGGCTTCTATGCACTTAGGAGCAGTTCAACAAGGTAGTCGGTTAGGACAGTTTCCATATTTCACAGTTTTGTGTTTCTTTTTTCTTCTCCAAGACAATAAGCTAATGCACATTAACCAAAACTGTCAGCGGATACAATGAATAGTTCAAAGAATCATGTCTACAGTTTGTCCAGGAGCGCTGAGCCTGCTCATTATAAATGTTTACTCCCTAAAAGGTCAACTTAACAATTCGGACTTCACAAGTACAAAAGGTCCCATACATTTGGTACACATGAACACACACACACACACACACAATGTTGGTGTTCATCTCCAAAGGATTACAGGCCCAGATGGTCTCTGGATGAACAATGCAACACCTGCTGACGGACATAGTGCAATTAGGTTCTCACATTAAAAAAAAAAACTACAGCAAAAAAGGAGAACCTAAAGTGAATCATCAAAGGTACACATATGCTTGTGCTGACTAATCTCACTCTTGGCTAATCTCTGCATGACTACAACCCTAACCACGGCTTAATCCGACACCCAGTTGATCTTTGATCAAGGTCAACCCCTAAAACCTAAAACCAATGGACGCCTAAGTCTTCTGACTCTCACTCGGTAACTTTATTCACATTCAGCGAGCATCTGCAGCAAAGATAAAGAAGTATCGCGTGTCATGTTTGTGAAGCTGTCTCACCTTGTTCCTGCTGTTATGCTATAAAATGTTTTAAGCAGCGTGACAAACAGAAAACAAATACTCTCTGATTTCTCATTTCAAACAAAGTGAAACTTGACCAGACAGGCTTTAACGAAGAGGAAACAGAATAGCTGAATGATTTCACTTAATACTGTTTTCATGAAAAAAGAAATACGAGGAGCTCAGCGGTGCAGGTGTAATTACACGATTCAGCAAATCAAGCATATTTACCTCTTGCATCTCTATCATGCACCAGATGCACCCGGCCATCACTGCCCAGTGCCCGGACTTGCTCTAACACCAAAGTCTATTTAACATGTTGCACAAAGAGATGTGTGCTTGCTGTGTGCAGAGACTACGATGAGGAGTGGGAGGGTGTGAGTGGCTGAAAAATCAAGGGACACTGTTTTTACCCACTGTTATCAGCATACATCATCGCTGCACTTACACAACCTGTAACACGCATGGGATCCCAATTTCCTGTTCAAAACAAGAGGTTAAAAATAACATCAGTCATTGTAACCTTGGCTCAGGTGAGACTGGCTTCACAGGTGTAGGTGACTATAGATCTATATTTAATAAGGTGAAAGATTTGCAGTGGTGCATGTGGCTGCCCTTTCAGAGCAGGCGCTCGTGTCACCTTTTATGGCCAGCCACTTCCGGGGACGATGATGAGTGATGATGAGGCACAGGAAAGGAAAATAAAAGGTTAAAAAAAATTCAGTTCAAGCTAACCACAAGATTGAACCTATTTTAAATCAATCATTTTAAAATTATAAGTGATTTTGGATAAATTTCTTATAACATAAATAATTGCCCTGCAATTAGGTGAACATTGTGGATTTCAGTTTTTCAAATAAAAAAGGCAAACAGTTTAGTGTCAAAAATATAGTGCAAGTTTCCCCTTGTTTGTATAAGCCTAGCGTTGCCAAAGGGGGGGGGGGGTGCGGTTATGGACCTATAAGCTGTTTGCCCATTGACATTATAGAACAAAGACAGAAGCTACTAACGACCAACCTCCAGAGCAGAAAAATGACTCTAACATTGAGTATTAAATATGGTACACTCATTGGCTAATGGCTTATGATTGACAATTTGTTAGCCAGTGAGCAAGTGCTCTTACAGTATCATGCCCCCCCTCCTCGTCACATCTGCTTTTTATTCTTTTTGTAATTTCATAGATGGCACTACTCTCACAGCTTCAAAGCTGCACTTCAAAAACCAACAGGTACGTAGTTATCATGACCATATGTGCATATTTTATACCGTCTATGAATGTAGCATGCTAACCTAGCTACCTAGTGTTACCTAACTTAGCGCTCCACGCTTTTTCATTAAACGGTAGCATCTGGCTCACAGAAGTCATTAGCTTCAAAATGTAGATTGCCAGCCTCGGGACACGTAAAGTGTGTGTGACACCGAAAGACTGAATGTTACTGTATAGATAAGAGAAACCTGGAAAGCAAAAAACTACTACAGCCATAATAAATGAAAGCATCTGCACCAAAGATGCAGTTTTTTTTTTTTTTTCAAATTGAAAAGCCTATCTGTGGTAAACACCATATCAGGTATTACAGATTGTTCTTTTGGTGTTTAAGTGCAAGAGAATTTTGAAATAAAACATCCTCTACAGTATACAGCGCCCAGAAATTTGAAGTCAGAGCTTAACCAAATAAAAACAGCAAAGATTCTCATGCGTAGTCACACTCACTTCACATCCCATCATTTTAATATCAATCATTTGGATTTCTGACAGTTTTTAGTGAAAACAATAAAATAATTATCATTAAATATTTAATTATTTTGGTATAAGATAAGATAAGATGACCTTTATTAGTCCCACAGGTGGGAAATTTGTTTTGTTACAGCAAAGTGCAAATATATTTCATTATAAATCTCATATATTGCCAAAATATAATTCACTTGAATTATATTGGATAGATGGATGGATGGATAAGTTGTCATACAGTTTATAACAATGACTTCTGGCTTCTCAACTGGTTCTTGTCTTTATCTTTGAGATTATATTGGAGAAAAACTCATATTTAAAGAAATTATGCCAAAAAACAATCACTAGAAACCAATATATTTACATTTTCTGACAGTAAGTGGATTAATTAGTAACTATTAATTAAATTCAGTTTATCTACTAGCAACAACATACTACATGATGAATGTATCCATGTAAACCCTATGCATAAAAGTACAGACATGTGCACAAGGTAAAAATCTCCTTCCATTTTATAATTTCCCTTCATGCTGCACTTTTAATAAATCGTCAGGTTTTACCACAAAGATGTCCTGTTCCAATAACACATTAGCCCAACCAAATACTCCAGGGGCCCAGAATATCTCCCACATTTTCCATGTGTGGGAAATACTGTTGATTCAGAGGTTCTCTCTTTCCTCTCACTCCCTGCTGCTCTTCCCCTCCCCACATTGTGTATACACTTCATGTCATTGTTTGAGGTGTATGAAACTGAATTTTATGGTAAATACATAACATCTTGGGCTCATTGCATAAATATTTAAGAACAGGAGACGGGCCTCAGGTGGAGAAGACGGTGAAAGTCAGCACAGTAGCATATGGTAAGGGTAACTTATTTGAGAGGTTTTTGTTATTATGAAGATTAAGATTAAAAAAATAGAATTAGAGTGTAGCTTTTCTAAAGATAGATCTTTTTCTTAAGGAGACTACTCAGAGTCCAACCTGAGAGGATTTTAAAAAATATTTGAATTACATTTTTTTGTGAGCAGCCGTTTAGTCTCAAGTGACATGCTGAGCTCTTAAACAGGAGGCCGTGGGGATTTACACAGTGAACAAAGGATTCCCTATTGAAACACTGCTTTGTGCAGCAGAAAAGCAGCTTGTAGCTCTATATTTTCTATCTATTCACTGTTCTGCTTCATGTTGCGAAGCCCGCCAGCACTAATGAGTACCTTTATAAAAGGAAATAGAGCGTAATTGCTTTTTCTGAGACATGAAGAGACTTGGGTGAAATTGGGAAAGATGTCTGTCAAACCCACATAAAGCACATATATTCACATACATGTATACTGTACCTTAATATACAGTACTATGCAATAGTCTTGAGGCACCCCTCTTTATATTTCTTTATATTTTGATATGCAAGTGATATCCAAGTGCAGTGATCTATTAAAAAAGTGTGCAAATATACATTGAAAAGCAGTATATAAGACAAAAAACAGAGCTTGAGCAATTCTAACGATCTTGAAAGTGAATATTTGGTGTGACCACCTTTATCTTCTACACAGCCTGAACTCTCGTAGCAAGTTTTCCTCCCGTTGAACTTCTTTAAGTAGTCTTCAGGAATAGGTCTCAGGGTTTCTTGAAGGACATTCAAAGCTCTTCTTTGGATGTTTCTGCCTTTTGTTCTGTTCTGTGTAAAGATGATCCTACACTGCTTCAAAAACGTTGAAGTCCGGACTCTGAAGAGTCTTACAGATACTGGTCATGTGCTTTTTAGGGCTGCCATTTCTTCTTTTATACGGCACATGTTGAGTTTCCTTCATTTTTAGGACACACTGCAGATCATGCCAAGATATACCAGGTTTCCAGCTACCAGCTCTTTGGAAATCACCTTGGAATTTTTTGAAGATGATTTTGAATAAGATGGAGATATCATGTATTTTTTGTAAAGTTGAATTAAATTACAAGTCTGGCTCCTTGGAGGCAAAATATAAAGAAATGAGGGGTGGCTCATGACTTTTGCACAGTTCAGAACATGACTGGCGCGGCGCATAAAGATTTTTGACACCAAACTGGCAGCCGATCAGTGTGCCACTAACTCCCCTTTATGTAAATTTCCCCCCCATCCATCCTCTGTCTGTCCACACAGGCTTTATATGAGGACGCCTGTCATAACAGCCATTTTGAAGGGTGAGGCATGCCCCGTTGCACTGGGATGCCTGGCCAAAGTATACAAACCCTAGTTACTGTAAATTCAGAAGAAGTGCTATGCTGCTCTGAACAGATCTGTCACCAGCAAACTCCACTGGGAAACAGAGGTCATGATTTCCATTTACACCTACTTCTCCTACACATAGATGTTATTGTTTAAAGCCTTGCTGGTGTAAGCAAGTTAATGTAAAGCAGGCATATCCTTCTGTCTGTGTGGGTTTTTTTTTTTTTAAATACAGGAGTTATAATTCCCAAAAGGCTGAAACTTGAAGGCCCGCTGCTCCACTGGAGAGGCTGTACATTTCCTTTGAGGTTCAAGATGAAGGTTTCTCTTCTGTTCTGAATAAATCAGCAACTGGCTCGGCCCGTCATTACAGTGAAACAACGTCTCTCTGTTTCTGTAGTTAACTCGCGATCCTCTTCAGCAAAAGACAAAAGCGTAACTCTTCAGAAAAGAAAAATTCTTGTTTTCTTTTTTCTTCCCAGATGTGAAACAATTGCCATTTGGCCACATCTTTCAAGCTTTTTAAGCTCTCTGGTTCAAAAGAAACTTTTATTACTTCATCATACTGATTTCTCCACTGATGTTCTCCTGCCACCTTTTTCGTGTCGAGGACTGACTTTGGTATGCTGCTGAAAGGTCCTTACCCCAGCTGCTGCTCTTTAACAGTGCCTCTGTAAACACTCCTGCTTCCTCAGCTGTTCTGTCAGAGGCTCTCTGCTCCTTCGCGTCTCTCCTCTCATATGAACAAATCACACTCCGTGCATTATCCCCGTAATCTCTGACTCCCGCTGAGCAACTTCTTCTAATTTATGTGGATTAAAGCCATTTGTTGAAGATCGCAAAGTGTGCCATCACGAAGCCAAACATCAACATCAGCCTCATGCTGAAGACTTAGATCTTCTATTGTATACCGCAAGCATTAAAAAAAAATCCATACATGGTTAGTTGAGCTGTCTCTTTCAACTCATTGCAACCCCGGAGCCTTTTTGTGTCTGGGTTGAACGTACAAACGACTATTTAAAAACTTTTCGTTGGTTTGTTTCGATAGCTTCGTGTTATTAACGTGGCGCAAGCATCGCGTAAATGAATCCGTTGCAGCTTGGCGCCCTCGGCCATCATTCAGAGCTAATACACTCGCCGCCGATTAAATGGGGTTAGAACGGCTGCCACGATGCAGTACAACGATGCTACATGCCATTCACTGAAACTGTTTCAGTGACCCATTCTTCATTCTTTTGTTCTCTTTCCTTACCTGAATTTGAAACCCGACCATCAAGGAGGAAGAGTGAGAAAACTGTGAAAGAGTTTAAGCCATCCCACGGCTTATGAAGTTGTTCCAACAGTCTTGCACCCTAGGGGGCCGTTCTAGTCACACCAAATCTATCCAGAGAGACAACAGTGGACCGAGAGTAAATACGGGCTTTTGCAGGTCTGTGCAGCATTAGCATGTATTTCCACTCTTTAGCCACAATAACAGGACATTCAATTTCCCTGTTTCGAGCCACTGAAATCAATTGGTGCAGTTAGGAACGGCAGAGTGGGGAATGATACACACTAATTCTCTTGGAGAGGGAGGTTAATGTGAAGTGCACAAGGTCAGTACATTTGTAAAGGTAACCTTGGCTTTGCCTGTGACGTTCTCATCTTTGTTTCTCCCCTCTGTCTTTTTCTTTTTCTCACATGAACACACACAGAGCCACAGAGTCCCTCTGTGGTTGCTTTCTCCTTCACTCGTTCGCTCTCCCCTTCCCCTCTGTCTCTTTCTCCCTCCCACAGCGGCCGTCTCGCACAGCCTCTCCGACTTTCCGAGTTTTCTGTCTGTTTCCCCCATTTCCCCCGTTCCTTCTTCTCTTCCTCCTCTCGCCTGCATGCTAAGGAGGTGTCTCTAAACACATAAGAGGGGCTCAGAGAAAGCTGTGCTGCAATAATTGGATTATTGAGCAATCTGCAAACAAACGTAAGACACAAGGCAAAGGATCAATGCGGAACGCTTGCATCATTTGTGGTGGTCAAAAGCAATCAGTGTAATAAAGCAATCAAACAAGTTGCTGTTTGGGATTAGTGAGTTTAGGAGGAACTTGTGGTGATATGTCAATAATTGCTTATTAGACATCAAAGGAATCTTTCCTCCATGCAAACACTCCCTGTCCAGCCTGCTCTGGTGGATTTGGATGAATGTATGTTGGAAGGCTTAAAGTGAGCCCTGCAGTGAACGTCACAGTCTGTCCGTAGCCGGTGAAATGGCTTTGGGTTCCTATTGTGTATTAATGTCCAGATGGACAGTTGTGTTGTAATCTGCAGCACTTCTGTTTACAGCCAGGTAGTGCTATAAACTGGCTAAATATAGCAGCAGCTTCAGTGAAAGGAAGCGTAAAACAAGTGATTGGAAATAAGGAAGAAGCCATCGTAAGAGTTTCACTCTGTAACGTAGTCTGTGTAACGTAGACTATGACCTATTTTAAAAAAAAATAGTAAGATTTTGACTGAGGATATTTGTAAGCATTTATTAATTTGATGAATCTCTAAAAAAATAACCACTAAAGTGTTAATAAGTTGAACGGCAAGACTTACGGTACAAATAAATAAATAACTATACACAGTATTTACACAGTATTTGGTCCCCACCTAAGTTAGCTCAGAAAGTTTTCCCATCCTTTTAAGGAATCTTCACAATATTAAAATGTCGAAAATGAACAGTGGGAGCCACTAGCCCAAAAGATTTCACGGATATTTTGACTGACTAGTGCAGCGGTCCCCAACCCCCGGGCCTCGGACCGGTACCGGTCCGTGAGTCACTTGGTACCGGGCCGCGAGAGTTGAGGCTCAGGTGTGAAATGTATGGTTTTCAGGGTTTTTATCGGTTTTCAGCGTTATTTTGTTATCGTTTTTCTCGTTAACTCGGTTTTCCTGGGTCTTTTCACGTGTGTTATGAATAAATCTTCTTTTTTTCGGTACCGGTACTAGTTTTATTTTGTTGTATTTATCCGCGACACCTTAAAGGCCGGTCCGTGAAAATATTGTCGGGCATAAACCGGTCCGTGAGGCAAAAAAGGTTGGGGACCGCTGGAGTAGTGTTAGCAAAATTCAGCTGGCTAGCATGTCAGCAGTGATACAAGATAGCTGCTGTGACAAACTCATAAAAATTGCAGAAGTAATGACAAATTTAGCTTTCTCACTCTCCGGCCTTAAATCAAGACAATTAAACTTGACATATGAGAAAGAAAAGCTGCAAGGCCTCGCATCCTATTAGCTAGAAGCAGAAAATATTTAGCTCCTTGCTTCAAAAGCAGCTAAAAGGATTACTCATAATACGTAACAATGATATTCATTTTCTTTTAATTGTCGACTTGATTAACTTATTAATTTAGTTAGTAATATATATGATTATCAGACACCTGTAATTAGGGAAAACCTGTTCTACCGCTCATTGATGCAAATATTTGATCAGCCAAATCACACTGCAGCAAATTAGTGCATTTAGGTACACAGAAATGGTCAAGACGACCTTCCAAAGTTCAAACTGAACAGCAGATTGGGGAAGAAAGGTGATTTAAGAGAATTTGAATGTGGCTTGGTTGTTGGGATTTAGAAATGAGCTTTTTCGGTGTCAGAAACCGTGGATCTACTGGGACTTTCTGGCACAATCATCTCTGGTGTTTTTAGAAAATGGTCCAAAAAGTGAAAATATCCAGGGAGCAGCAGTTCTCTCGGCAAAAATGCCTTGATGATGCCAGAGGTCAGAGAAGAATGATTACACTGCTTTCAGCTGATTAGAGTAACTCAAATAACCACTTGTTACAGCTAATGTATGCAGAGGAGCATTTCTGAATCCACAATATGTTGAAGCTGCATGAGCTACAGCAGCAGAAGACCACACCAGGTGCCACTCCTATCGGCCAAGAACTGGAAACCGAGGCTATAATTCACACAGGTTTACCAAAACTGGAAAAATGTTGCCAGGTCAGATGTGTCTCGATTGCTGCTACAATTTTCCCATGATAGGGTCAGAATTTGGCATAAACAATATGAAATTATGGATGCATCCTACCTTATATCAATGGTTCAGGCTGCTCATGGTGTTGTAACAGTCCGCGTGATATTTTCTTGGCAAACTTTGGGCCCCTAAGCATCAATTAAATGGCACGCCCTACCCGAGTATTGTTGTTGACCATGTCCATTCCTTTTTGACCACAATGTTCCCATCTTATGATGGCTGCAAGACAGTGCAACATGGCACAAAGCTCAAGTGATCTCAAAGTGGTTTCATGAACATCACAATGAGTTCACTGTACTCAAAAGTCACCAGATCTCAGACCAATAGAGCAACTTTGGAATGTGGTCTAACAGGAGATGTGCATCATTAAAGCTGACAAATCTGTACAACCGTCTGAAGCCAACATATCAGTATGGACCAAAATTTCCAGCACCTTGCTGAATCAATGCCATGAAGAATTAATGCAGTTCCGAAGGCAAAAGGTGATCCAACCCAATACTAATAAGGTGTACCTGATAAAGTGTCTGGCGAGTGTAGCGTAACTCCAGTAACAAGGTGATACTTGGCTTGTTTGTCAATTAGGGGGGAGCAATAATAGGAGCTTTAACACGTATGTTTTTTACTGACAGAATAAAGCCATCACCATTCCAGTACACTGCCTGATGTAGAAGCCCCCCAAAAAGAAAAATATATTTCCCCCTGAGATTCTCCAAAACAACAGCAAATCATGCAGTAAATAGCTTACATGGTACATTGTGCACCCACATGCAGCGTATAGTCCCACTATAAAATCAAAAATTACTTTTGACTTCAGAATATGTGCGCAGTTATAGCGAGAGCTTTTTCTAGGTCAACTGAATAAATATTGCCAGTCTCGCATACTTCCTTAAGCAGCAGACAACAGGGGGTAAAAGAAAGACTTCCTCCAAAGTTTGCCAAAGAAACCTGTTTCAGTAACCCTGAACTTCTGGTGTGGAACGTAAAAAGTTGAGCTCCTGCCCGCCTGTCAGGTTGCGGTGAGGAGGGTGTCGATAAAAATGTTATATCGAAATTGACGTGCTGGCAGTCCTTCTAACAAAAGCCATACACTGTCATTCCTACTTTACTGTCTCTCTGAGCACACAGTCACTGAGACCCTCTCGCTGCTTTCTTTCTTCTGCTCCCTCACCCTGTTTTGCGCTCCCTCCCTCCCTCCCTCCCTCCCCCTCTCTCTCTCTCTCTCTAAAACCCTTATAACATCCTTCGGATTTAAGAGCTTAAATGTCAGTCTCATGATATCAGTGCCACTCAGATTAAGCGCCTTAAATACGATGTAAATGTATAAATGTGGGCCAATGAGTGGGCACCATTCAATCCAATTAGTCGTAATGAAGGCAGTCTCAAGCAATCTGAAAAGCAATAATTTCTAATCATTTTTTTGTGGCTTTTTGTCTAATATACTCCAGATAGACAGCTGAAAATATTCTAGCTTCGTATAGAATTTTGTTCCAGTTTATTCTGTAAGGATGTATGTGGGCACCTTCTCACGCACTTTGAGCACCACCAGGAATTCAGTCTGAAAGCAGCACAGCAATAAAACTAAACAAGGGGCCGTGTGGTGGGTGTGTTTTGCTCCAGGTGCTGGCTTATCAGATGCCAAAGACTGGGCAGTAGGTGGTTATGTAATGAGGAAAGATTTTTAAAGGTTAACACAGAAACAATTCTTTGTCTTGACAGAAGTGAAGAGTGAAATTACCACATTCGCATCTATCAGGACGGTGTGTGATTGCACACATGATTTGCATACAATGTATAGTTTTGCACTTCCAGTTATTCTCAGGCATCTCTCTGTTGCATCCTCTGCTTACATCCAGCTCACAGTGGAGCTTGATGTTCTTTCTTTCTTCACTCATTCAGTTTTTGGGAATTAATGTTTTCGTTTGTTTCCCCCCCCCAGTTTTATCCACAGTTTATTTCCAGATTGTTAAACAAGCCTCTGCCAATATCATATGAAAAATGCATACAGGACATAGAGCAGATTGTCCGCTAATCAGAAGATCAATGCTTCAGTGCCCTTATCCATGTTTGCATGTCTTGGGCAAGACTTGGAATTCCTCTTTATGCATCTACCTTTGTGTGAGTGTGATAAATAAATCACCTTAAGTGCATTACTTTAAAATTTTCTTTCCCTTATTTTAGCTCATACTTCAAGGGGAAACCCTCCAGCACAAGAGGAACCTTTGAGTGACGTGTACGCTGATTCATCTCAGTGTACGCTGAGAGGTGCAGCACTTTCAAGTTCCATATTAAAGAATATCAGCATAGGCATTTTATAGAAGGACATGGCCCGGCAGTACGATCCAGGCTTTATTAAATCTATATGCAACAGAGGAAATACAAGGTGATTCTGACTCATCAAAGCAAAATATTTTTTAAAACTTAGCTACAACTTCCTCTTAACTTCCAATTGCACCAAGGGGGTAAATGAACCAGAGATTGATTTAAGTAGACCAAACAGATGTGAAATCACCTTTACTAGATGCTATCCCTGGTCAGATTTGACTAGCATGTGCTGGTAACATTAGTCTACTTTTCGGACACCATCATAAGCGACTTGTGAGCTTCAGTTCGATGGAGGGAGCCTTTAAGGTTAGTGGCTTATTCTATAGGTGACAACACACAAGTCTGAATTCACAAGTCGTCTAATTATGTTGGAAACTTTGAAAACACACAGAGGTAAATGCAACATCCACCTGCTTGCTGCTGCTGTAGCCTTACTGCTGCTATCCCAACCAGCAGCATAAACCTTCCTATTGGATGTGCAAGTGCAAACAGAGAAAAAAAAAAACCCTTGAGGTTAAGTAGTTCTTGGGGGAACATCACAGCAGGTAGTTACCCTCAGGAAATCCCCAGTAGCTACCTTCAAGGAGTGAAGGAGGACTCGAGGCATTTCTAAAACCTGTTAGTATACAAAACCTCATATTCTTTATTTTCAGTCAAGACAATGCAAAAGGGCAAATCCCACACGGCACATCGCCTAATCAAACCTTTGCTTTGATTAGGCTTTGTGGTTTTATATCTAAATACGAGTCGTTCGCTATATTATACACCCTCTAAACAGTTGTTACAGCTGATTGGCGGTTTGCACTATTTGTGGTTTGCTTCAGCTGCAACCCACCAAATTCCACATCTTATTATTTCCCCTAAGGTGTACTTGAACAAATTAAGTGTCAGATTACTTTAAATTTTCATCTATCTGATGTAATCTGGAGGGCAGTGCAGGGTTTTGCAGTTGGGGAGAGTGTGTGCTTGCGTGCATCGCGTCTGCCAATGGAAGCCTCGTTTTTTGGAGAATCAAATATTAGTAGGCTGCATTGATTTTGGAACAAACCTCTACGTTCTTGTGAGAGCTCAGTCTTCCTGCCAAGTTTGTCTGGTCTGTCTACTCGCTCTTCCTCTCTAAGCAGTCATTTCTCTGAACTGTGTTCAATATGCAGAACAACAGTCGCTCCATATATCTATTTCTTGTCGCTCTCTTACGGTATTAGTAGACATCAAGCTAGGTAATAAAAAAATCATTAAAATATCTTGTTAACAATAGCGAGCTACCGTCTCTGCTCAGACGTGGATGTTCGTTTCACTTCAAAATGTCAAAGGGAAGCTAAATCTTGGTCTTCGGTGCCTCACCTTGAGCTGCAGCAAGCCGGGCTGTTTAATGTTTAAAATTCAAGCCTGATGCATAAACTTAGTGGCAAGTCTCTGGCTACGAGCCAGAAGGAAAAGATGACAGGAAGGGCAAGAGACTTTGTTTGCCTTACATTCCTTTCTCCCTTCAGGCATCCACTGTAAAGGGTATTTCCTCTTGCTGTTTAAAATAAACAGCATACTGTACATGGCCTTAATGTTTTCTCTAATGGTGCTTCTCATGTAGCACAAGGACAAAGCAACTTATTCATACTATTTGCGCTATTTTCAGACCCATGTCTCATTTTAGCAACTATAATCATTACTATTAGGCACATGTATTTCCTGGGTAAATCAATTTTTACATAATTAAAAACATGGGGATACGTTTACTGACATGTGGGTTGATATATGAGGGTTACTTATGGTCATGTGGGGTACTTTATTGAGATTTTTTCACACTGAAATCTCAGCAATATGGAATAAATTAAAAGGGGACTTACAAATGCCCTTACCCGCTGCTCTTTTGTCTCTCTGATCAGTATCTGTCCATTTCTGTGCAGCACTTCATCAGTTTCTATCCATCTTTCTGCTCCTCTTCATTTTCTTTTCACTTTAAATTAGGCTACATATCCTTCGAAAGGCACTGTTATGAATTAAGTGAGACACGTTTTTAAAGTTATTTCAGTACTTAAGTTTTATGTGGCTCCCATAATAAATGACAAAGGAGGGCTTATTTCACGTTTCTGAACGAGCTTTAATTTAGGCTGATTCCCTCCTGCATGCACACGCTCGCCGTGCAGTTCTGTTTTACCGCTTGTTAATGCAAATATCTAATCAGTCAATCGCATGGCAGAAATCCAATGATTTAGGCATGCAGATGCGGTTAAGACAACCTCCTGAAGCTTAACCAGAGTTTTAGAATGTGTGAGGAAGGTGATGGTGACTTTAAATGTGGTTGATGGTGCCAGACGGGCTGGTCTGAGTATTTCAGAAGCTGCTGATCTACTGGGATTTTTCTGCACATCTATCTCTAGGGTTTACAGAGAAAAGAGAAAATATTCAGTGAGCAGCAGTTCTGTCTTTTTGTAAGGATACAGTAGCTCAAATAATCACTTCTTACAACCTGGGTATGCAGAGGTGCATCTCTGGACGCAAATGTCGAATCTTGAAGCAGATGGACTACAGCAGCAGAAGACCACACCACTCCTGTCACAAGCTAGAAAAATGCCACCTGGTTCTGCTTTTCCGAATTTGACATAAACAACATGTACGCATGGATCCATTCTGGTGTGGGAGGTATTTTCTTAGCACGCTTTGGCTCCTTAATATCAACTAAGGATCGTTCAAGGGTCACAGCCTACCTGAGTATTGTTGCTGACCAAGTCCACCCCTTTATGGCCACAGTGTGCACATTTTCTGATGGCTGCTTCTAGCAAGATAATCTGCCATGTCACAAAGCTCAGATCATCTCAAATTGGATTCGTGAACATGGCAATGAGTTCACTGTACTCCACAGTCACCCAGTAGAGCACCTTTGGGATGTGGGTGAATGAATCATGAATGCGCAGCTGACAAATCTGCAGCAACTGTGTGATGCTAGACCAAAATCTCTGTTTCCAGCACTTTGTTGAATCTGTGCCACAAAGAATTCAGAATTTTGAAGGGGAAAAAAATCCAACCCATTACTACCAAGGTGTATGCATGAGTGTGTTTAGCCCATAGTATGTATACTGAACGGGTAATATCACTAGTGGTATAATTTTATAATGCTATTATACAATTTTTTACCACAACAATTTAATACCACTCTTTAATCTGCATTACTTTTCTTTAACATTACCAAATTTCTGTTGTGAAGCAAATCCATTATATTCATATTCTACCCACCAATATTGACAGTGTGCAATATTAATAAAGCCCACAAAAAATATAACGTATTTGGATGAAAAAATTTATAGCAGTGATAGAGAAGGTAGTCTTTCCCAGGGCACCTTGGGGGTTGGTGGTGATATCTTAGAAAAATGAGGACAAAATACTAACAGTGGATGTAAAATAAGACCTTATTTGCAGAAAAAAAAATCATTTTATGTAAATGAGATGTAGTGCATATTAATCATTTGCCCCAGAAATTCCAAAGCACTCTCTAGCAGATCCGAGACGTGTGTAGATCCCAGAAAAGAAGTATAAAACTTTTTATTTCTTCCTAAAGTGTCGCTCAGTTTCTTCATTTTTGTAGAAGCTTCATTTGAGCACAATTTCCTGCATTTTTTTGCACCTTCTTTGTGTCATATGCCTGCAAAGTGATAGTATGCTATAAGTTAAACCGTGTTCGCATAACACCTCCCTTTTCTCAGTAATGCAGAGTGTTATGCCAGTGTTACAGAAGTGCAAAAAACATCACAATAAAACAACATAAGATCAGCATAGAAAAACATAAGTACATTAATTTAGCTACTTAGAAAGTGAGGTAACATGAGAGCTACAAAAAGTACAATTTCATGCATTTTTTTCTAGTGTCTTTTTAGCAGGTATTACTGTAACTGCAAACCTAATTTTGGAAAATGAATATCATGGAGAAATAACTTGCTAGCCATTAGGTTGTTTGTATTCTTCAGATAATCTGGCTTACTTCTTCCTCATCCTGTGGAGTACAGGTGTGTTAGCGCACGTGAAGGTGCAGCAGCGCTCCCCTTGGCACACTCCTTTATGTGGAAGAGCCTAATCTGACTTTAATACACTGCAGGGTTAACTGATGCTGGAGGCAGAGAGAGCTCAGCTCTGCGAGGACAGATCGGATCAATTACCCGATCCATCAATAGACAGCGAGTAGAAACTACCCCGTGCTGTCCGAGCTTTAGCTGAATATATTCCCTTTTAATCAGAGTCACCGCGACCTTTCATCAATGCCATCTTCCCTCTGCCCAATGAGGTGTGAAGAAAGAGGAGTTGACAGGTTTGAATGTCCTTCAGTATCTGTCCTGTATCATTACCCATCTCTCAAAATAGATCGAAGCCATCTAAAAAAAGAAGCCCGTTGTCGTGCATTCACTGTGTTTTAATGGAGCTTTGAGACCTTGGTCAGACATTGCTCTCGAGTTATAGGTTCTGCTCTTATGTTTGTGTAGATGTTGCTAAATAAAGGTTCAGCTTCATTTGAATCCTATGATCTAACGGTTACACCACAGGATTTGTTGGTATCTCAAGCACAGACGTTTACCTACATTTCTGTGATCGCGTTGGCTTCCCGATGTCCAAATAATTACCTCAGCCACATTCCCTTCCTACCAATGCCAAACCCTGCGAGCACTAGATAACACTCTGCTTCCAGAATTTCTTCCAGAAAATTCTCAATTGCATCATTCACAAAAAAAAAAAATATATCTTTAAATCTTTTACAAACTACATTTATTCTCTCAGGATACAATATAAAAGAGCACAAAACTGAGAAGCCACACTGAAATATTAACATGTCCGCTAAGCAGATGTGGTTGTTTACAAGTGTGCATTTATTTATGTGTGTCTGATGGTGTGTGCACACCCCAAAAGGGAGCCACAAGGGGACCAAAACCAAAGGGAGACCACTGAGGGGAAATAACTAAATCATGCAGCCCACAGATGTTTGTTAAATGCCACAAAGAGACAAAAAAAATGAGGGGTCCAAAATTGTCAGATTGTTCTGTGATGTGTGTGTGTTTTTTTTTTAATCAAATCCAGTCTGACCACTTGTTAGAATCCATTAGATAGATGTGAACTGAAATCCATCTCCAAATCCATTTGATGGTGCCTTTGTGCAGTACTATCAAATGTAAATTAGACCACAGGAGGACAGAGAGGCGCACACAAACGTGACAATGAGATAACTGCCTTACTAGCACAAATGAAAATTGTGGCAAAAAAAAGAAATAAACCTTGAGCCAGAATTCAAATCATTTCAACACGTGGAAGATGCTTCATGATGAGATTATATACACAGCAGGCGGTACAGTGATTGAGCCTTCGGGCCATCTCTGCTGAGGCCACTGCATCTCTGAACGTGGCAACATATGTGACATGCCCTCATTTTCAACACCATTAATCACAGCGGGGTTTGACTCAGCATTTTGCCGTGGAAAAATGGACTGTAAATGGGGGTGTGTGCTGAGTCGGAGTCTGAAACCGAATAATCGCGCGCACTGATTATATGAATCAGTATTAGGAGACATGATTGAGAGGGGAGGCCTTAAAAACAATTAAAAAAACATTAGTTAATGCACAGTTGCATTCAGTTAGGTCCATATATGTTTGGACAGAGACAACTTTTTCCTCATTTTGGTTCTTTACATTACCACAATGGATTTTAATTGAAACAACTCAGATGCAGTTCAAGTGCAGGCTTTCAGCTTTAATTCAGTGGGTCGAACAAGACTGCAACAAAATGTGAGGAACAGCATTTTTAACACAATCCCTTCAATTCAGGGGCTTAAAAGTAATTGGACAAATTAAATAACTGAAAATAAAATGTTCATTTCTAATACTTTCTGTCCGATGTTTAGTCTTCAAACAGTGAAATGAGCTGTCCCACACCTTCTCCATACTTTTTTCTTGCCATCATTCTGGTAGATGTTGATCTTTGTTTCATCTGTCCAAAGAATGTTTTCCAGAACTGTGCTGGCTTTTGCAGATGTTTTTTAGCAAAGTTCAATCCAGCCTTTCTATTCTTTGGGCTTATGAGTGGCTTGCACCTTGCAGTGAACCCTGTGTTTTACTTTCATGCAGTCTTCTCTTTAAGGTAGCCTTGGATATCGTTGTGCCTGCCTCCTGGAGAGCGTTGTTCACTCGGTTGGCTGTTGTGAAGCGGTTTCTCTTCACCATGAAAACGATTCTGCGATCATCCACCACTGTTGTCGTTCACCAGTGTTTTCTTTGTTTCTCAGACTGTATCAAAGTGTAGATTTTGCCACTACTAATAGATGGGTTTTTTCTGTTTTCACACCTGAAGGATGGCTTGTTTCACCTGCTCCTTTGACGGCATGTTGTCTGTTGACAGCAAAATCTTCCAAATGCAAGCAATACACCTCAAATCAACTCCAGGTCTTTTATCTGATTAATTGATAATGATATAACAAAGGAATTGCCCACAGCTGCCTATGAAATAGCTTTTGAGTCAATTGTCCAACTACTTTTGGTCCTAAACCCTTCATCCAGTTTGATTGTGGATACCCTGAAATGAAAGCTGAGAGTCTACACATTACGTCATGTCCATTATATAGCTATAACTGGAATATGTTTCAGTAAAGAGGTAAAAGAAACAAAACTTGTTTCAGTGTCCAAATATATATGGACCTAACTGTACTTTGTCCTTGCTGTAAAAAATTCTTTGAAATGTACTTTTAAGTTTCCCTTTAATCCTTTCAGAAAAAAAATTCTTCCATCCTTCCACAACAACTTCCTAACTTTCCTGCTTTCCTAACCACTACTACTCACACGTCTTTTTGAAAAACCTGTCACATTTCTTTGCTTAAGAATCAGAAAAACTCCCTTTAAACGATGCAGTACATTAAAATGTGCAACAGTCTTCTCCTTCTTTCCGCCTTAGTCTATATTCTTTATCTCGCTCCTTCTCTCTCTGTGGCAAACGCATCAAGTGTCGTACTTTTACAGCAGGTTCTTCCTGTCTTGCTATAGTATGGTAATTTTCCCCTGTTTAGTTTTTTTTGGCACCTCTCCAGCGTAATCGCTAAGGGGAAATCGCCCCTTGAACACTTCTGAGTGTTTGTCCCTTAATTCATATTTCATGAAATGAGCATGGAGCTCTGTTCACACAGGGAAAACAATGCCATGCTGTCGGTATAACTTTTCTAATACAACCCACAGATGGGAGCTCTAATAACTCATAGCAGGGCCAGGAGAATAAAACAACAAATAAATGGGACCTGTACCTAATGTGACAGCACCTGCTAGTCTACAGACGTGAAATATTTAATATACGGGGCACATGCTGCTCTACATTGCTAGCAATTTGTATCGGGCTCATGGCACCTACTGATAATAATCATAAAGTTACTTATTTTAATCTCTGTTCTGAATTTGGCTATAAACGATGACTCATTCAGTGTTTTTTAATTGCGCTGTTCTGTTAATTATTCACCACTACTTTCAGTGATTTGATCAACACTGATTTTGTTCCCAGCAACAGTCTTATTCTTACGTAAATGGAGCTGTGGATAGTTTGTTTCCTCAGTGGTAAAGTGGCTGTTTGATTCGCGCTAATGCTGGATTAAATGAACAGTAGGTCACAAGGACAAATCAGGACAGCAGTAAGGAAAAAAAACCCTTAAACCCTGAACTGTTCTCACCATTACTCAACATTAAAGAAGAATACAAGAGTACAACTTAGATCAGATGGTCGACTGTGTCCATCCCACCATCGCCCCAGTACACTGTTTTCATAATATATGAGAATCAGGCATGTATGTGACTGCACGTTTAACTACTTTGTTAAAATACTTAGTAACGCGCAATGCCAGTGAACTTGTAGCCCTGGCACACATCAGCACACCTCTCTCTCCCGCCGACAGGAAGTTGTAAACAAGCAAGATGTGAAGTGAGACAGATGACAGCCCCGCTAACCAATGTGGTTCTCCAGCACTTTGATGTGGAAAATTGACCGTTGTGTGTAGGCTGTGTCAGAGGGAACTGGCATATAACCAAGGCTGCTGGTGCCTGCAATGCTAACATTAGCCACGCTCAGCAAACTAACTTGATGTTGCATGTGTGCAATGTTATGCACCCCAAAAAGAAGCCACACACTTAAGCAACTTTTAAAACACGCTTAGTTTACTGAATGTGAGCACCGTCTTCAAATGGCTCTTATATACAATATTTCAAATGACTATATTGAACTTTGCCTATTGGATTTTGCTCATTTGGGCTGTTTCGCTACAATCAGTCTTATTTTTCCCCAAATCAAATACTAGCTGGCAGGGATCATCCTGAGTGGGAATGAAACCGGTAATTCATAGCCATGTGTCCTGCCCCCTGCTTGCGCTACCAAGGTTAACATCCAGCAATATTTTTAGCAGTGAGAACGCATCTGCCACAGGCTATCTCCTGTTCTGTGCTACATGTGAGGAGGGCAACTCTGTATGATGTCCTGACCTGATTTTCCAAACTGCCTGAAGTTTAAGTATAAAAATGGTTTATGTTAAGTTTCCTCCTCTAAAACGTGAGGGTGATATTGGCTGGGTGATATAATTGGCTGATTTAAGCTATTTGCCAATATATCAGTACATGTATTTAAAACAGCTGATAAATAAAAATTTAAAAAAAGAAAGAAGAAAAGAAGAAACACCCTTCAATCATGTTACGAGCATTGATGTTGCATAGTTTGTCCACTAGAGGGCTCTCTGGCAATACATGTTTGGAACGCCACAAACACAACAACGTGCAACAGTCATATATCTCCTTTAAGCACAGTTGTTTAAGTACAATTGTTTGCACTCACAATAAAAACAAATTAAACTGCATTGCCATGTTATCGTAGTAAAGTATCATAAGTAATAAAACATACAAAAAAAACATATCGACCAATATATCAGGTTTTTAAATCACCAAATATCGGTGATGGTATCATTCTTAAAAATCACACTGGTGGAGAACATTCACATTTCAGTACTCGGCTCAGTTTTGGAATTGAATTTTCGACATGTTATCAAAACAAAAAACGGTAGAGTGCTAAAATTTGGCCACTGCATACTGCCAATGAGATAGGATTTTCATGTAAAAAAAATCAAGTTAAAAAAATCCATTAAGATCAGTGAAACACATTCATTCTACATTAAAAGCCAGCTATTCCAGTTTCAGTTTTAAAATATGCACAAAGTAGTGCTTATGCTTTTGCTATATATTGGCAATGAGAACACAGTAGCCTTATTTGAACAAAGTTTAATGGAAGTTTCAGCAGACAAATGTGTCCATGGTTTGGTATTCAACCTAAAGGGAAGAAACATTTCTTAGGATTTTTCCAATGACTCTCCATAGTCAGTAAATTCATGGCAAAAAAATCTGACCTTTTCTGAGAGCAATTTTAATTCTTTGTGCAAACACTGACACACATGCTTTGAAGTGTAGTCATGTGCCTCGTGCTATTATAAACTCAATGTAATTTCCCACCTCACTATTGACCAAGGTTAACCTGTATGCAGCAGTTCATATGAAAAAGTAGGTCATCACTTTTCATAACTTCCTCATCTCCCTTTTTCTGCAGTTGTGTTTCTATTTTAGACATGCTCAGGTAGACAGTCATCTTATCAACTCATCAAACATACCACTGCGAAGGTAGTTAAAACAACACAGCATCGCACCAGCATCGAGGCAGTGAAACAAGTGTGAGTAATAATACTGGAATGAAGAAAGAACTTCAGGCATGTAAGCAACAATCACAGGATAAGATCCTCCTTCACAGACAACCCAGAAGAAACTAGATGCATTCAATGACAACTGGTCTTTCTTTCCCTCTTCTATATACAAATTGTGCTGAAATGGCAATTCATTGTCACCTTTCAGCATTAGCTTAGTGTTGTGTGAGAGGACAATGCACTGGCACAATGAAAGGAGGTTTAAAATGTAAACTTGCCAGCTGAATGCAACAATGATTTCTGACCATCCAACACATAAGGTATTAAATTATACAATAGTGAATGCTCACCGAGACACTGTATGCACTCCAAGTGCCATAAGTGTAGCTCAAAAGCTCATTTGCACTGCCATTTATTCTGCAACAGCTTGCAACATTAGGATTACAAATTCATAATGAGAAAAACAATGTTTTATGGTGATGCCCATATTGACAGTGTGATTCATCAAAATTCCCTCTATGCATGCTGGTAGTGAACCATCTTAGATTGTAGATTGGGGTAAAAGAAAAAACAATCCAGTTCAAATTTTAGTAAAAACCAATGTGAGGCTTTACCAGTCTGAGTTAGCAAAGCCTTAATTTAATCAGTCTTCATTTCTAATTATAAAATGTGCCTACTCTCACGGACGATGCTTACTTTCTGCAATCCAGGGATACAGTACATCCTTGTAGCTGAATGTAGGGCTGTTGCTCGGAAAACAACAACACACCTAAAAGGCTGCAATCATTGCCGCAAAGGATTTGACTGTTTCAGGCTGTACGAACAACTTCAATGTACATATTACATGAGAGATCACTGAAGTGTTGGCAACTAGTCGGAGTGAATAAACTCGATGAACCTGACTCGTGCTTTACATCACATCTTACACTGTGTCTTGTTTATCTTAATGCCAATCTCACATTTTAACCACAATAAGGTAGATATCAGTCTTTTGGAAAGTATGCATGTGGTCAGACAAACTAAAAAATGAAGTTATGAATGTCACATTCCAGCCTTTTCCGTCTCTTAAAAGTCCGACATTACGGTATGGTGATGAGTCAGCTTCTTTCATTTTATCCAAGGTCCAGCAGCTGAGCAAGAATGTGAATAAAAAAGAAAGCTGCTGCTTAACAGTCGAAACCCAAAACAGCCCCAGACTGACTGTTACAGTGAAACAGGCAGTCCTAGCCAAGTCAGAGGGAGGCAAGCAGAACAAAATGCAGACACAGAACAGTGGCACGTTTGTCTATGCCAGGTACAGTGCAGTAAAATCTACCAGGAGAACAGTAAGATCAGAGGATTTTCCAGAGCTGCGGACTTCATGCTAAATCAACAGTGTCTTAATTGTTTGTCCCAAACACTCAACCACATTTCAACACATTCTAGTGACTATATGATAACTTATAACATCCACCATTCATTAGAATAAAGTAAAAGATAGATAAACAACCAGCTTTATCTAGTAAAAAGATTTCAGTACTGCTGGAGGTAAGTAAATATGTTTTGAGATTCACTAGTACATTCAGACATATTCATGCTAATATAATGACATTTATTAATGTCAGAAATGACACCAGAAGTACCAAAAATATATATTCAAATTCTTGACTTGAGTCAAGAATTGTTATTAAATTGTGAGTCACAAGTGTTAATAATCATTTTTTCCCCTTTAAATCATGCCTGCACCCGCCTTCACACCCATACTGCCAGAAAACAAAGGCCTGAAAGTTTGCAGGGCCGCCCTGCTTTTTCTTCTTGTTACACCACAGCGAAATGTATCGTAACAAACACATCTAACGGGCTGGGCTTTTTTAAGTTTTCTTCTGTTTTTTAAACAAATATGGGAAAATACGGGAGGATGGTGGAGGAGAAGTAAGAAAAAATACAGGTCAATCATCGGAAAAACAGGAAGGTTGACAGGTATGACAATGAAAACAATTTCAGCACCTACACAAGGGAAACTAATACTTTCTGCATGACTAGACACAACCCAAGGTCATGAAAAAAAGAGAAAGAAAAGTTTTTGTTTTGTTTTTGTGTGTGTGTAATTTGAACGCTGACCCTTTAATATCCCTTCAATTATGGCTTTTCTTCTCTCCTCTACAGAAAACCAGGCTCATATTACACTTCCTGACAAACATGTTTACCCCTTTGCAGCGCCAGACTAGTGAATTCTCTCTTTAGCAACAGGTTCAGTTATAATATAGTATCTTTTCTCCGAGCTGCCACTTGATCCTCGGAAGCTTCCTTTTACTTTCTGGGTCAGTGTATCACAGGAAGCTGCCCCATCCTCAATAACAGGGATTTTGTGGGACAGTCTCATATGGATTCTTCTAAATGCTTGACAAAGGACACGCACAAATCATTTAATGTTTTTTATCCCACAGCAAAGCAGGAAGCCCGGGGTACCCACTAAACATGTTTTTCTAGGTCATGATGGCAGCCATTTTAAAGCTTCACAAGTGTGAACGTGACTAGTTACTAGTAGTTACACTACTAGATATGTAGTTTGTAGTTTGTTAAATAGTTCAGTGCTTCACATGATTTAATATTATTTGCTATTAAAGTTACTTTGATAAACTCTTGAGCTAGTTCTCATTTTTTTTAATGTTTTTCTAGGAAATGAGAAATAGGTACAGCGATTTATTGAAATGTGTGAAAACATAAAGGAAGTAACAGTATCGAAGGCAAAAACAGAGTTCGTACAATTCTAACAACCTTGTAATGTAATATTTTGTATCACCACCTTTATTCGGTACAGGCTGAACTCTCTCAGGAAAGCTGTCTCCTAACTTCTCTAAGTCTTCAGGAATAGTTTCCAGGCTTCTTAAAGAACACAAAGCTATTCTTTGGATTTTGGCTGCCTTTTGTTCTGTTCTCTGTCAAGATGATTCCACATTGATTAGATCATGTTATTGTCCGGGTTCTGGGGAGGCCAGTCCATGACTGTGTGTTTTTATATCCAGGTATGCTTTTACTGAACTGGCAGTGTGTTTGGGATCATTGTCATGCTGAATAATGAAGCTGTTGCCAATTAAAATACTTTACACTTGGTATTGCATGGTGGATCAAAATATGTTGGTACTTTTTGGGGATAATCATTCCATAAAATTTGACGAAATCCCCCAAACCACTGGCTGAAATGCAGCTCCAAACCATTACAGAGCCTCTACTGTCATTTACAGATGAATGTAGAGACTCACTGTTGTACCTCTCCTGACCTTCTCCATATATATTGATGAAAACTAATCCGAAAATTGGAGTCCATAAGACCTGTTGCCACTGATCCATTCCTTGGGTAACGTGGCATACGTCAGTCTTTTATCCCCGTTTCCCTTACTTAAGAATGACTTCTTTACAGGCGTCCTTCCACTGAGACCATTTCTGATGATGCTTCATGAACGATATATGGATTAACTGAAAGGGCTGATTCATCTCTTGGGTCATGTATCAGGTTTTTGGTGAACTTTTTATTGTTAAGGACAGGAGTTACACATGCTGTTTATATGCTGTAGATCAGGGGTGGGCAACTCAAGGGCCGGTGTCCTGCAGGTTTTAGATGTGTCCTTGATCCAACACGGCTGATTTAAATGGCTAAATGACCTCCTAAACTTGCCCTTTAGTTCTCCAGAGGCCTGGTAATGAACTAATCATTTAATTCAGGTATGTTGGCCCAGGGTGAGCTCTAAAACCTGCAGGACACCAGCCCTCGAGACCTGGAGTCCCTCGCCCTTGCTGTAGATTGTTTTCTAGGCCTGCCAACTTTCCTTTTGTCTTCCACTTGTTCAGTTTCCTCAACATTTTTAAGGACACAAAAAGCATGCCAAGCCAAGACACGTCAAATTTTAAGCCAATGGGTCTTTGGAAATCAACTTGTTTGTGCACAAATACAATTTTATGCCCGTCAAACTGTGTTTTTCATAGATTCAACAAAATCTGGAACAAACTTGTGTTTTTGTGGCACGCTGGTGGGAACAAAGTGCCTAAAAATACAATTTAAAAATTGGTTCTTTGCTAAGTTGCTTGTTATGTATAGACACGAGATCTGTTCATCCCTTGAGGTACAGTAGATGCTTAAATGATTCCTCTGAAAATGGCCAGGTACAAGAACTGGACTGAAAGTGAATTAGAAAGGAGAACTACTGCTCAAGACCACTTCTAAAAAATTACAAGAACATCTCCTTAGCAGGAAAATATAAATAAATAAATAATACTTTTGCACAGAACTGATTTATTAATCTAGAGTGAAAACAAGACTAAACTAATATCTATGAGGTTCACTGAAGAGGCTCGAGTTCAACTTTACTTGTTACAATTTGCGATTCAGAAAATCGATCAGTGCTCGCTGCTTACTCAGATTTTTCGCATTTCTATTTGTGAATGTAAAATCGACAAAGTTATGGTTTTAAGTCACAGTCACACTTTTCTGAATCACGGGTTCTGCTGACGTAAAAGTGGATGCACCTCGTATGAGTGTCTATGTTTGTGTGTGTGTGTGTTTTATTCAGGGAAGAATGAAAGTGTTATGTAAAACGCCCAGAAGCCCCTCCCCCCCCTCACCACCACCACCACCACCAACAACAACTCAGCAGCACACAAACGCAGTTCCTTTGGTTTATTTGAGCCAACTATGCATGACCTACTTTGGGAACCTTTCAAGCTGAACAATTAACATTTTTTGGAAGTGTCTTCCTTCATGGCATCCCTTCCATAGAGAAAGTGACAAGACAAACACCAGGCTTAAACGTAAGCACTCTGGCACGAATACTTGGGCAAGCTCTAATTAAACATGAATGATAAAGGCATGCCTTGTTTGCTTAGTCAAATATATCAGGATACAAGAGGAACACAATTATATGCTGAGAGAGTGAATCGAAATGGATTCTCTCTGCATCCTCTCCACCAAAAATGAAATATAGATCTAATTGGGTTTTATAGCGCTGAATGAATAATATCCAGCCAGTGAAAGAGACATCACCTTGCATTTAGATCAACAAGCGGTACTTTCTTTATTTATGACAATAGCAATAGGCTCTTATGACCAGTTAATCTCTATAATTTGTGATTTAATATGCGCATATTTTCCTCTAGTTGCGGTGTATGACTAAATCGCCAAGCTGACCCACAAGGCTCATGACTCAGGAGATGTTCAAGAGCACTTGTGAGAAATCATTGAGACTTCTTGCATGCTAGGTAAACAAAGTACTTGGTGCACAAAAGACGGCCACAGCATCTCACACAGCAGCACGCCACAGAAATCAGGGCAACACACAGAAGCATGCACTATGCTTTGTTGCAGCTCCGGTATTTAGTTTCCACCTCCTTTATGCAGTTTGTTAATAACCTCAACAAAAGAAGGGAATGTCAGCGGTAGGTAATAGAGGGTAGATCTCCAACTACAGGACCAGCCTAGTGGAAATCTGGCCCTCTGTCACCAGACTGTGTTTCAGGAAGAAGTTCAAGTGAGGACAAGACAAGCATTGAAATCCCAGGAGCCTTGGCCAGCAGTAACCACACTTTTATTGGAGTGTCAAGTCCGGCCTAGAATGTGTGCTGTTGTTCTTGCTGTTGGCGACCATGGCGGCAGCGTTTTGTGCTTGTATGCGTGTGTACTTGTGTGTGTGTGCGCGCGCGCCTTCATGGCTGTGTGTGGGAGAGGCTGAGTGGGAACTTTTAACATGATTTCTTTTCTGTGCAACAAAAGCACCCGACCATTGTGCTACACAGTATCATCTGGGTTCTTTTAAAAAGATTACATCCACTGTAGGCATCTACTCCTACACTCTGGTAGCACAAGGTAAAAAACATATCCATTCATAAAAGCTGGAAAGGAAAACTGGCTTTCACTTTATCCTCATGGCTATGCTTGTTAAAATAAGGGGGGATATTCTGATCAGATGTGTACCCGATTTAGAGCTGTTTTTAAGATTATTTTATAGCAGGAAAAATAGCTCAACTCTTAACTAATGTAATTTTGCTCTTCCGGCAGGAGCCGACAAATGAATTCAGCGTTGCTGTGTTGGAGCAGTAACAGTAAAGGAAGTAATGGAAACAGAGCGTTTGGACAGAGCTGCTTGCAACACCAAATCTCGTAGAAGCGAAAGTAGAGCTGACAGAGGTGAAAATATGTCTCTTTACATTTTAATGGTAACCATTACTTCCCCCTTAAAGCACCATAAATACAGTTTGGGCAGCACGACAAGCCATAAACATAACACCGACATATTATCACCTTATAAAGTTGTTGCGGTGAACCTCTTAGCAAAAACTACCAGATTATCCAGCAAATGCAGACAAATCAAACAAATGAGCTTTTGTTTGATATGAGAAATCTCAACATTTACGCCCTTTTAGCTCTGTTCGGGTATACAGCCACACCCAACGAGATATGTGACTATTCAGCAGCTATACTTACTAGTGGATTACTTTATATGTCTGCTCACTGCTCCTGAGAAACCAGTTGGTCTATCAGTTTTTTGTGGAAAAGAGTGGCCCGCTGCTGCTGCTGCTGCTGCTGTAAACATGGTTCACACAGTCTGAAAGACCACACCAGGGACAGTTAATAGCTGAGAGCAACTGCAGCACAGCAATAGTTGGCTGTGATGGTACTAAAATTGCAAACACTACTGCCAAGTCAAGTTGGTGATAATTTAATGTCCTCAAAATGCTTAGATAACTGTGATCCAATTGCTCGAGTGATACCAATCAATCAGGAAAAGCTTGGTGTTGATTATTCAAAACTTACACTCATTGTCTTATAACCTAAATGAACACACTGGCCAAACAACACCATGAACATCTGACTGAACTGAGGATATCTGCAATACTGAAATTCTGTTTTGAAAAGAACAAAACTGTTTCCAAGCATAAGCCCATAAAATGGTTAACTATTACACAGAGAAAAGGCCAACAACACAAACACAGGTTACTATACATAAAATATGTACATTCATAGTCGTACGAACTCCTAAGTTCCATAAAATACATTTTCACTGCTCTTTACAGGTTTTCCTGAGCCGAAACGCCTCACGGAGAGCTTTTACCGTCACTTTTAAGGATACATTTTTAGACTTTAAGAACTGTAGACAGCTGAATTCACCACTTGGACCAGCTCTTACTATTCATACCTTGAATGCTGCCTTTCGACTCTGCTTTACACAGCCTCCAATCCACCCACACCAACCAGTGCTGGGCTACCCAGAAGACAGAAAAGAACTGAAAGAACTGGATCCTTGTGGTCTGTGTGTGTGTTCATTAACTTGTGTGTTTCTGCACACGTTTTGTTTGTTTTTTTCATTTTTTTCTAGACATTAATCTTTTTTTATTGCATTTCAATGCATCTGTTTTTACATCAATTCAAAATAAAAGGGGATAAAAATTTAAATACGTATGATGAGGTCACGAAAAGCATGGTTCAGGCAGTAACACTCTGTGGGCTTGACAAACACTGTGTGGATTCGTATTTGTGAGATCTACATTTAAAGTTGATTTAACTTAACAAATCCTATTACACTGAAAATCCAGTTTGCATCTACAAGCCGCGGTAGCCCACTGCTTTATTTTATTAATACGATTCACAGGCTGAAAATCTAAACCTATTTAGACTACTCTCTGTCCTTACTTTATTCTGTGCTCAATGTGAGGAGTGCTCGGCAGGACTGGTTTAGTTAAATGCTGCACTGAAGCCAAGAAGACAGAAAGCCCCGTACACGGATGTGCTTGTGCATTTTAGCGTACTGTACTTTACTTTTTTTTACGTGCAGCATTTAACTTCATTTAAAACACGTGTAACTCGATTGTAGAAGCACAGGCTCTCTACCTGTCTTTTTATTTAAGGATTATTCTGTATGCCGTCCCAATGCTGTGGCTAACGCATTTTGACTAAATTGGTTTTACGTAATATAGCCTCATTTTCTTCTAAATAAATAGCGCGTATCCTTTTCTCAACATCCTTTGAGAGCCCCTTAATAGTGGGCTGTTAACAGCTGGTTACACAGTCTCTTCCTAAACCACCAGACGTATATAGACACATGCTACAAATACAAATATCTATTATTTTGACATGGAGTTATAGTTTTAGATCTAGTTTGTTTTTTATTTATTTATTAATAGTTTTTGTCTACATGTGACAACTAAAATCTGCATGGCAACATGATATCTTCAATCCTCATAAAGCTAAACCCAGTGTATTAGTTAAAAAGTTCTATGCTATTATGTGCTAGTTCCATATATACATATATAAATATGATAAATCTCATCTTGCTCACGAGCGCATAAAACAGCACTCACGCTCGATGAGTATCAGGGCTGCACTTGAGACGTAGTTAACAAGAACTCGTACACACTCAAGATTAAGAGAGTTTTTCTAAAGCAGCCTGACATTCATTACATTTTATTACACAATAGAAGAAGAGCAACACTAATACTGCAGAAATCTGAACTTGCTCCTTGAAGTTTGCCAGAATAAGTGGTTTAAATGATATCCAGCACAATTAAATGATCATAGTCTTCACTTAATTACTACAATATAATTAAATATTCACCGGCACACATGAGAGCGCATATAATTAAAACGCTTGAGCGCAACAAAAGACAATATCTCTGCCACACTGTTATGTCTGCTGGGCAGACACGTGAGAGCCATTCCCCAGCACCTTCACCTGTAACGTCCTTTTCCACAACCCAAAGAAATAGCTGTCCGCTTCATAGTCAGGAACCCATAATGCACCGGGAGCCCCTGTGCATGCCTGGTGTTGGGGTTTAATTGGATATTAGTATCCAGCAGTGTCTGAATTAATCAAATCATTTCCATCCATTAATTTAGTGGAGGAACATACAATTAAAGCCTTATTAGCGCGCTCTCAGGAGTATGCCTTTTCATCCCTCTGCAGAACATTGAGAGTTGGCCAGAGTCCAGCGTGAAGCCTTCTCCTTGCTTGAATCTGGTGCCTCTTCACGATGGGCTCTCGTTCAATCTATAGAAACCGGCTGCGAGTTTAAAACAAATGAAAGTGTCTGTCAGCGCTGGGCAACTTTTCCTGTTGCTGGGCTGAAAGCTACAAGTTTCAGCCAGGGCTTATTTAAATTGAAAAAAGCATTGTTGGCTTCGAGTTGTCGGATTATGAAATTATAAGGTTAGCACTGACAAGTTTTAGAGAAATTCTATGTGGTGAAAAATTGCTGTGAAAACCAACACAAAAATGCCCTAAATAGGGTGAAAAGAGATTTGGAGATTTAGGCTGTGAGCAAACATAATCCAGAGCCCTAATGTAGGTCATTTTATGATCATTACCATATTTATATATCTTCAAAACTGCAGCGCACTCTACTTTTTTTCCTCAAAAAAATCAAATAAATACAGAAATGATACATTTATAACACATATATTAAATGAACATCTCTGCATTCAAGCTTCTAATAACATGTGATATTCCATTCTGGCTTTCTACTTTATCCTAGCATTAGGTTTAAATTAAACATCACAGAAATACAAATATTCCACGACTCCTTTTTCCCCCTTCCTCCTCTGCTCTGAATCTAAGTTAAAACATTTTGCACAAAGTAATCCAGACTGCTCAGATGAGCAGCCATTTTTAATTAAAACCATTTACAGAGGAAACCAAAGTGAGAAAAAAAGAGCCAAGGGATTTAACACTCTGTCATCCAAGGCTTCAGCGGATCAAAGAGTTTTAGTTGTGCTTTTTAATGGTTACGTAACATTTTTGCCTATGAAATATTGGGCCCGGGTACCATGCAGTCAGTCCAAAGCTGGACAGTACCACAGATTTTCCTGCAGTGCTCTTTTAAATTTCAGGCAGGATACACTAAGCCTGTGTTTATGCCTAAGTATAGCTGTCAATCAATACAGCACCAGTAGTACAACAGGAAACTGAAAGAAGGCAGTAACCTCTGAAGAAAAAAAGCAGTCTTGCCTTCTGCCTAATGCATATATATATGTATACAGTATGCATGTGTGTGTGTGTGTGCATGTATTGTATGTACACATGTATATTTGCATCTGTCTGCTTCCCTGTCTGCCTGACTGCCTGCCATGTGGCCCACCTCTTACTGTCATCCTGTCTGACATTAGGGCTAAGCTGGATCTCATTAGGACCAAGGTGGCAGTGATCCCGTCAACATCGCTTTGGCTCCTGCCATATGGGTCGCCTCCAAGGTAACGGGGCTGTATCAGTCTCCTCGGAGCTGCAAGCCTTGTTATAGCACATGCACAAACAAGCAGACGCAGGATCTACTTTCTAGACAAGTGTGTACGTATGAAGCTGAAAAGCGCGTCAAACGGGAGAAAGCGTGTAATTTTGATATGATAATCAGGCCAAATGTTTTAGATGCAGAAGAAATAAACACTGTCACAGATACACACAGGGGCAGGCACAGAGCACAGAGTGCTTGCTATATAGGTTTAACACATAAAAGAACAAAAATGACACCGAGACAAAAGAATTTTTTGTGAGGTGTGAACAAGGTTAAAAGGAATTCATCTGGTTATCTTGTGTCACTGAATAATGGTTATTATAAGTACATAAACCTTTAATTCAGGGGTGTCAAACCCATCGTAGATCACAGACCACATGCAGCCGAATTTGATGTAAGTGTTACATTTCTTTCAGCGTGCATTGACAAACTATTCATGTTTAATGAACCATCCGTTTACACAACAGAAGATGAGCAGAATTTTAAGGAATCTTAAGAAATTTAATTGCAATTTCAACGTTTTTTTCTGTTTTTCACATCATTCTGTTTACAGTCATTAGAAACAAAACACCAGTGCGTCGGCACGGCTCTTTGCCTTAACCACCTTCCCCTGAAGACGTATGGCTGGCTAAGGGTAACGTCTTTGTCAGTAAGCAGGCTGTAAAACCGATGATGTTTCAGATCTTTGTCTCAGATGAAATTAACAGTCCAGACAATCACTCCCATAACATGAGTCTATCTTAATGACCTGCAGACAGAATACTTCCTGGTGCAAAGTGCACTGAAAATTGCTGCTCTCCTTCTCCACGATTTTCACTTCCGGCGGACCCTTTCACGGGCCCGTTCTGGCCCGCACACCTCGTGTTTGACACCTCTCTTTTTAAGGTAAATTCTAAACACAACAATCAACCCCTTAGAAGCAGTAGCAATTATATAGATTACATTTATATTCTGCAGTAAATCATACTTCTAGTGATGACCTAATTGAATATCCAGTGATCAAGAGCTTTATTATGCCGGCTTTTTCTAAAATAATATCCCTCCAATCTGAATGATAGTAACTGAGCTGAAGAAAATGATAGAAAACGGCAGAGAAATCAAAAAGATCTGCAGAGTTTTTTTGTTTGTTTTTTTAAAATTAAATCAATCAAGAAAACTTTTGATCTAATACATGTCCATTACGGGGTTCTGTGCAACATCTCGGCTCGAGCTCAGCTTGGACTTGGCATGGTCAGTCAAACATAGCAAAGCAATGTACATCAAAATCCCAGCGGAGGCTCGGATACAGCGCTGCACTTATCTTACAGCAAGCGTCTGACTTTTATCAAAAGCGATCCAAGTAAGCAGGAAGTCATTTATGGTTTTGTTTAGTGCGTCTTTGCTCGAGCTCATAAAAACTGTGAATTTATGACATCCCCAAGCATAAATAGATTATAGCAAAGTGTATTTTATAAAGCACTAGGAGGCACTCGCTGTTATTTAAAAACATTTATAATACGTGCAAATTCTCCATATACCACAAACCATTCTTTGATTTACTGTAAATAAACAGCAGCATCCGTCACTGTTAGGCGAATGTAGCGATGTATTTTCAGCAACACAACCGTGTGTTTTATGGCTTACGGCTGTGGCATTCACTATTATTAATCGTGCTGATAATTCACCTCCTTCACATGCAGCCGGGACATTAGAATACACTGGAACCACAACAACTGTGTCAAAGTTCCACTATGTCAGATTGGCGGCTGTTATAGATTTTTTTCCCCCTTCGGCCTGTTTGTTTTGTTCCAGCCACCCCCCCACCACCACCACCCTCACAAAAATCAACTGTTTATTTCATCAGTTTGGCAACCAAAGCCTGTGATCAATCATTCATAATTTATAATGCTGCCAAAGGCCTAGGGCCCATAAAAGCAGATATTTGCATTACACAAGGTCTCAGCTAGACCTTCTGATAACAGACCAATAAATTTTGTTGTTGTACGTACACACAGGCTCCTGATAAGAAGCAAACTTTGCCTCTGTTTTACAGTAGAACACAGGCCTGTAATAAGAGAGACGATGATGTTGTGGTCACTTGCTGCTACAACAATGACCTGGACCCTGTCCTTTAATTCCTGTTCCCCCAGCCAGCATCCCGCTGCCTTTCCCAAGCCCTGTTGTTGTTGTTATTATTTTGCACTTCTCAAAGCAAACGCCCTAAATCCCCTGTGCAACACGAGTCCCATTACAAAAAAAACTAAACAAAAAACTGGCTCTCCATCTATGGGAGACCCTGGAGAGACATACTATTATACAGGTACACTGAAGAGAAAAAAACCCCAAACATGATTTGATATTTACACTAAACAGGCACACACAGACACTGCCTAAATACACCTTCTTCTTCCTTACCTCGACATGCCGTCCGAGATGCAGTTCTGACCCGGATATCCTTCACCTCTGGCTGCGAGAGACCCCTGGGACATGCCCGGGTGAGATTTCCACGACTCCATTAACGCCGTTACGGGTGAAATTAGATTCAACAAAGGGTTGGTCTGGTCCCTCATATCGTGCCGCGTGAAAGACATTGTTCCTTGCGCTCCAATCTGGTAATGGAATGAGTGTCCACCGGAATTAACTCCAACAATGGCGGATGTGGACATGCTGTTATTCTCTTGGTAATAGCTGCCATCAGTGGATTCCTGCTTAACCCCTTTAGACAGGACATTGTTGGAGAACACATCAGACTCATAGTTCCCATTCACAGAGGAGACAGGGGGTCCTAAGATACCAGAAAGACTGTATTCATCAATGTTATTCCTCAGGGACAGATAAGTGGTCTCAGACGCAGGGAAGAGGCCAATCGATGGTGACTGCTCACCGTAGGGCTGGTGATTCATACATCCCTCACTTTTGTTTGGCTCACTCTTAATCTGTGTGATAAAGGGCGTGCTGCTCGCGTTACATTTGGAGCTGCCTAAACACATGCTCCTGAAGTCAGTCCCAGGCTCGTTCTTTATGTACTTAACCATCCCCATCTGATCTAATCCGACGTTGAACACCTCCCCGTCTACCATCTCTACTTTAGGGAACTCGAAATTCTTGAAGTCCGTTTCTCTGGTCAGCCCCGCTGCTTCCGGGCTGTTGGTGTCATTCTGCACCAGACCCAGTCCGTCAGCAGGACTGGACACAGGAAACCCGGCAGAGGAGGGGTTCTGTGGGCTGCTGACAGTCATGGTGCCTGCTGTGGCCGGACTGGAGATGGAGGGCATTGCTGTGTTGCAGTTGTTGGTGGTGTTGCCAGAGCAGCTGCCAGCTGTTGGGCTTGAGACAGAGGACCTAATGTTACATGTAGTGCTGCAGGATGGAGGGGATCTCACACTACTCATGCTCTGAGGACTGGACATGGGAGACCTCATGACATTGAGCGGGCTGGTGAGCGGCGGTGAGCCCACGGTGCTGGACTCCACAGGGCTACATGTGACTGAATTCCTGCGCTTGATGTTGGCTAGAGTTGCAGCACACGAAGTCTGGCTGACAGGGCTACTGACAGACGAGCACAGAGGCGCAAAGCACGTAGGAGGACTGGTGGTAGACGACACCATATTGTTGCTGCCTCCAGGGCTGGAAATGGCACTGGAGGTTTGGGGACTGCAGGAAAGAGAAGAGGCCAGCATAGATGCTGAGCTAACCGGGGTCCCCGCGGTGCATTCTCTGGGAGTCGCGCTAGGCTGCTGGAAACCAAACGGCTTCAATTTGGGGCTCTTTGTGGGACCACATTGGTTCTCCTCTAAAGGCCGTCCACATGCTGGATACAGCTTTCCTGGGCTGGTATTGGCTCCCTGCTGGTTAAAAGCAAAATCTGCCTCCCTGGCAGCATTCATATACAGGCCCATAGACTCAGCCACAGTCTTGGAAAGCTCTTTGGAGTCCATTTCCTGCTTATGACCAAGGAGTGAGTTGTTGAAGTGTGGGAGAACAAATGGCTGGTTCTGGCTGAGCTGCAGCATTGGCTGCTCCTGCTTTTTTGTATTGTTGTCTTTGCAGTCGGTGGCCGGGCTTCCAGCAGGGCAGTTGACATTAACTATGTCCATCAGGATATCACTGCCAGTCAGACTTGAATCCTCTGTACTGCAGCAGTACTCCATAGTGCCAGGGACCTGAGGCCATCTGTTCTCTGTGTCCTTTCCATCAAAGAAACTTTGGTATCTTTTGGTCTCCATTGCTGGCTCATTGAGTTACCTAGTAAACATGGCAAACAGACAAAAAACAAACAAAAAAAAGGGTCAGTCGAGCTGCAATAGTTGGCAAAGGTTTTTAAGAGTATTTACTTTCTGATAAAGAGACTACGTAAGATTACGTTACATATTCAGGATTATGCAATTTTATTTCCCTTTAAAATCTAATCAGCCTCCTGTTTATAGCTTATAAAAAGTTGCACTTAAGTGAAACCTAACAAGGCAAAAAAAAAAAAAAAAAAAGTGGAGGAACTGAAAAATTTCTGAGTGTGAAGCCTCTGTTTGATTGTTTTATTTACACGGGCAACATTTTTTAACATTAAAGTATCTCATATTTTTTTGGAAAACAAGTTAAATCTAATAAAGTCCAAAATAAATCTGTACAGTATTTCCCTCTCACATGATTCAAACCCCTTATCGGCGCAGGGAAGAAGGAATGCAGCGATAACTTAAAGAAACCCAGACCACAAGGGTTAATTTATCTGTACGTGACGTCGCCTGGGCTTTTTTTTTTTTTTTTTAAATTCCCACCTCTACTGCGTCTCTATTGGCCAGTGCGGCCAGAAATCCAGCAGCTTCATCAGGCCCCATTCATGGATTGGCCCGAAAGCTGTCACTCAATAGTTATCGCTCATGCAGCCACAACATTGCTGCGACACAACTTGAATTGTTGTTTTAGGCGGCCGGAGCGGCTTCCCTGTGTGCTAAAATGATTTTACATCACTGGCAACAACCGGACGATAAAACACAACAGAGTGCATTCATTTCTGGCTGATTTGGGGTTAATGTTCAAGCTATTTATTTTGCATGCAACGGTGCAAGTCCGCGAAGGGCTCGCAGCGAGCGGCCGAGATATCGGCGTTAAAGTGTTGCTGTCTGCAAAAAAGACAGGCTGTCCTGTGCACATGTGCAGAGACTTTGAAAGTAAAAAAAAGAAAAGAAAGAAAAAAACCACCCCGAACAGCTGTCAGACTCATAATTCCCCTCCTTGTTGTCCTGCCGCGATCGCTCTGCCTTTGCAGGACATGCACAAGTCTGCATTTTGCGTGTGCGCAGAATACAAAAAGTAGATGAAAAAAGAAGCCAAAAGCCTGTCCGTCTGCTATATTGTTTCCGTTTTTCACTCCTTTTTTTTTTCTTTTTGCTTTAAAACTCGCATGTATTGCTTTTGAATGATTACGTGCACTACGATCAAAGTATGAATTATTTAAGCCACTTTTTTTAGACAGAATTTGACAGCCCTGTACATATATATATACATGTATATCTCACTCTCCGCAGACAGGTGAGCGCATGCACGTTAAATCCACGAACGCTGCTCTAAATCACGGTGGCGATTTCCTAAAGTGCATAAACTTCTTGGCCACTTTTATTAAGGAGCAGACACGGAGGGGAGAGGCTAACGGTCCCGGTTAAAAGTTATTAGATTTCTCCTCCACAGCACCAAGGCTAGTGTCCGTAAGTATCCAGTTCTCCCGACTCCAACTGCGAGGGGGGCTTGCTTTCATTATCACCTTGAATTAAAAATGTACAGTCAAAACACAGGGCTCCGTCCGTCCTTACCTTAATTACGACATTCAGAGTTGTCAGGTGGCTGTGTTGCTGGGCAGCGATAATCCAGAGGACAGAAAAAGAAAAACGCAAAAAAAAAAAAAAAGAAGCAAAGTCAATAAATATCAACCAACGTGCTCTCCGCCCCCCACCTCCTCACCCCTCTACTCTTTCCAATACATTGTTGCCAGTTTGACAGCTAGACACACCGGAGAAGTCTACTGCGTATTATCACTAGTAATCCTCAACAGCGAGCCGCTGCTCCTGACAGGACGAAACGACAGCGATGGGTCGGACGGCAGCGACGGATAATCACACTCACATTATGGCCGTAAGAAAAAAATTTTTTTTTTCCAAGATTGACGATTCTGGAAAAGAAAAGAAAAAAAAACAGAAGAAGAAGAAGAGTAATAAAAACAAACGAAGGAGTCGAGTCGGACTTGCAGTCAGAGCGACGTCATTCTGTGCACATGGACCCTCCTACTGCAACGAGTGCAACACAAACTCCGAGGAGGAGGTGGGGGGGGAGGAGAGAGAGAAAGAGAGAGAGAGTGGCAGAAGGGGAGGGAGGGGCTCGGAGCGCAGGTAGACGGAGCCGTCTGGAAATAGGGCACCGAGCTGTGTGAAAGAAACTCGTGTGATGGCGACAGTAAGGCTTTCGTGATTTCATTTTTTTTTCGTCTTCTTCTTTTTGTCTGTTGAAGTCTTGCAAGTTTTGTTACGTTATATTTTCTCTCTCTCTCTTTCTCATTTGTGACTTTTCAATATTAGTCATTTCTGCCAACTGACACTTCGGAGATCCCGTCACGGTCACGCATAGCAATTTTAGACCACAAGAAAGTATTTCAGGTGCTTTCCCCGCACGACCCCCCCTCCCCTCCTCGTCCACAGTGAACGTGGAGCTAATGAGACCCTCGCGAGTGCTGAGAGAAGACTGAAATCAAGTCGGTGAGAGCGTGACGGCTGCCCCCCACTAGGTGGAGCTGCTGTTCAGAAACAAATTACAGAGTGGTCAAGCTGTCACTTGATTTCGTCCATGTCAAACTATATTAGAAAAAAACCCTCTAATCTCTAATGAATCCAAATGCACACTTTCTGCTTTTGCGTGTTGACCTGTAGCTCTCTCTCCACATCATCTGTCTTCATAAAGAAGAAAATAATAATAAAAGTCACATAGAATGTTTCCTATCTGAGTGTGGACATTCGGACACCTTCTTTCTTTTAAAATGAAGTGCAAGACATCCACTCATCCCTGATGGTGACACATCCGTGTCCATCTGGTCACTGCGTGTTCACGCTGTCTCGCTGGCATGTCGCACCTGACATTCGGTGATGAGATGATTACAGTGCATGGTTAACGTCCATAGGTGCCTTCACTCGAACGTAAAAACTAAATAAATAAATGTTCTCGGGTTCGTCATTTGTGACTCTGTCATCTGGATTAAGCTGCTGTTTACATTTCACGACCCACATCTCATGGTGTTGACTTTGGTTTTACTCCAGCAACATCCAATAATCAGTTTAATCTGTGGAGTTGTCAATCACACTTTGTAGGGTTTTTTTTATTTATTTGACTGCATAACAGGCAGTGTGTAGGGGTTTCGACTGTGAGGGTGGCGCTTTATACAGCAGTTCCAGCGTTTCTCTTCGTTGCTTGTCTGGATACTCCATACCAGCCTGTAGCCATTTCCCAAGCCAGGCAGCAGCAGTTAGATTAGTCAAAGCCAACCAAGCAACACTGCCCGCCTCCCTGATCTGCCTGTTAATCACCCATGAATGGGGACCTGCTTCACAAAAACAGAAAAAAAGCGCAGCAGAATTGAGATATAAGCAATGTTTCCCACACCCATTCATGCAGCTCCCACTTGTCCATTGCGCATAATGGGTGCCAGTCAAACACATCATGGGCAAATCTAATTTAGCTTTGCACCACAGATTTTCCTTCCACAGTGACAAAGTCCTAAGAATTTGCAGACTGACAGCAGAACACGGCTGATATGAAATCAGTAATAATTGGCTCCCTCATTGGTAGAAATTGAAGGGAGCCCCCTTGAATCTCTCTGAGCTTCCAAGCACTGTCATTTTAGACAAATCAATGATAATCGCAATAGCCTGAAAACACTGTACATATATGGGAGTTTAAAAATAGCTGTGTTTTGAAGTGATTGGGGGGAGGGTGTGCATGTGTGTCTGTGTGTGTGTAGGGATCCTCTCAGATGAGTGATTGCCATGATTAGGAGCAGGCTTCCACTCCAGTTTAGACACATAGCAGACAACTCCAGTAGCTGAAAGGCCCGGCTGCAAAACAGAGAAGTGGATGCTGCGCCTCCTGGGGACAGGTGAATTGGAGCATGTTAACTCTGAAACAAAACACTCGTCAACTCAGCAGAAGACCCTGTCCCCATCGTGTGGTAATTACAGATGTAGTTTTTAATCAGAGAAGAAGTCCATCACCGACACCCTCCCCCAATCCGCTTATTGTTTCAGTTCAGTTTTTCTTGAGGGTCATCCATTCGCAGATAAAGCGATAATGCAGTCGCTCCACCAGTTACTAAACTATTCCATTACCACCTTTTTTTTTTTTTCACAACTCTGACTTCATGGGTCGAAATGATGATGTGTTGACTTTATGTCCAAGAAGTCCATCAGACAAGCGTTTGATCGAGCTTGGCATTTTTACATCCCGGATTCAAAAGCCTTTTTCACACAGAAGTTGTCTTTGAATATTCGATAAATGCAAGCACTGACTCTCCTTTTGGCTCTACTTTAGTCTCCACCAACCCCTGAGGGAAATACGTGGCTCTTTAGCTGCAGCTCTGCTCACCAGATAGTTGCAAGCTTTCTCCACCTGTTTTCTCGTGCTGTTAATTAGATTTAACAGAGCGTTTCCACTGAAAACAGCTGACTTTTAACTGCTAATAAGATTCCTGAGGGTGAACCAAAGCAATGCAGTTTTTGGCTGCAAGACCACCACCACCGCCACCTCAAGTGAGCTTAGAAACAATAAAAAATAAAGCTGAGGTGAGGGGAAATGCAATTTCTTTTCATTACTATAAACTAAAGGGTGACTATTCACCTAACATTTAACACTTAAGCTACATTTCTTGCCTCTGTGCAGTCATTATGATTGTGTTCACAGCATCCGTCATGTTTCCATGTATTATGTCCGTTTGTTCAATGTCATCTGGTAGCAACAGAGCAGAAAGTTGACAACTTCTCATCTGCATAAAGTTGAGGGGTAGGTGACTGTATACAGGAGTGTTTCCCTTAACCTGTACCTCTGATCATCAAAAGATTTCCCAAATAGGAAAAGATATTCAGCAGCTGCATGGCTCTTGTCTTGTTTTAGATGTTTTTTAAAAAGCACATTTTGCTGGATTACATGAAAAAGTTTGCAAACAGCTCCCCGTGTTAGTTTGGTTTGAAGCAGACAGCCCTTGAGAGGCAATCAACCAGTCAGGTGCAGCTCAGTGTTTGTGTGGTAGCAGACTGTAAGGCAAGGAGAAAGCGGTCAGGCACTGTCTAGTAGCTCACAGTTCATTAGACATGTCTACTTGCCATAGTAAGTTTCTTATAACTAATATGATTGGATGAAAAATCCGTTCTTTACTTTGGCCGATGCAGATTTCAAGATGAGGAGTACATGCTGTCGTATCTGGCTCGCAGACTGAATAACCTCACAGTTGGATGATAAGCCTATGAAGGTCAGACACGGGCATACATACCATTGAATTTTAAATGGGGTTGTTATGGGAACTAGCATGTTTTTGTATCTGAACTCTGCAGCCATGGTCAGTGTAGGCAGCATGTGAAAAAAATTAGCCTTGGGCTACTGCAAATGTTAATAAATGTGAATTAACATTGGGAATGAACTCTTTTACATTTCATAACAATAAAGAGAGTTTATGGAGCAAATGCAAGAGAGAAAGAAAAAAAAGCGAAAATTTATTTGCTAACTTTATAGGGATTCATGCTTTTCAAAGACGATTGATACTTTTATTCACAGTTATCGTGTGTAGTTAAACATTTAGAGGCAGCTAATTAGATTTAACTTTCACCTGGTAATCAAAGTTGACCAGTTCCTGAAATAGTTCATTTAACAGAAATCATATCCCCGCACTGCAAACATTTGAATAAATGCAAAGTTGAAGAGTTACACAACCAACTTGGCAAGATATTAATTAATTCACCCAAGGGTATAATTACATACTGAATCATTCAAGTGTGACTGTATGGGTGTGAAAATTTACACTTATTTAAAATAAAGGCATATTTTACTGATTCTAAGATAGATAGATAGATAGATAGAATGCTATTACAAGTAAATAGCATGTTATGCAAAACCTTACTGTGTCTGTTATAACACAGCAGAAATAAAGCTACCTTCCAGCTCCACGTTTTGACACAGATCACAGTTCACCTTAAGTTGCCTGACTGCACGGACGGCACGTATCGTTTAAATCCCGAGCATGTTCAGCCAGCCTCCCTACAGAAAAGTCTCTCGTACTATGTGTACAACACCTGGGGTTTGTTCACCCTACTTAAGCAATGATGACAGACAACACGGCGATGATTAAATAACATGTTTACCCTCAGTGTGGTCAGAAATACATATTCAGTGGGAACACGGCGTATAGGCTACAGCCTGACTTCAGATCAGATTATTAACATGCAGAAAATTATCACTAAATAATGTGTTGTTCAACAAAACTGTGTCAAGTACATTATGAATTCATATTCCTGGTGCCTGCTTGCACCCACCACTCCCACCCCACCCAACCTCCCCTCCCCCCACCTCCCGCAGCATTTAGATGCCAAGGTAGAGTGAGCTTTAAGAGCAAATGCCCAGATTGCAATGTGTACATCCGAGTATGCTTTGGTGTTGAATTATCACTTGATTCTGTTGCGCAATAAATTTGACACGTTTTCTAATTGGAGATTGGAGATGTATATAAAATATGACATTGTTTTGCAGATGTGCAATAAAAGATGCTAAGCAATAAAGGTATGCATGCGTTAACACCTTATGAATTTGGCAGTTTTTGTTTGTAGCTGTAAAATATACTCACCACAGACTTTTTTTTATTACACCTATCAGGTATCAGCATTTTCAGAACTGCCTTTAATTCTTCGTGGGATAGATTCAACAAAGTTCTGGAAACGTTTGGTTCATATTGGCATGATAGCGTCACACTGCTTCTGCACATTATGAGAATCTCCTGTTACACCACATCTCCAAGTTGTTCTGTTGGATTGAGATCTGGTGACTGTGGGTTCAGTAAAATCTTTGTCATGTTCAAGAAACCAGTCTGAGATGATGGTACTAAGGGACCTCATGTCTGCCATATTTTGACCCTGCTATCTAAATGAGACTGATCAGAGATCAAGACTTTTCTATTGTTGAAGCTATCAGCTTAAAGCAGTCCGGCCATTCTCTGGCATCAACAAGGCATTCTCACTGCCGCGCTCGCTGGATATTTTCTCTTTTTCAGACCATTGCTGAAAAAAATCCATGGTTGTGTGGGAAACTTCCAGCAGAGCAACAGTTTCTGAATTGTACAGACCAGTCTGTCTGGCATATAAAACCGTGTCACATTTAAAGTCACTTAAATCAGCTTTCTTTCTACTTCAGCAGGTCATCTTGACCTAAGGCTGTGTGATATGACGAAATATATCAGATGACTAAATTAAAACATTTAATTTTAATTTAATTTAAATGCTGTCGTTTGTTTCATGGTGTCACAAAATACACAGTTTACGGCAACATTTTTTCATCGTTTGCATGGTCACCACATGGATGCAGGCACAGAGGATACCAGCATGGCCAGTGAAGATGAGGCAGAACCAGGTAGCTCCAAACAGAAGGACCAGTCAAAACAAACCGAGGCCCTTATTCCTAAACAAGGGGTTACCTCTGTGGCACGGACATGGTTTAGTTATGAAAAGTCTGAAGCGGACCAGAAAACTGTACTATGCAAATTATGGCACAAACTGGTCCCCACCTCAGACTCAAACATGGCAAACCTCTTCAACCACCTACACAAGAATCACGTGAAAGAGTATGGAGAGAGTTTACGGATGAGAAGCCGTCAGGTGCTCAAAATAAACCTTAGACTCAAACGTTAGAACAGGCGTTTCCCCACACCAAATACTACAAAGAAAATGTCAGCCGTTACAACTTATATATGAAAATATATCGTTTCATGCATCGGTCAAAACACTCGACTCCAGGCACACAACGCCCAGCTGAAAACACTTCACACAAGTTGAGTTGCCTGAGATTCACAGAATTTACAGAAAATGTACTATTTTGTGATATATATAGTTATGGCGATGAGAAATGCCTTATATCGGGATATGAGATTTTGGTCATATCGCAGAGCCCTATCTTGACCAACTTTATGGGCTGGAATCCACCTCTGATGCTTGTGGACTTACTTCTCTTCCACCTGGCACACACAACATATCAACCTTCCTTGGCTCCATCATATCAGTCAGCTCTCTCTCTTTACAACTCAGAGTCCCCACATTTAAAGCCCCTCCTCTCCCCTCCACACTTCCACCTTTTCTTCTCTCTCACTGCCCCTGAACACACCTTCACCCCTTTCTCTTTCTTTGCCAGCACTAGCAAAGTTTCCCTGTTGACCAACAGCACCAGAGGCAGTTGTTGTTAAGATGTCAGAGCTTGGTATCTTAACAACAAGATATACTTTCTGGACTGGTTGTGAATTGTGTTGCAAAATGATCCTTTTTTTTTTTTTTTAACCCAAACAATGATCCTTTCTAAACCTTTCCAAACTTAAAATTAATAAGAAAATACAAATAAAAACTAAAAAGCTTCTTTTGGTCCACACAGGACACAAACCTATTTATCCAATACTCTGGATGGACTTTCAGATATTCTTTACACTACTTCTCCCAGTATTGTACAGGCAGTGCTTTAGTATTTTTCCAGCCTGTGTCTGCTGCAACACTATTGGGTTGTTGGAGTGATCAGAATAGAATACTTTACTAATCCCAGAGGAAATTATGTGGTCACAGTTGCTCCAAAACCATAAGACCAGTAACGAACAAGTTAAAGCGCCAATATTAAATTGTACAAAACATTACAAAATAGGTCTAATAATACAAATATCTCTAATATATAAATATCCCGATACATATTAGATAAAATGGAAATATAAAATAAAGTTGAAATTGAGTTGGCCTTTGTATTATACCAACTGTTATTTTGTCTGTAGAGGGTGTGCAGATATTAAGGGTGTGTAACTTCTGCAGAACATAATGATACAACACAGGTGGTTTTGTTCTGAGATTGATTATGAAAATCATCTTAATACCCACTGTAGATATATTATTATAGGCAATTTACTGTGTAAGCAGTGCCGTTTGTATAAAGATATAGATTAAATTACCTAAAGCAAAGTGTCAACACACTTATCACAGTGCTAACACACAGGCATTACTGTAGTGGTTCTTTCTTTGCTGCTGTCTTGAGTGGAAGGAGTGAGGCGGGTAAAGCCCTGAAGCAAACAGAACATCAGAACAGTAGCCAAAGAAATGGCCGAGCTCAGTGTGTCACTCTGCCTGGGATGTAATGTAGTGATACAGTAGACAAAAGAAACCAGACAACAGGAGGAGAGAGGATTAGAGGAGCCACCTTTACTCTGATGCACTGTCTAGCTGTTTGTGTGTCATTTGTAAAGGTTACCTTCTGCTGCTCTGTCTGTCACGTACGACACACATGTCCCTAGATGCCTGTAGTTTCACCAGAGGATAAAACACATTTCTAAACAAATCTACACAGTGAATCAAAGCGGATCCCGCTTAAAAACTTTGATCTAAGAATCTGGCCTTTGCATATGGAAACAACTGTGCTGTATGTTAACGGCGGGTCTCTTGTGACTGTCATATGTTTTTCTGTTTGTGTGCGCATGTGTTCGCACATATGGCTCTGTGCTGATACTTTGTGCAAACACGTTCTGGCCTATTTACAAACTTCTTTCCCCTGCTATTTTTTCCCTGTGCGTTCTGTGTTGTTCTTTTCCTCAGATGCAGGTAGAATCGAGCAACCACAATCAGAAGTGACTGTGATGCACTTTATGTAGTCCTGTGTTGATTGTCTGTTATATGTAGCGCCATGGTTTCGTTTCACTGTGTACTGTACCACTGTACATGGTTGAAAAGACAATAAAGCCACTTGACTTGACTCATCATATTTGGATTTCCACATGCACCTTCACCAGGACAGTGGAAGTGTGTAATGATACACTTAGGGTCAAACACAGACGAATTTTTGGTGAATTCCAAAGACGTTTTGGGCAAAAGCCACACTGATTGCCTTTATTGTGCTTCCATACTGCACCTGAGAAAGTTGTCATCTACCAAACTGAAGGTCTCTGGCTCCTCATCAAGGCATCTTTTATGGCAATGTTAAATAGAAGCACTTGTGTGATTTGGTGAATGAGGCTTGTAGTAGAAAGCGCTCAAAGTATGAGTGTGTTATATCTGTGGTCAGACGTTTACATCCACCTATTATGGGCATGAATTACCATTGTAATTTGGGGGTTTCAATGATTTCTTTCAATCGTTCTTTCTCCAAGGTGGAATTATTGTACAAATAGATCATAGATCTAGAATTTATTTTGGATTTTCTCTAATCCACGCAGGCTCAAATATACACATACATCTCTACTAATATGTCCTTAAATCTCAGCTTTTAAGGGTTGATGTTGGGGCATTGGGTGGGGGGGGATAACCTGCTTTATCCAGTTCCAAAACCAGTTCTGATTTGTGTTTGGTATCATTGTCGTGTTGGAACAACCAAATGTATCAAAGTTTCAACACTTAGCCATTGATTTGAGGTAAAGTCCTCTTTCTTCATTATTCCATTTGTTTTGTGAAATGTATCAATGCCACTGCCAGCAAAACAACCCGAGAGCATGATGCTACCACCGCCATACTTCACAGCTGGTAGTGTTCTTAGGTTTGAAAGCCTCCTTCAAACACACCTCTCAGTGTGGCAAAATAGCTCAAACTTTGTCTGACCATGAAACTTTTCTCAAGAAGGTATTTGGCTCGGCATGTGGGCTTCTTTCGCGGTCGCCATCCTCTAAGTCCATGGTGATTTAAAACTTGCTTCAACAAGCTTTTGCATAATTTACAGTGAATCTTTGAACACTCTGCTTGGCAGAATCTGTAGAGTTCATTTAAATTTGTTGGTAGTCCACAAATGTTCAATATGGGTAAAGTTGAGCTTTGAGAAGCTGCTTAGCCTGCTTTGTCCATTCCAAAACCAGTTTTTATGTAAGTTAGGGATTATTGTCTTGCTGGAACACCCAACCATGTACAAGTGTCAACTGTTTAGCTCTTGATTTGTCACATATCAAAAAGGGACAGTAATGCTGGTGTTCCTGTAGGCTTGAGCCTTGGTGGGTTGCTCCTGAACATCATAACCAATTTCCCTTTCATCTCAGGGTGACAATTATGGTCCAGACTTTGGCAAACAATTTTCCTTCTTAGATTTTCATTGATTTCCTTGTCATTTCTCATTGTTCATGTGTTGCTCAATCCAAAGATTGCTGTCAAACAAATACATTTTTATGCTGGCAAAGAGAAACTAACGAGAAATTAATAGAACTTGGCATTGTCAAGTTAATAGACATTGTAGAGCCTTTAGCACACAAAAGAGTTGATCCTGTGCCGATTAGAGATAATCTAAAACAAATTCAGATTTGTGTACCAATTCTTGTTAGTTAAAGTTGTTAAATGTATGTGTGTATGTATGTTGTACAGTTCAATTCAGTTTTATTTTCACAACGCAAATCAAAACAACAGTCACCTCAAGGTGCTTTATATTGTAAGGTAGACCTTACAATAATACATACAGAGAAAAAAATCAACAATCATATGACCCCTATGAGCAAGCACTCTGGCGACAGTGAAAAGGAAAAACTCCCTTTTAACAGGAAGAAACCTCCAGCAGAACCAGGCTCAAGGAGGGGCGGGGCCATCTGCTGTGACTGGTTGGGCGGCCATTCCACACTGGAAGTAGAACAGCTCAAAGAAATCTTTTAAAAAAGCCCAAAGTTTCCATGCTATGCCCATGATACGTATGTCGTGTATAGACAGGAAAAAATTGTTTATAATAATTCAATCAAAAGAAAACGGGCATCCTGACCTACCTGGTTCGTGTCACTTACCATATAACTCCAGCCTACATTGTTTAAGTCAGGGTGAGGGCTTTTTCTGTTTTACTTTTTTTTTTTTACCCTAGTCTTACTTTCTCTGCTATCACACAAAACAATATAAAAATGCACTGGGAAAAAAATACAAAGGATAAATGTTAAATAAAAAAGGAAAATAAGCTCTGAGAGTATCTCTCAGTACTCTAAGGTCCAAACTCTGCTCTTCCAGGTGCACTCAGTGACGCACCTGAGCTTGAGAGCAGACGGGAGCTGAGGCTTTGGAGAATAGCTGAAGCAAAGATTTAAAGTTGAAATGGTCTAAAATAGCTTAATGGTGCACTTTGCTGGAAAAACATAAGACACATCAGACAGACCTAAAGCAAAAGCCGTGCACTGTTCTCTTTAGTCGTGTCTCAAATGGGAAACAAGTTTTCTTTGTGTTTTCCAAATGAACAACTCCGAGACATTACACTTTGAAGCCAGTGGAAGATCAAAGCTAATCGCAGCCACACAAATGAAAAAAAAAAATAAAGGGAAAAAAAAGGACGTCTGTATGAGAGGTAAACAACAAAAAAGTGAGATGTCAAATCAATTAGCCTGCGTCTCGTCCCAAACTGCTTGGCTTGTAATCATTTGCCACCGAGGCAGCAAAAACCTCTTGAAATGAGCAACCGGCTCTCGTAGAGAGGTTTGTGCTCTGATGAGCTGCATGTCACATTAATTATGCCAGATATGGGTGGGCTGCGTTTCTGGAGTCTCAGTTCATCTATTTGTAATAATAAAGTAACAGCGAGGTTTTTCTGCTAACTGAAAAGCAACTGTTTATGTTATGCATGGCTGAATATACTGTAAGCTCTTTCCAGTACAATGCCGCGTTTATAAATAGCTCTCTAGCCTTCTATGAGCTACTGTGGGCTCACAGCTGTTTGGAATTTGTGTGGAGATACACTCGTGCACCCTTGTTACACATGATCTCTTATATTATTTCCCTCTCCGTGCCCACAGCCCCTCAAAGTGAAAACAACCTCATCCTAATAGTTGGAAAATAATTAGTTTCAATTTCTCTGTCTCTCCGCACTCACTGTTCTCCTCATCTCTCACCTGACATTAGTTTTTAAGGCGCCTCGTTATTATTAAGACATCAGTGTCAGCGTCTAATCAGTATTTGTGTGCATTTGGTTTATTAATTACATCGGCTGGTACGAACTCGGAGCACTTGGCGAAGAAAAAAAAAAATCAAAAGCTGACGCCTGTGTCATGATTAATTTCGCAGTGAACAGTCTCCGCGATGTCAGTGGTAATTAGGCATCACCCATTGCATAACACACCATGTGTCAGGGTGGGTGGCATGTGCGTGTGTGTGTGTGTGTGTGTGTGTGTGTGTGTGAGAGAGAGAGAGATAAAAAAAAAAGCGAAAGAGAGAGGGAGAGGAAGGAGGGGGGGGACAAAGAAAAAGAGACATGGCTTCAACTACTTGTTTAGCGAGTAGCTGTGTTGCACTTACAAGCCACGGACTCCTCAAGAAAATTATCTGTCTATCTGGTCTTCAACATGGAAATGCAATGTGTTTATCAAAGCATTTTAATGCAGAGGGATTTAAAAAGAAGAAGAAAAAAACCTGTGGAAGAGTAGCTGCCGGTGACTGTTATTTGGGATCTGAATAAAAAAACAATAAACATCAAGGAGCGCCTATGGGAGTCCAAATGTTTTCACCAGGTGGTAGAAACAAATGCAAAATTACTTTTATCTGCTCAGCGTGATTACTGGCCTAGATAGTGTCGTTTTTTATTTATAAAAATGCTCCATTTATGAATTAGCTTCATTTGTGCACAGTCTACGAGGTATTATTGTCTCGTAGCTATATAAAATCTTTATGTCGCCAGGTTAGACGCATCTAATTTTCAGCAGTGACCTGCAGCGTGTCTGGCATGGTGCAAAAACTTTGGGGAAAGCACTCAATTAACTACAAAAGGGTTATTAATCCTGCGAGTGAGCTTTTTCTCTCTTTCTCTCTCTGTCTTTCTTTTTTTTTTTTTTTCAAAAATAAACAATGGCCCATAACACTCAAATTAACACAGATTGGGATTTGATGTGCTGTGCAGCCAGATGGCTTGCTCACTCACTCTCTGGCGGGCTGGCAGTGCAGCTGAGGACGCAGGCACTTCCAGAGCGGATTTGAAAGAATCTAGGCCAGAGAGAGTGGGGCTGCTCTCGGAGACTAGCCGCCAGTGCTGTCATGTTTTAGTGCACATTTTCTATTTGAGGAAGGAGCCGCTACAAAGATGTGCACTGAGTGTGCCTCTGTGTGTGTGTGAGTGAGTGTGCGCATATGTGTGTTTGTGTGAGAGAGAGCAGTGACTGGAAGAGGAGAATCGCCTTGATAGAAATGAAGGGAAAGAAGCTCATCTTCGAGCTGTGTACACAAGCTCGGTGCGCATTTTTCTGCTGTCCACCTACAGTATATGTGCAGTGCGTGTACACACCTGACAGCAGAATGTTTGGAGAAGTGAGAAATATTCAAATACCTAAAAAAAAAATGTGAGAGAAGAAATAGTTCTGGTAATTTTAACGCGAACTGATGTGAAAATAGTTTCTCCTTACAGAAATCCATATTCAAATGAGGCGTAAATGTGTTCTTGAGATTGATGTGTGAGAAAGTTTACTGTGCGTATTGTGACTTCAGCACCGGTGTAGGGATCAGCACTTTTGTAAACACTGTAGCACAGAGATTCAAATGCAACTTTTAGAGCTAGTCATTATTCAAAAGCCTAGCCTCCATCTGGAAAGTGGCAAACTTGGCTGTTTTCCTGGTGTTGCTGTGGAGGAAAACTGGGTCTGTGTGAAATTGCAAGACTCATGATACTTGGCTAAGGTGTAAATTTGTCTGGCTTTGATGATCATTTTCTTCACAGGATTAGTTTTGCCAATGGGGAAGGGTTAAAGTTGTTACAAGACTTAGAAACTTTTCAGGTTGTGAACACGAGTTCACAAGTTCTGTCTTTGGTGCGTGATTGTAGAGGAGTGAGCAGAGAGAGAAGGGTATGAGTAGGAGAAGTAATGCCACATTGGGCACACAAACTATAAAGTAGACTTAGCAGAGGTAATAATTTGCACCATTTGACCGCCACACATTCCCTGATATGAGATCAAATGATTTCAGCAAAAAGTATATGCCAATTTCCTTAAAATTCCCTGGGACTGCAAAGTGAGACATGCTCATGGAGGAGATTATGGCAAGTTAAAGGTACAGTCAGTCAATTTTTTGAGGTTATTTAATAGAAAAAAGAATACTGTGTAATTATGTCTTCCATCAAATTGATGCATTCTCATAAACTTAGGTTTAATCTATTAAAAACACATAGAAACAGGTCCCGGTTTGTCGAATCTGCCATGTTGCCCTGGTTTTGGTGTTGTTCCTACATCATCATAATAATGTTTCATCTTGTTATCTCATAGCATTCCATTGTGGGGGGGCATTTCAAGTGTTTAAGTTCTTAATTTATATAAATTAATATATATTATGAAGTTAGATTTGCTGAAAATATAGATTACTGGTGTTGTTTGCTAGTGATGGTTTTTAAAAGCATTAGCTAATTTCTTGGCTATTGCTAACTGAATGCTCAGACGTCATTGGTCAGTTGGGATGTTGATCCTGAACCAGCATTATTATGATGATATAGGGACAACACCAGCACAAGGATAGCAGATTGAACATGTTGACCCACCATCTCGTAAACAGTGGTCAAAATGGACATTGCAATTACGCCTAATCACATGTTATGTATATGGCTTGAAGTCTTTTGTTGCCATAGAGGCAAATTTTAATCAATATCTGCAGGTAGACTGAAAATATGAAGGATCAATACATTTGCATTCTCACATCATATGAGATTTTATTCACTAAGAGTCCAACGATGTTAGATCCACTTGAAAGAGAGTTTTACTAACACCGACTAACAGTAGCTAACAGCAGCTAACAGAGGCTAACAGCGGCAAAAACAGGAGCTCTCATAGACAGAAACCTTACCTCAGTATCACAGTCATTGGATAGAAGTGAGCTTCACTGACTCACCAACTCCTATCAGATTCCTTTGACTAAGTTTTACACCCTCCTCCAGAATAAATAGAGGTGAACACATATTGGCAGCTGAGATAAACAGCAGACTGACAGCCTACACTCACTACAGATTGTTTGTCCTACAGAAGCCACAGTAGCTAGGATTATGCACTTGAATTGGGAGGGGAAAGAGAAAAGAAGTCAATGAGTGCAATCGGCATTCTGCTGAAATCTAGCGGCGATACTGTACATACTGTCACTTTAGGAACAACACAAAAAATAAATAGTAAGTATTTCTGTCTGTGGCTCTGTATTTTGTTATTATGACCTAATTATGGCCTATTTCTTTGACTGATTCATTCATTATTTTCTTTATGTTAAAATACCAGATCATTATAGTCTTGGTCCCAAAATGATTTAGGATTTTATAATGACGTGAGAGAATTGCTCACATTTATGAAGGTCGAACTGACAGATATTCGGCAGTTTTGCCAAACTATCAAAAATATTTTTAGCTGTAGAATAATTTTCTATTATTCAACAAATTGATTCAAATGCTGTTCATTTCTGTTCTTTTATGATCCTTCATAGTGATCCTTAACTTTAAACAGATGTATATATTACTCCTGGTAAACACACATGAAGACATGGCAAAGAAGCATCGCGACTTACAAAACAAGCACAGTGAAACAGGGTGCATCAAACTCTAACAGCAGATTCATATTAATTACAAACTGGCAAAGTTGTTAATATAACTGCTCTCAAAGCCAGAAGTCTGTGTGAATGGCCCGAAGTGCCAGACAACACCTTCTGTTTCAATCGATGGCCATCAGCATGCACACCCCCTTAGACAAGCAAGGCTGCTCTGCTATATATACACACACCAGCCTCAACTGCCTGGGAGGAATCTCCTCTCACAAACTAACTTTTCGTTCTTTTTAATTTTTCTATTCTTTTGCGCCCTCATTATCTCCGTGTTTGCGAAGGCTGCAGATGTGCTTGCAGCGTCACACAGGAAATTTTCTCATTTTTAAACTTAGGATTAAGACAAAGTCAAAGGAAACTTCTCCAGTACAAAGCAACAAAAGCACACTCGTGTGTGTGTGTTTGTGTTTGAAGCAAAGGAAATAAAACTGCAACGTGGAGGATGGAGTAGGAACATATGTGTGTTCTGACAGTAAGAATATCAAATCAGATTGAACTGGGTTATCCGTAATGAGTAAACACATTTTGCCCGAACACAAAAAATACCATACTTAGAAAGACTGCAGCATGATTGTGTTGAGGTTTTATATGAAATTAAAAGCAGTGGTTAGGCTATAAAACTGTTAATTATTTGACCACACTACAGCGTGTCTGTTTGCACAGTTTCTTAAAAACAATGAATTCCTTTTGGTCTGCAAAAAAAGTTACAATTTTCAATATTATTGATAGCTTTTTCCAGAGCAGCCAAAGATTTTTTTTCCAAGGCATATATGCCCTCTTGCCAGCGACTGGGGTGATTTCACAATTTTCCCTTTTTTTCTCTTAATGCTGGCTTATCTATCCATCCATCTATTGTTTCTTTTAAAAGTTACGTGATCCATCCTCATCAATGGAGCACATAATCAGTTCTAATAACAATGGATCTGTTGACATGCGAACAAATTGTAAATAGTTTTGCGTAAAATTTTAAGCCAAAACTTCAGTAGAAGTTGTTGTTAAGTTTCTGCTAGCTGACGGATTATTTTTTTTCTTACTTCTTAACTTTGCTGTACTCGAGTCCGATGACAAGATCAATGTCATTCTCATATCTAAATGTGAAACTACCACTATCAGCTTTGAGCTTTGCAGGTAGCACCAATATCCAAAACAGCTAGGCTTTGCCCAAAGCAAGCAGCTACTGCTGAGACTGAAAAATGAAGCTGAGAAAGACCCTGCCAGAAATTTGCAGTTCTTCAAATTGCAATTTGAAGCCGGTCCCTGAAATTCCCGACATGTTCAAAAATTATAAACAGGTGTAAAATAATGTTGATGCATGCTCAATCATCCAGGCAAGTAAATCCCAAAAAGCTGATTCTGTTAATCTGGACGTAGCATTTTCAGTGGGAGAAATGTTTCATCACTCATCCAAGTGGCAGGTTGCCCCATCCTTATAAACAGTACATTTGCACAATGACACTGTGTGCAGTGTCACTGATTACACCCAACAGTGGGGACCACTTGGGATGGGAATCGAGAACCTGTTCTTGCAGAGAATCAGTTCCCAGTATCCCAGTACCAAGTGGAACCAATAAACGTGATCGATAGGACAACTGGCAACTGTGGATAGGGGAAAAGGGTTATTCCCTGAACCTTAGCTGAGTGATTGCTGGAGCCTGCTGTCACTGGGTAAAATTGGTCACAGGGAGATACTACATCAAAAACCACCTTCTGATTGCTTCGGTCACTAGCAGATCATCGCGACTTCTCTGTAAACATTCACTATGTAACTACTGAGCGTTAGTGAAACTTGAAAAAGTGCAAACTAGAAATTGAGACCAATTGCCAACAGTTGTGCCTCATGCCACAGAAACTAGCATGTTTCAAAAGGCACAACTTTTACTTTAGGCGAACATTCTCCAGTTGTCATCACACATAGTTTCACTGCCAAGTTTGCATCTTCCATTCAAACTATGGCTAATCGTGACATTCTCCTTGCAACCAAAGACACTGCAGGGAGGTTTTCAGTAGAGAACCACATGCTCTTTTGTTACCAGTTTCACCCAGTGACAGCAAGCAACTGGTCAGGGAATACACGTTTTCCTAGAACCCAATAGTTACCAGGGAGTCGCTTAATGTTCTCTGGGCTGGGGCTGACTGGGGCTTTAGCAATCAGGTCAACAGTGACTGTCCACTAGCAGCTAGTCGGGGAATATTCATTTTTCCCTAGCAACCAGTGGCTGCCTTGTTTAATATGCAGTCTGTGGTTCAAACACCCAACCTTAAGTGTATTTCTAGGTAACTTTGTTGCTGTGAAGAGCAGAGTACACACTAGCCAGTTTCCTCTACCAAGACACATGGCGGTTCTTTAGAGTTGTCTGAGCTAGTAGTAGTACGCCCACTCTGCCAACTCAGCATGTGGTTGTTGTGGGAGAGATGTCATGAAAATGTGGAATGAACATTTGAGTTTCCTTCTAAACTCTGTCAATCACTGTGTGCATAAAGAGTTTGTAAAGTGCATTCTATCTGAAGATTTCTTGCTCCTTAAGTATGAGGTCACTGAAACTACTCGGTGGTAAGGAATGTAATACAGAGAGAGTCACGGCTAAACACTTCTTCTATTACTGATATTTACTCCATTGTTGTCCCATGTAACATGATGAGCATGGAACCTATTCTAATTGTGAAGAACTGAAATAGTGCCTTGAGCTCTTATCAACTGCTTGCTATAATCCAGTGTCAAAGGCTATGAAGGTGTTGTGAGTAAATTTTGTGAGCATTTTAATCTGAGTACTATAGAAAATGAGGTTTTGCAGTCTTCAGTTCCTAGACACCTTCAAGGAGTCTGACCGAGTGAATAATTCGCAGGTGTTTTACTGACTTTTGTTACAGTGTACCTCTTTTTCTTGCCTGTAGATGACTGTATTAGTTCAGACTGCAGAAGCTTTGGGGTATAGTGGAGTAATAAGTGAAATTCATATATTTTTCATGGACCCTAATTGGTGAGAGGCAAGCTAGCAATCTGTCACCTTTTTGGTTGCATTCAAGTGAGTCAGGAGTCACCATCACCCTCCTTCCTGATGCCTTTATACACAAAAATGCTGTGGCAGACTTGCAGCACATTTATGACCAAATATAAGATGGACTCAGGTACACTGTGCCATTGGTAAAACAGGCCATTTAAGGTTTGAACGTCTCAACTCTTTAAATGTTAACAGCAATGGCTGTAAACCATTGCAAACTGTTGCCACACTAGTTGTTGACATTTAGCATTCGATTTTATTGGTCTGAGGTTACTAAGATGGACAAGGAAATGCCTCCTGCCTGAGAAAACTGCTTGGCAAGTGGCCTGACATATGATACCTTATTTGTCAGTGAGAAAAAAATGAACATACATAAGTTATGATTCATACTTGTGAAGTCCTCAGTCAGATAAAGTGCTGATATTTGCAAAATAAATCAAATGTCAACCAGGAGAGATCATTTGGAAGAACTAAACATGATTTACTGATATACAGAATTTGATTAATAAGCTATCTGTTAATTAGACTAGGGCTAAAGCACACAGTATAGAGACTGATTGGCTTTCTGAAGGTGGGCAAGAGAATGACTGGACTGAGGTAATAATATTAATTACGTCAGTATTCAGATTATTAGTGTGGAAAAGCAGATGTGATGTATAACGAATATATTGGTAATCTGAACACCCAGGATATCAGGCAGATGAATGAATTCAGATCTTCCCATTGAACTTACACTTAAGTTTCATTTGAATGTAAAAGCACTTTTAGCTACTGGCCCAATTTACTTTAATGTGTTAGATAAAATGGGCCACCTTACTGATGGATCGTCATATTAAAAATAATTGATATTGCTAATATATTTTATTATTGCATGCTTTATTATTGCCTTCCTCACATTCTCCCTTCTAAGTATCTTTGCATATGGTGTGTGTTTGTGTGTGCTTAACTACATTTGTGTGTGCATTGTATATATTCACAACCGTGCATAGAAACACTAACATGCACATGTGAACATAGTCATGCGCACCATCTCACACTCCATGAAATGGAGAGGAAGAAAGAGGAATGGTGATAAAGAAGTGATAGATGCTGAAGTAAAGTAATGTTAAACTATTCATTGCAGAGAGCACATCAAAAAGGACTGAACAGAAAAGAGACACAAAGGTCAGAAAGTAAGAGAAAGAAAACAGGATGCCTGCAAGTGATGGGAAAAGAGAAATACCAAATCAGGGTAGAGGAGAGGCGATTGTTACATTTTTCATTAAACTGATGTTTTCAAGGTATTTACATGCAGTGTTAGGTTTCACTTTGCAGACTGACTGGCCCATTTTACCTGATCATTCCTCATCCTGAAAAATGTGGGACAGGTGATGCTTCAAAAGTTGCGGGGCCTAAAAAAATATATTTAATGTCATCAGTTTGATTTAAAAACATTAAAAAAAAAAAAAAAACGTTTTATTCCTAAGAACACAGTTATATGTCTTGTATTTACCCTAAAATAAAGATTTTAATGCCTTTAAATCAAATCAATTTTTTAAAAAAGTGTTACAAAATCCTACAGTTGATGGATATCTATAATTTAGCACATCTTTATACTAATAATGATAATAATGCACAAAAAAAACCTCTCCGTGATGAATATAGAATTCATCACTCACAAGAAGTGCTGTTAACACTGAATATTTTATGTTGCGCAGAGATTTGATATTTTCAATTGATCAAACATTTACATGTTTACATCTGATACAGTCTTCATTATAAAGTCGTCATCTTCACCGTGTTGTGCATCCTCTGTCCTACTTTGACCTACAGGAGCATATTGCTACATGAATTATCTCTTTGATTGCCTGAGTAGGAGGAACATTTACAGTAACGAGGACCACGGGAACAGGATTTACCGTTCCATATGCTCTCCAATGACATTACTTCAAGTAATGATGATGACAGACATAAAGTGGTCATGGTGGCACACAACAGATGAAACCTGCATGGATTTTGTGTTGTTCGCTGCTGCCCAACCAGGCCTTGCTTAATAAACCATTTAATCGCTTTCAATTAGACCATTACTATGTGACTCCTGTGATAAAATATTACAGCAAATTGCGTCAAACGCCTGCAACGCCGATTTAAACTGTATCCACAGTTTGCACTTCCTTGCTGAAATATTTGGGAGGAATATTCATGGGAATGTCCCCCTCTGTACTATGTTGTTTTCAGCCTGTCACTCTCCATCTCCCGTGGAGGCATCATTCCTCATCTACTCTGTCATCCCAGCACATGTTCCATTTACCATGCATTAATCTCACTCAGCTTCACATCGCTCTCACTTGCCTGGTCCCTTGGGATACAACAACAGACAAGCATGCTCTGCTTGCCAAAATGCAATGCAGTTGCAGCACTGAACGTTAAACTAAGCAGGAACTTACTGCTGCAATCAGGATTTCATATCACTTCTAAATGGCATCCAAAAGTCAGTGCTACAATGTACTCTGTGTCCTGTGTAGCAGTGTCCCAGCAAAACCTTTATAGACTTGTCTCAGTGCTCCTGAGCTAACCTTTTGATAAGCCCTTGAGACAGTGTAAATTAAAGGCATTAAATCATGATTTGGTGTTGTGTGAGGGTGCTCATGGAGACATCCCCTTCACAGTCTAGTGGTCAAGGGGGGAGGTGTGCGGTGGTCAGTGCAGACAGGTCATCCCATAGCGGTGACTGATGGCTTTCATCAAGGGGCCCATGGGCTCACTGGGGAAAAGAACATGGAGAACGCTGCCAAAAGAGCTGATATTCATCTACCGGCAGCCCCACGGGGCAGGGAGGGGGAAGTCAGTAAAGACACAAGAACAAATCTGCATGCACTGTACAAACTAGTAGTGCCAGGCAAATGAAATGTGGAAATCAGGGCTAATCCTAAGTGTGATTTCAGCTGAGAAACATGTATTCCTACAACATGCCTCACAGCACTCCCTCACTGCTCTAATTCAATAGCAAATGGAGACATCCTCAGATTGAAATGAAGCCAATTAGCAGAGGCACAGCTGATTTTAAAGCACTGATTAGGGGAGATGTGTCGTGCTGGTTCTGGGATCTATTCCCTCACTGCGGACCTGCTTCAGCTTGGGCTACCATTAATATCCCATGAGGCACTGGGGCACGCTCCTGGCCAGCAGCCAGATTCCCAGTTATCTGTTTAAACAATTTTGCAGGCTATTTCAGGAAGAGGAAACTCGCTGCCCATGCCTCTCGGCGTTGTTATGGCAACAGCCCATTTAATCTTAAACGTAACATGGGGAGGTGACCCAGTACCCAAAGCTTGAGAAGTTGGATAATGTATGTTTAATAACATTTTATAATATTGCGTTAAGCTCATGACAGCAATGACATATAACCCCAAAACATGTGTTACATATAGCTGGTTGTGGAAGATGGATTGTATTATACAATACATGGCACCATGAGTAGCCAGCTACATGATCAAACTGTGGTCCAAGGTCGTTTTTATTTATCTCAAATTACACTAATGCAAGTATTTTGCTGGCAGTCTGATAAAATAGAATTATATGGTCATTATGACAGAGCCCTGCTTGAGAGACTCTAATTTGAATTTGTTCGGTGCTGAAAATAATTGCTTATCTCTGTAACTGCTCCTAAATATAGGATCCCTTAATCCTTGGTAACTGCGTAATTGTCGCAGGATTGGAAATGCAGGCGGTACAGTATAGAAATGCATATGCATATTGTGATGTTAATGAATGGCACCTAGGTTAATAAGACTTTTCAAGCTCTGTAGCTCACAGCAGTATAAAAGTTACAGCAGTGAGAGGCTGGCTGTTATTGTTCATTATGTACACCCAACGTACTTCTGTAATTTTAATAAAAGAGAGTTGTTGTTGCTCTTTTGTAAATCTTGGATTTATAACTATTATTTTACATGAATCACGGGTCCCCCATTTCTGAAAATATGAGACTTTGCGCATGTTTGGTACTCCATCTGTACGTGAAGATGTCCAGTACTGTATTCCACGTCCTTGGCGTTAACCATGCTAAGCAGTTGCACACTGGCTTTTCTTTTGAACTTTTTCGTGTTAAACACTGCAGATCTTGTTGGTCTTGCGGGGGTCATCGTCACGTTTTCCTGCACGCCCACACTGTGTAGCATGTAGCTTACATGCCAGATGACTGCTTTGAATTTGAGCCTACAGTTGTCCTTGGGCACAGACGTGAAAGCCATCAATTGACTTTAGCAGCTACATGCTGACACGGTCACAAGATCGACATCTGAACTATGCCGTACAGAAGTGTCATTAGTTTTGCTGCCGTTTGGTTCATAAACCAAAATAATGGTCTGGCTTGTCATCGGTGCAAGATGAAAGGGCGACAAAATAAGCAGAATTCTCACAATCTGAGGGTATTATTTAACAGTTAGATTTCTCTAACTGTTAAAAAAAACATTTCAGTTAAATCCAGAAACGTCAACCTCATGGTGATAGACCAAAGTCATTAGGCTGCACCCTCTGGAGTCCATAAATATTCAAAGCCAGTCAACCAGATGTTGGAATTTTTCCAATCTCCACCAAACTGTACCACCAAGAGTACCTAAAATATTCGTGCTGATAAGTAAACAGTTTAGAAAAACGAGGCACAACTGAAACGAACACATCGAACTAATAATGTCATGTCGTGGCGCCCGTCTCTTGTTTCCTGTGAACATTTACATGCATGCGCCGTTCTTCTCTACCAGCGCATTTTGTCGTGTGATAATTGAGACCCCTGCTGCTGTAAATACTTTTGCGGTTGTCGTAATTGATGTGCCCGCAATTTGTGGCACCGTCTCTTTGACCACTTTAGAGCTCCATTAGTTGCTTCACGCTGCTCAGAGAAGTCACATAAAAGTGGCATTTGTTAGACCTCTTTTAAAGGTGACCCATAATGCTAATCTTAAAATGACACACCGCTGCTGCTTGCTTTGCTTACGTGCTTGGCGATTGGGATTCAAAGTCCTTTTGCATTTGCTGCTGTCAATATTTGGTCCAGTCAATCCATCTAATTTAGGCTATCGTGAATATTTCATGACAAGAGCTGAAAATTAAGACGCACAGTCGATAAATAAGAGGTAACTGAAGGCAAGCATCTTTTTCATATTCACTTAAAGATGTAGTTTAATAGTGTCACGACGATACTGAGACTGACTGAAGAGGCAGATAGGTCTTTCAGATCATTTCAGTTTAACAGCCTGCACTGTGCCGAGACCTGAGGCACTGCTTAGAGCTGCATATGTTCTAGGCTTTTGTCTGCAACTCTTGTGAACGCTCACACCTTACAAAAGCTATTAAAATGAACATGTCACTAATTAACTCCCAGCGATTCACAACCTGCACACAACCACAGTTTAAAACTTCTCAGTGATCAGCAAATATCTTTTAAAGGCATCATTTTTTCCTTTTTATAATGTAACAAAAGAATAGTGCATATTTAGACACTAATCGGTACTAATATTTACCATCGGATTTGGTAGGTTACTCATTCGCAACAGTATTGTGCTTTCTTCACCTTCAGCTGAGACACAACTTCACACAGCACCCTGCAGACAGACAGGCATACAGGCCCTCCCCTCACTAGCGGCTGAACTAGTAGAAGTTCACAGCTCGGTTCGACACTTTTCATTTTGAGAGGTCAGTAAAGCTCTTAAACAGTTAATGTTGACTGTTAATCTATTAGCATTTACATGAAAGCCACAAACCCAGCCTTACTGGGGGTTTGCGATTCAGGGGGGAATAAGTATGCTGTAACCGCAAGCCTTCCTGAAACCCTGTAATGTAACCTATATAGTAATCTGACTCCCTGGAAATGTAACTATATCAAGTTGATACTGTGATTGACCTTTTCAGTACTGTCAGTTCCTCCTGTGCAATTCTAGCTATTTTTTATTAGTGATCTTCATCATATTCATCAACAGTCTTCTTCAGTACAAGGAATAGTAAACAGCATAATACTCACAGATGTCCAAATGTCAGTAAATCCCTGGAGGCAGATTTCCAAAACTGTGGCAACGGATGTGAGGGAATGTACAAAGAAGTGGAAAAACTTGAGGGAATAAAGTCCTGGTATATTTTTTCCCACCTGGATACACCACAGGGTAATTAACATGTAATTACCACACACAACCATAAGTGCTGGCAACAATCTGGGCCACTTACATAGGTGAAATCGTAGGCTCTATAAAGATTCAACAAACTACAAAGAAAAGTCTAAACCAAATGTTTTTAGGTCATAAGCAAGTATACTGCTAGTGTCAATCACAAGCTTAGATAATTGCAAGGGCATAACATTTTTGCCAAATCAAACTCTCAGATTCATCTGCTGTGGCACCTCCTATGGAAATAAGGGAACAGGGGAAAGTATCTTTATCCAGTAGTCACATTTTCTCTCTGTTAAGTTATCATTAAAACAGTGGCTAGTGGCTATAATAATAAAATTATAACATTAATATTTGGGCTAGGCAACAAACGTTATCAGTCCTGCATCTGTAATTTTCTAATATGTTCCATTATTTTAACAATATTACACAATTATTTGTGTTTAAAAAGTGTTGTGTGTCTCTTAGAGTCCCAGATTGAAACTGAGTAAAGCATACCAGCAACTAGGCAAAAACAGTGGCAGCCTACTTTACCAACTCTGGTTGATTAGCAAAGAAAATATGATGCCAAGTCACCAGATGCACACCACTACCTCAGTTAACCTGAAAATATTGTTGACTTTTTTTGTTTTTTTGACACTACAGTCTTAACATTTTGCCATATATGTATATATATATATATATATATATATATATATATATATATATATATATATATATATATATATATATATATATAAAATATATATATATACGCCTTAAAGATATCTATCTGTCTGTCTGTCTGTTGCAATAGATCAGTCACATTAAAAACTGTTTATTTGTCTGACACTATTGTTTGTATTCACAAGGGATCACCATAGTAGACAACTCCACATATTTATGTATATATGGGCAGAGTTTTACACCAGATGCAAAGCCGAAGGGATTTGCATCTCGCAAGATTGGATGAAGGATCATTTACTTTTTAGGAAAATGTGTAACCCACCCCTATATTTTTTGCCCCACAGTATAAAAATGCACTTTGCATTTTCCTGATTTCTGGTATCAAGCTTGAAATTCTAGTATTGTGACAACCCTGCTTCTAGCACAGCTTTCCTCCCAGCGTGATCTCTCCTGTTTACCATGACCCTGGCAGTTTTATTGCTTCACATTCAACGATCAACATTTTTTCAAAATGTGTTGGTTAGATTCTTTTTTACATTTAATTAACATTAAATATAATGTGGCGATGAATATTATAGCAAACAAAATGAAAATACGGAGACATTACAGTGCCAGAAATCTGAGCCCATGCAGCTACCCAGACAGTACCAAGGAGTTTGAATTTCACTCTCACTAAAACTGATTTCCAGCAGCCCACACATGCAGAGAAATACAGTAGCAGTAATACACACAGTCACAGACACGCACAACACACACATCCACTCGGGTATTGGAAACAAGAAGCTACCTTAGACAGAGGAATAGACAGAAAAACCTGGTGCATGTCTCATTTTTGAAACCAAATTCACAATAAAGATTGGATTCAGAGGAGGTTTTAGTATTTCCTTTTTCTTATTTGCACTTTTCTTTCCAAATAAAGGAGCCAGTAATATAATCCTCACAGGTTTGATTTTTTTTAAGGTGAACTAAGGCAAAAACAATGATCACAATCATGCAAGCTTTAAGGGAAAGCGTTTGAGTCAATGCAATGTTGTGTTCATGTTTCACGTGTGCATATACATACTGGGCTTCATGTGTTGGTTTGTGGGCACTGTATGCGTCCGTGCTGGTGGGCGGCAAATTCTTCATTTAAAGCCAGGAAGTCTGTGCGCCCACTAACATGATCGCTTCACAGGACATGCAAATCATACCTTCAAAGAGGCTTCTGAATCTCCATTTTGTCGTTTTTGTTTTTTTCTCCCCTTCCCTCCACTAATTGTGTCATTTGCGTCAAAATGGTAAGGTCACATTTTCAGTCCGACTACATTTTCAAAGACTCAAAGCTTTTTGCACACTGGCAGCTGTTCAACAGGAGAGTATTTGAAGCATGGTAATTTCTTCAGCACCATTTTATTTTATGTGTTATTTGTTTTCCTCTTTGGATATGTTGGACAATTAAAAATAGGTTTGTACAAATAGAGGAAGGAGCAGTGAAGCTTTCTTGAGTACACCTACAATCTGCCGTTGTGTTTGGCAAAGCTTCCTTTTCCTAATGGAAATTATTCCTTCCTTCTTTCCTTCCATGCTCTCTGTGTTCCTACAGCTTTACTTGAGGGAGGGGAAAATATGTTTTTTTTCTCCCTGTGTTTTAATTTAAGCAGTGAGTTCAGCTTAGCTTTGCTTGATTCACGGATACTAAAGGGAACAGCTCTGCAAATTGACTCTTCCTCCACCTTCTCCTTGAAATCCCTCCCCTCTTGCCTGGGTGAGGACCTTTGTGTCTGTCCACACCAGCGAGCTGACTCATTCAGTTGGCATCGTGATGTGAAACTTTCTCAATTAAAAAAAAAAACAATCCGTTTAATGAGCACCATAGGAGGACTAACAATTAGCCAATCGTAGCTGCGGGGGGGATTAACGCCGTGGTCAAGGTGCGTTCTGCAAGGGGGGTGTTTGAAACAGTCTCCTCTTGTTCCCAAGCACCCTCAAAGCATAGCTGCTGAATGACAAACAGAGAAACATGCTGAACTGTTTTTGTTGTTCCACTATTAAAACCCAGATAAAACCACTACGTTGGCATGGCTACTCATTGGTGTTGAATTAAACTGATTCAGGCACATGCGGGCATATAGATCTAGTTAGATGGGGAATACTGAAACTGCTCTCTGCTGGAAATCTGTGTTGGAGTGGATCAAGTGTCAGAGTGAAGATGGAAATGAATGCAATGACTTGACGCTTTTGTCTCATATCGGGTTGCCTCCCTTGGGGCTACATCACTTGTCCAATCAGTACTTGTCATGCAATATGAGAAAAAAAAATCTGCATGAGGCTCTAGTCAGACCTAATTATTACATTTTCTTAACCTACTACTTTTGCACTACAGTACAAAGAAATGTTCTGTTTCTCACATCACATGTGGACTTATAATGCCCTAGTTTGTGTCTGTAACATTAACTTTTGCCTCTTTTAGCACAGTTTCACCACAGGAATGAAAAAACAAAACAGGAAACAATGGTGAATCTAGCTGAGTAATGCCATTACACAAATAGATCAAACACGGCCGTGTATAGATGTAAAATCTGTGTGGTGTCAGACACCTCTCTGATCATCTCCCTCATTTGATGATCGACTCTTATGTGTTACCCCTCGCCATCTGAGCGAGACCTTGAACCAACTCTCCCAATGACAGGAGGCCATCTCCATAATTACAGCACAGAGGAAGACGACCTGCTACGCATCAAACTCACAGCACTTAGATTGTTAAAGCACATATGTCAGCTGTTGAATCTGACTCAGATCCAAGGCTTGCCAGTAATGAAATAGGGGGATGAGGGGTGAGTCAGCCACTGGCCTTTGTTAATTGCATGTCTCACATCATCCTGGCCAGGACAGTTAATTGGAAAAGATCAAGGGGATTTGCTGTGTTAATGAGCTTCCCGTGAACCCAAGTCATACTTTGGATACCAAAGGAGCCTTTACAACTTTTCATTTCTGGAGCAACGTGGTCATAGTCGACTACTGCCTCATCTCCTGTGTTTGGTAGCGTCTGCTCAGAGGGGAATAGATGGTCTATTATAAGCACAGCACCATTTAAGCAGATGTAATCAGTCATCCATTTCTATGTCGATGTCACTTTGCATTCAGCATGCATTACACTGTGCGCTTTCTTCTGCTGCATATTCATGTAAGCCTACTGTATGCATTACCAAAATAGGAAAATTTTAAAAAGCAGGAAGAATATATGATCCACCACATCCTAATAATTCAGTATGCATATTCCTGTTGAATTAAGTAAAAAATACAGTTAGCCACACTGTGCAGTAAATTTCCTGCCAACAATGCTTTTACCATTAGGAGTCTGTGCAGTTTTTGATCATGCCTCTGTCTGAATCTGCCTGCTCTGATATAGAAACCGCAAAATAGATAATGAACTGTATGATTTTTGAGAAAGAAAAATGCTTACCTGGACCTAAATCATTATTTTTGCTGGAGCCATTTATTCTTGACATGTGCAAAATGAGTCGTGCTATAAAACATTTAGCAAATTACAGATTATATAAAAAAATTCTAGTTTTAGATACCCAATGACTGTGTGTATATGCACTCACTGGGCACTTCATTAGTAATGCCAGATTGGACTTCCTTTCACTTTCAGAGCTGCCTTAATTCTTTGAGGCATAGATTCAAACAATGTGCCGGAAACATTACTCAGAGATTTTGGTTCACGTTGACATGATAGCATCACAGAACCAGAGTTAACTGCTGTGTTCAAGAAACCAGTAGGACCCAAACGCAGGACTTGGAGACAAAAGGGATAAACAAAAGAAGCAGCTCTATTAGCTGTAACATGATGCGCTTAAATATAAACATACAAGAATACAGAAACTGGAAACTAGGAACTAGAATTGAGGGAAAAGGAGTTAATTAGGAGTAGAGAGGGAAACAAGGAGCTCAGGGAAACACACAGCAAATGGGAAAACGCAACAAGGAACACAGGGACTTAATACACACACCGGATGATGAGAGGATGGGCAACAGGTGGGAACACAGCTGGAGGTAACACAGACTAAAGAGACAGGAAGCAAAACTGAACACAATGTACACAGGACAAGAGACTGCCAAAATAAAACAACTGAGGCACAGACTAACACACGTGGACTTGACACTAGGACAGGGAGAGGAGAGGGAAAGGGAACATTAAACACAGAGACCAGAGATAAACATGTGGACAAGAGTGAAAAAGCATGGGATGAGGATCACAGGGAGGCATTTTAACAGAAACCTAAAGACTAGATAGCATAAGACCAGAAAATACACAAAACAGAAAAAAATAAATAAAAGAACCAAACCTAGAATATTAAATAAGCCAGAATCAAAATGACAACACAATTCTCAGTAGATACTAAGAAGCCCAAAGTGTGCCAAAAAAAAATCCCCCACACCATTAAACCAGCAGCAGCCTGAATGGTTGATACAGCGAGATTCATGGTTTTATTTTGTTTACACCAAATTCTGGCCCAACCATTCTTTGCAGCAGTAAAGCTGAGATTCATCAGAGGAAGCACTTTTATTCTATTTTCTCATTTTTGGTGAGCCTGTGTGAATTGTAGCCTCAGTTTCCTCTACTTACCTGGCAGGAGTGGCACCTTGTGCAGTCTTTTGTCTCTTATAGATGCACATGATACCACTGCCTACTCTGGCTATAATGAGACGTTATCTGAGTTATTGTTGCCTTCCTTTCAGCTCAAAGCAGTCTGGCCTTTCTACTCTGACATCAGCAAGACATTTTGGGCTCGAGAACTGCTGCCCACTGGATATTTTCTTTTTCAGACCATCTTCTGTGAACCCTAGAGCTGTTGGTGTGGGAAAATCCCAGTAGGGCAGCAGTTTCCGAAATACTCACACCAGCTGGATGCTGGAAAAAGTTCAAAGACTTTAATTTACACTTTTTAGTTCATGACCTTTAACAATTTGCAAATTTTCAGGATGTTGCTGATGTTGATATTCAAACAGTGGTTTTGTAGGTTCAAGTTTAGTTACCACAGGCTGGTAAGTGTTCACTGTTCCCACAGGTCGCAGACACAGGTCTGTTGTGGTTATTTTTTACAGGTGGAATTTGCAGGTAAGACTTCTCTGTTTTCCACAAACGTATATACTGGGAATGATTCACTTTTTCTCCACAAGCTCTGGTTTGTGAGTGAGAGTGGGTCAGGCAGGTTTGGCCAGAAGCAGGGAAGACAGGCACACCAGGACTGAATATGTGACAAAGAAGAACAGGTCAGGAAAGCACAGAGCACAAGTTCACAGGTTAGCAAGCAAACGAAGTATCAAACTCAGAAGACTGAAGTACTCTGCCACACCGAATAGCTTAACGAGGGGTATATGAGAACCAGGAGGAGGAGGAGAACCGGGATTATATACAGCTGGAGATGATAGATGAAGATCAGGTGTGCCGGTGGGAACTAGGGCAGCCACACCTATGAGTTAATACTCACGCCCACACACATGCATATGACAAATGAGACATCAGACAGAGGAGAACAGAAAGAAGGAAGGTCAGAACCAGAGGGGGGGGGTGACAGTGTTGCTGAGTAGTGAAATATTCACAGAAAAACTAAAGTGAAGGTTTCTCAGATCTCCGATAAGATAATCTGTATTACGTAACTGTTAAGTAATTAGTATTAAATAATAGTATTATTACTATTTATAGTTGTATTGTTGAGCACTTTGGTCTACCAGGTGTGTTTTTAAAGTGCTATATAATTGAACGATGATGATGAAGTAATTCTTCTTTATTACCTTTTAATCATGCATGTACTTTATTCAAATCTTTTTAGTGTTTTTAGGCGACTCTTCAGCTTCTTGTGCATTGCAAATACATATTTTAATATTTTGGAGTTTTAATTCGTGTTTTGGTTTGTTAGCATCACCTATATTTTTGACTATTTTGCGTCTTTCTTCTTCCTTGTTTGATTGTTGCACCATCAGTGCCGGTTGTGTTTCCCTGTACACCACTGACTGTTAAGTTTTTTAGGAACGTTTCTGTGCACAAAAAGACCAAAAAATTGTTCTCAAAGTTGTAAAACTCTTCGTCAGGTAACTCATCCTCTGAATCCTCGTATAACACGTTTTGTGATAGAGGCTTATAGGGTGAGAAAATGTATCAAGCGACAGCACCAGATTTTAATAGTTATGTCTAATAAAATATTGTTTTATTATGGGAAGTCTTTTCTGGAGCATGACTCATATTGCAGGGTATAAGTCAAGGTGTCTTTTAACCATTAGGATCAAGTCTCCAAACTTTATCAAATAGTTATAAAATACTGATGGAGTGTTTTTTACTCTACTGTTACTCCACTGAGAGCTATTCATATACAACTACAGAGTTAAAACTCATCAATACAATATTTTTTTAAACATGTATTTTAGTATTTATGATGGAGTTCAGTAATAAAACTCTACAGGTTTTCATCATTGCTCAGCCAACATTACAGCGATGGTGAAGACAGGCTGTATAATGTAAAAATAAATTATCCTTCAATACTTTATTTGACTTTATTTGAATACCTGTAACAGTTTTCCAACAATATCACTGGCAAATTTAAGTTAAACTAGCTAACCAAACTAAACCTGCTTACTGGTCCATTCAAAAACTGTTGAATGTGATTAAAATTTAGCGAGCATCTTTGAGACGAGGTTTTACAACTCTAACCTCACTGACGCAAGCTGAAAGCCTTCATGATGAGATGCAGGCTGTCTCTCTCTCACATATACACATACACAAGATGACACATTATGAGCATGAGGATAGCATCTTGCCATTGGCAGTGACAAATAAGGTAGGTCTACAGTAAGAATCATGAAAGCTAGAATTCAATGCGATGTGAATGACTGATGAATATTCATAAGAAGGCTTTGCAGACTTTTTATTATGTGGTGCATTAAAACTGAAATGTCTATACTATGTAATCAGCCAAGCACATGGCAGAAACTCAATGTGTTTTGGCAAGAGAACCTGCTGAAGTTCAAAGGAAATTAGGACGACATTAAGAAAAAAAATATTATTGATCATTTTGAAAATAAAGGTGAAATTTCAAGCTTAAAGTCGAAATTCTATTTGGAGAAAAAAAGGTTGAAATGTAGAGATAACAGCTGTTGTTTCAAGGCAGACTGCCATGTTTGCTATACCCTCTACAAAATGCCTCGTGTAGATGAGTGAGTGAAACAAATTGATCAGCCGTCTCGTGACACAATATACATCCTCTTTATTGCACGAGGGTGTAACCATCGATAACATTGCACCTGCCAACATTCTGTCTGTCCAGCAGCTTTGTGCGCCATCTTTTCAGTGTCCTTCTACTCATCACCACATTGTGTTTATGAGCTAAAAGAGAAATCATTTCCTTCCTATCATTTCACTACCTCAGAGAGCATAGCAACCGTGCCAGACAGTCTTGAAACAACTGTAATCTGCACATCAGCTGATTTCCCCCTACACATCCAGCTGGTAGGTCTCATATAGGGTGTGTGTGAGTTATGCATCTTTTAGCTTTCTCACATCTGCTGTGCATTTACAGGATGCTTTGCAACCCACCTGCACCCTACCACCTCATTTTTCATGCTGTCTGATTGAATTACTGTCATATATGTTGTTATTGATTGTTGCTCTCCTGGGTCTTACTGCTTGCTTTCCACAAAATACAATTATTGCAGCTAGAGATATAAAAATCTGTTTCTGACTATAGTGGTTCTTGCTGACGTACAGTAAAGGTCAGAATATGAAGCCTGAGTGATTTCATGTGTGTACGGTGTTCAGGTTTTTGTGAAGCTCTCTCCATAAGTGAGCAAAAAAATTATGAGAGCCAATTCAAGAAACCAAGGAATAGACAGTAGTCTGCAATACATATATACTACTACCATAGTATATTTAAAGCAATTTTAACAAATAATAACATTAGAGGTAAGAATGACCTTTCACTCATGTTATTATTTAACCAGAATAAATATAAAAAAGGCACCTAACTTAAGGATGTCTGTCAAGAAGGCATTCCTAAGGAAGGGAAACAGGAAGAAAACCCTGAGCTGTGCCAAAATACACAAGAATTTGACTGAAAATTAGTGGCAACAGGGCTGATGGAGTGCTTAACCCAAATTTGAAAGTTTTGGTTATACTGTGGTCATTATATGCGTTCAGTAGAGAGGTACAACTGTGAGTGTCAGACATTTATAAAACACGGTGGAGGCTCTGTCATGGTTTGGGGCTGTATTTCAGCCAGTGGTGTTGGAGACTAAATTATGAAAATCTGCAAAATTCTGTGAAAAATACCATCTGGAGAGAGTGTAATTGCCAAGAGCTTCATTTTTCAGTATGACAGTGATCCCAAACACACACAGTGGAACATCATCAGTCATGGATTGGTCTTCCCAGAGCCCGGACCTCCACATTGTTGAAGCAGTGCGGGATCATTTTGGCAGAGAACAGAACAAAAGGCAGCCAACATCCGAAGAAGAACTTTGAAGGATCTTTAAGAAGCCCTGAGAACTATTCCTGAAGAATGCTTAAAGAAATGTGATTCAACTCTTCCCACAGTAAACGTGCCCATAGACAGTCAGCAGACACTGAGGAAAGACTGCTGGCGCAGATTGCGAACACAGTACTGTATTCCACTTGGTTCGGCGGCCCTGGGGGACGGTTGTAGTGGAGAACACAACACTAATGGAGCGCAGCACACAGGCTTGGACTCAGTCACACCATTCAGCCTCTCTGATTTGAAATATTCAAGCCGGCGCTCTTGTCTGTCTATTAATATTTACTTCAACAACTACTACACGCAGTCTGCTCATGGGGCTTTGGGGAAGCATGCGACTTTTACTGTTGCTGGCTCGATTAAAAATGATTGAATAAATATACACATTAAATGCAATTAATTTTTTATAGAGAAGAGCCTTGAACAGTTTTTACTGTAATCTGCATGTTAATATTATTGCCAATCAATCACAATTACCCGGAGCCCAAAGAGCCAGCTTCATTTTTTCAGCCAGTAGACCAAGGCCACAAAATAATTTCTAAAAAACGGACAAGATGGAGGTTCACGTTGATCACGTCCATGTCAGTCGTTTCACATCTACTTGTCAGTGGCTTATTAGTAGAGCCGTGACTTTGGAGCATTACAAATATGGCCTGACTTGCTAAAAATCATAAGACCACAGTTTTAAGCTGTTTTAACTCAGCCACTGTGAAAAATGGAGGCCACGGGTTACCTGGCAGCATTTTCGGACTGCCTTTTTCACTCCCATTATGCTGACATGGGTGACAGATGCCAGCTCTCCTGCCAAAGGCCGCATCATTCCTTGCACCCCCCGCCCGCCCTCCCTTGCCTGCCATCTAGCCATTACTGCTGCTGAAAATGCAGCATACATGAATCACACTGCAGCTGTCACAGCTCTCTGGCCTCAGCCTAATTAAACAATTAGGGCATTTGGTTAACAATCAGTCATCGTCAAAGGACAAATGTAGGCTAAATGGAGTCAGTCATACGGCTGTGCAGAGAGTGAAAGGAAACAGGTATAGATATATGACTCTAGGAAAAAAGAGGTCAGATGTGGGGGATTATTTTTCCTTTTTTTAAAGAATCTGGCAAATTGATTGATGCTTCTGCAGAGATCAAACCTAATGGCTGAGATTGAACAGGATATAAGCAATGTCAGGACTAAATCTTGAACTATATGCCCACCACTGCTGCACCAGCAAGTTGCAAAAAAAAAAATGAATAAGGTAACGCTGGACGGCAGGTTTTTTGCTCGATGTGTTCATCTGTCTGTACAGCACCTACACTACATTAAAAAACATTTTCAAGTTGTTTAAAAGAGACACTTAAGAGAGCACTCAGAGGGCAGAGCTACACCAATGGCAATCTCCCCAGTTAGCCAGTGTTTTCAGTCACTGAAGCATTGCCAAAGTAAGCTAACTATGGTCTAATAGTGGTATTAATAGAAAGGTCATGAGGTGGCTAAAACCACTAGATTTCCCCCCTGTTAGGAGCACAAAGATAAAAACCAGACACAGACAGTTGCAACCATAAATAGTCCATGCTCCTTGGTAGAAGTGGTGAATAAATCCAATAATGCCAACCTGCCATTTGACATTAAAAAAAAAAACCTGTTTACAGTTACTTGGTGTGGCTGCAGTTAAAGACGGTTTACAAGAGTTTTGACCAGACTGTTGTTGTGAATACACAGCCTTGAACTTAGTGACCCGTGTCTCCCTCTGTGTAGGTCACCAGAGGTAGGGAGTGGGAGAGAATGAGAATGATGAGGGAGGCAGAGGCAAACATGAGGCTGTGGGAGGAGGGGGATCTGGAGAAAGAGAAGGAGAGAGATTTTTTACTGCAAACAGGCCGGAGGGATTTAATCACCGTAAAAGACGGAACTCTTATTGGGGGTATCAAAATTTTTTACAAGAGCAGCTGTGCCAAACTGTAGCACCACAACAGTGTCCCAGTCCAAAATAAATCTGCAGCCTGCTCTATATCACCTTATGTCTCGAAATAAGGTATTTCCTCACCATCAAGGTCAAAAATCCCAATCTTTACATCTAACGGTACCTTCGATCTTAAATGCTGGTTTGGGATGTGGACTACTCTGCCAGTGTCATTTACATGTAGCCTGTACACACTCGTTAAAATGTGGTGGTAAAAAGATCTGCAGTGATACATTTTGAAAGCTACACAGCCACCTCTGCACCATGACGACCTGGGAAGAAGACAGGCCACACATACAAAACACAAAACTCAAGGACACCATGCGCACAGTGGGAGAAGAGCGATGAAACCCTCCACATGAGGGAAGAAACTTACAGGCAGTGATGCCAAAGGTGCTGCAGGAAACTTTATATCCAAAATGTGAGGAATAACTAAGTGAGGGATGGAGATGTCCTCGCCTCATCTTACTTTAGATAGTGGACAGATCACACTTTAAACAATTTTAAACAATTTTGGACTTTCTGCTAAAAAAATAGTCTAAACACAAAACTTTTCATAGTATATTCTGGAGAATTTCTAGAAAGAGGTGATGTGACAAATTTGGTGCACCGTGTTGTTTGTGAGAGCTTGGAGCACCACAAATGAAATACAGCTACACTGTATTTGGGTGGCAGCACAGGTCTGATACTACAAGTAAAACCAGAAGTCTGTCTGTCTACAGCCATATGACAAAAAACATCCTCTTTCACAAAATGTTTGTCGGAAAATGATAGTTATGTAGGGACATCTGGTCTTTACAGGGTTCTGAAATTATTTAAATACAGCCTGAACAACAGGTGACATATTACACTATGTGATTATTTATTTAACAAAAACGGAACCAAAATTCAAAAGTAGCTGGTGGGAAATTAAGCACGTCCCCGTGATTCAGCAGCTTGTAGAGCAACGTTTAGGAGCAATAACTTGAAGTAATCATTTTCTGTATGACTTTATCAGTTTGTCACATCATTGTGGAGGAGTTTTGGCCCACTCTCCTTTACACTGTTGAGGTATGTGCCCATTCTTTTATGCTCTTAAGGTCCCAGCATTTCAGTCAAGTTGAATCAGCTTTGCTGATATATTCATTTCAGAGACAAGAGGCATCCCTTCCAACTAGCCACACTTTTTCATTCGCTTTCTAATTGTACTTTCTCATTGAACTCACTAACATTTAACATGCTAACTGAAGTCTGTGGCTGTTAGTTGGGTTTTTGGTTTTTTTTAGTTTCTTTGAGCATTGCACGGTCTGATCTTGGAGCAGATTTGCTGGGACCTCCACTCCTGCAAAGATTGGCATCTGTCTTGAATGTTTTCCTTTTGTGAATAATCTTTCTGATAGACTTCAAAATGTTTGGAAATGGTCTTGTAACCCTTCCCAGATGGGCAGCAACACTTTCTTCTCTAAGGTTATTGTGGATGTCTTTCTTCCTTGGCATTATGCTAACCTGGAAACTCCCAGTAAGCAGAGACTTGTGCTTTTACAGAGGTGGTCACACTTGCTGATCATCAGTTCATGTGGAGCATTTGATTAGCAGGCCCTGGCTTCTAATACCCCTTAATTTCTTTGGAAGCAGTAAGGCTGTATGTAGTTTTTCATACACTGCTTTTGCATTTTGGCTCAGTTTTTATTAAATACACACAGTGCAATATGTCATTTTTGTAGTTCATCTGAGGTTGTATTTATGTACAAATCTGCTAAGGATCAGATTATTTTTCATTATGTCCTCATATGAAAAACCGCAGAATTAAAAGTGTAGTGGATCTACCACTACAGCTGAATGTTTCTCGGTAACTCGGGTGAACAAACTCTGCAAATTGTGGCGTTATGGTCGTGTCATTTGAGCAACGTTAAATTGCACGGTACTTTCTGAAATGGTGTTATTGCTTCACAATTCTCTGATTATGGCAAGCCACATTTTTAATAGTTAATTCAAACACTAACCCGAAGCTTCAAAACATGTGAGGTTCCAGGGCCAAAATGCAATGGACAGATATGAAATGAGCAACAGATGGCTGGAACCGATGAGGAGAGGAAAACAACACTATTGAGCTGAGCCGGAGAGGCATTTGGGCAGATTTCAGTGCTGCCGTCTCCATCATCATAAACCATTCATTTGTCTTGAAGAGAAGGGCTCCTCAAAAACAAGTGCCAATAACTGCTCATTACACAGAGATTTACCATGGATTATATATCCCCATACACTTGTACACTTCACAAACAATAAGGACCTCTTCTGACTTCGTTCAGCAGAGGATTTGATGCGGTGCTGTTCAGCTGTACTCTATTATTTTTCCTGATTTCCTAAAAGAGGAAATCATATTAGTAGTAGCAGCAGAAGAAACTAACTTAGTCTTTCATTAAAAATAAAGGAAAGTAAATTTACAGACAGAAACTAGTCAGCGTGCTGGAAGTAGCAACACCCCAAAGGAATTATCACCTGACTCTTTATTTCTCTTCATTTTCTAAGTATTCATTCCTGTATATAAGAAATGGATTGGGCCTCAGGTTCTGAATAGTGAAGCAAATTAAAGTGAAGTGAATTAAACGCGTAGTCTCTTTAATGGACAGCAGAGTGATTAAAAAGAGTGTTTGTAAAAAAGAATTGTAACTGAAGTTTGTAGGAAAATGATCCTACGTTGCATCATATTTACGACAAAAGCAAACATTTACCTCATGGGTTCAAAGTTTCAATTGTTAGTTTTAGAGTGCAAATCATTTTGCCATTTAGAGTAAAGTAGATTAGAAAGAGTATGGAGGTGATTTCTCAGTGAGATCCACCCTTCATTTGTTCAGCATTCAGATGTAGTAAAACACACTTTAAGAAGTCAGCTTTTCCAGTTTTCTGGTAAATATATTTTTTAATTCTCCAGGAAATCCACAGGTTAGTCTGCTGACTTCTTCAGATTTTTTTTGTGTGTGTTAATCACAATAAAAACAAACAAGCTAAATTGTTGTCAGACAATAGCCAATGGCTATGCAATGTGTTTCAACAAATGCCATTCCTCTTTTGCTTTCCACACAAACTACCACCGACCACCAAAGCTTGCTCAACCGTAATTGGTCAATAGTACTTGAATCACGAGTGGACTGCAAACAGAAACTAAAAATCTTGCTTCTTGCCTGCACATTTGACTTATGCACATGCTGCTTAAAGAGATGCGCTTTCGCTGCCATCCCAATTAATATCACCATATATAACAAATGCTCCTTGCCAACATAGCCAGATAGAGAGCTAGGGCCAATCGTGTTGCCTTCCTATGTAACTGTGGTCACATTTGGATTCAAATAACCAAGATGGAGACTGGATCAATATGGCCATCGTTTACATGCAGCTAACTAATTCGTTCATCATTAGTTGTTTCCAATCATCATCCAATCAGACAAGGTTAGCAACTAAGTGGGGAACATGCATTGTTTCAGCAGTTGGTGGTGATCATCATAAGAGAAAAGAAATGCTTCAAATAAATACAAATTTGATGGTTAAAAGACTCCCCAACAGTTTTGTAAAGTGATATGAGTAGCTGTGAAGAAGAAATGAAATGAAGAAATGGGAACTGATCCAATGCCAACTGGCTTAGCAAAGTTTCTGCAGTGAGTCACTTTAATATAAGAGATGATCCTACTGTGAAAAGCAAAGTTGTTTCCATTAATGGGTATTGTCCCAGTCAGCTGTTAACATTTACCAGGACACCGGAGTTGAAAGCAAGACATGATATTTATTTTAAAAATCTGTCCTTTTCCTGCTGTGAACATTCTGAAAAGCGAGGGGGGTGGAGGATACATCCTGTGAGTATTGATGTTAAACTTCACCTATAGCAAAGGCGCACACACAGAGGATATCTACTTCTACTGTAGTCCACTACTGTCATGTAAGGAGTGATTCACTGAGCAAAGCTTGCTTCGCTGGGAGCTTACGGTACAGACTATGAGGAGACCCGTTACCTAGCAACCACGCTGATTGTCTCATGCTCCAGGTGTAACTTCCACGAAGAAGGTAGCTCGATGTGAACCAAGTGGCCGCTATGCTATTTGAAACCCTGTTATTCGTCTGATTGAAGAAACAAAAGGAAGCTGAACACACATTGTGTTTGTGCACTTGAGGTTTCAAAAAAAAGAAAGAAAGAAAAAGAAAGAAAAAGAAAGAATGAGCTGGTGAGCTTCAAGGTTTAAGAGAGAATCTCATGAGCTGAGGCGGTTTTCCCTGTCACACTGACTCATCAATCAAGCTTCAGCCGTTCTCTCTCCCTCCACACTTTTCCGTTCTGTGATCAGTGTTATAATTAATCAAACAACACCACGCAGCACTCTAATTAATCTCACCGCTTACTGCAAGTCTTAAACCAGACATCTTTGCAGCTGTCAATCATCTGCAGGTAGATCAACTTCAGGGGGCACCAGTGGAAATGATTTCATTTTCAATATGCTTCTGCAGGTTTGTCTGAAAGCATCAGTTTAATTGCACTCACAAGTCAAAGTCCCTGATTTTTTTTTAAACTCGCAGACATAAAGACATTTTTTTGAATTTTTCATCCAGACAAGAAAAAAATTGTCTCACAAATCATTTAGTAGGTTCCTCCATCTCCTTCTCTCCTCAACCGTTGCCCATCCCAAGTTGTATTTTAACAATATTTCTCCCTAAGTTACACAAATCAACATTTGTTCATCCTGCCGCCTTTCTTGCCTTTTTTAAACAGGCTTTTGAAAGCCTTTAATGATTGGCAGTGGCAGCAGACCCGTGCTACTTGTTGACGTCTCTGAATGATCAGCACGATGAAAAGTGACAGTGACTCTTCCCAGGTGAAAAAGCAATTTAAGTCAGGATAGTAGCTATATATACCTGCCCATGCTCATGCCATACCAGCATGGCTGTGAACTGTATGAAAATACTGCATGTAAAAATATATTGGACCATGCAGAGAATATCACTGGCATGTCTGCACTGACTTATAACACTTTTATAATCACGGCATAAACGCATGTTATTGCCTATAAATCTCCTTGATCTTTATATAACTTTTATTTTGTGTGTGTGTGTGAGACCAAGATCATCCATCTCAACCAAAACTGTTATCCAATCCTCAGTTATATATTTTGATACAATGAGTGCAGCGATGTTTTTGATTCAGTGGTTGATATTGCTTGAAATGGCTCCAGGTATGCTTTGGCCAAGAGTCTGTTCAACATTTTAGAGAAGTGGGTTCTAGACAGAACAACTCCAGGCTCCCAGGAGAGGTGAGAGAGAGAGAGAGAAATGGAGAGAGCTGTGCAGCAGTGAGGAGGACGGTAAGGAGGCCAAGGCCTGGGAAACAGTGCCATCTATTGAATGTACTTCTCCTATCATATATGTTATAGCAGGAATGGTAAATCATTTGGAGCTGACAGCAAAGGTTTAATAGAGACGTTTCTTTCTCCGCTGAACATGTATATTTCCCTGCATGTCACCGATGCCAAGCACATAGTTAACTAAGTATTTAAAGACAATAATATTAAGAAGATTCAGCCATTAAATCATATACATATCCTGCAAATATATAGACATTTAATCTATAGGAAAAACATCCATGTAGATGACTTTCTTAGGGTGATGCATTTTTAATTTTCAGGGTTTTTTTGTGTTTTCTGAGGAGAATAATTGCCATTCATTCAATGATATATTAAACCTTTAAGGACATTAAGGGTCTGTTCTATTCTATGCAGTAAATATGGGTGCAGTGTATACAGTTTATAACTATTCCACTATATTTAAAGACTGGCAAAATCTCTGTACACATCAGAGTGAAGGCCTGGCTCTGACCACAAAAGTGTTTGGCAGCTGAGAAATGTATGTTTTTTTAGTCTGTTTAACACAGTGTGTGTGTTTTTTTATAACATATTCTAACATATTCAGAATTTTTAATACTAAATTTAAATGTTTTTTATATAAAATAAATATTTTGTATGATTGGAGCTTTGTTTCAAAATCCCATCATCTGTTATGTACTTATGCACTGGTTTCTACTAATGGGTAACTAATAACAGGTGAAAGTACTATATATTTAAACCTCCTTGTAGTTATAGTTATATGTAGTTTTCAGGTATAGTTATGCAATAGTTTTAGACTTAAAATGGTCCTTTAGGTGACTTTAAGTTTATTTGTCCAGAACTACAAAAATCTAGAGTATCGGCTGACCCCAGTTGCAACAATCACTGAGATGTAACCACCACTGAAGCAAATCTGTATTAATATTTGATCATATTCAAATGTTTATTTGTAAATGAGTAATTTTAGGCTCTAAAAGAGTTAAATGGTGGTAAGAGTAGCAACAATGTGTAATAAGCACTCACCACTCACCACACGCTGAAGTGAGTGGACCTTGTAAATTATCATTATGACACTTTATTCACCAACAGCTACTACTGCCTACTGTATTGTAAGGTTTACCAGGATCCTTTTAGCCTGATGAATGTATTTAACAGCAGTCATGCTCATGATAGCGTGAACCTACAGACTGGCTCTGACATCATAGAGGTCTGTAGGAGTTTGTGACAAGATCAGATGAGAAAGGACTTATTCACCAGCGCCGTGGTTGATATTCACAGTGAAAGACAACCGTCAATGCCCAACTGCTCACAATGCTAATTTCTGACACATCTCTGTGAATTTTATGCAAGATCTGTGGTGACATGCAGTGACCAGCGAAACTGCATCATAGTTCACGTTGGGTAATTGTTGCACGGAGGGTGGTAATAGCGCAGTTAATACTTGCGATGGAGTCATCTGTTTGTAACAGTTCACGCACACTTATACAGTAGTTAAATGTACTATTTAAAGCTGCACGAATTACGACATTTTTTTCGTCATCCTGTGAAAAGCATCCGTGAGACTGGTGCTAGTTGTGTAGCATTTGAAACTGCAGACTGAAAAGACGATAAGAAACTGGGTTGTTTTTTTTCATAGATATCAGCATTTATGCCTTTATTGTTGCCAAATACAAAGCTTAAGAAATTTCACAAGTGTAGACATTTCTGCCTCCATAGCTGCTTTAACACAAACATGGGGTATAATAAGGCTGATGAGCCAATATGACAGATCAGTGCCGGTGTTTATAGTCCTTATGTCTTTGGAATGGTGCATGCAGCTTTTCACAATAGTGAGGCCAGAGGCCCGGTGATTTCTCTGGGGAGGAGCAGGATGTCTTGGATGAGATCAGGCCGGAGCAATGCCTCGCTCTGACATGTGTCAGCCTCGATTAGTTTTGACTGTTCAATGTGATGACCCCTTCAGCTGTAATCTACCAGTACCGGCTCTGACAGATTAACAGTGCTATTAATGTCTAGATGTTTTTTGCTCCTGCTGAGGACTCGCAGAGTGCGTTATTGATCAGAGGTGTGTTTTTCTTCAGTGGGAAACACTCAATGAGAGGGGAGTGTGTCATGTTAGGTCAAGGCCAGAACATGCAGTGGCACATAGTAGCATAGCAGTGTGGGGGTTTGAAGGTGGGCTGTTTTTTTTTTTTTATAGAATATTGTGTGGGTGAATATATACAGAGAGATGAGGAATACCTTCTTTGATACTTCAGCTCAATTACTGAGATTTTACTCCTTTAAATAAAGTAATAATTTTATGAATCAGGTCCAATTTCCCTGCAGGGACTCGACTCTTTTCTGTTTTTTCCCCTCGTGGTAGAGATTTTTTCCCCCTCCTCCAGATACTCTCCGCTCTTGCTTAGAGCCTGAAAAGTCATCTCTTCGAGACATATACCTCATGTTGTTCTCACCTAACTGAATCATATCCCTTTTCTCTGAAACATATTATCTTCCTTCTCTGCACCCTTGCAAAATAAGATCCTTCTGCAGTGTCATTTGCTATTATTTTTATTTCAATTATCATTGCTTCTGTGTAAGAAAAAGAAAAAGAAAGAAGAAGAGCCATGGGAGAAATATACCCTGACTCAAAAATTTCTAGTTGATGGCAGGTGTATGAATATGTTGCTCATTATTCTGATGTATCCAAGTCATTCTCTGTCATCTTTTATAACATGAAATATAAGAAGGATATCATTGCAATGCTGAAAAAAGAGAAGTACAATGGAAGGTGTAAGACCCCCATCTTGTGGTCAGACCTAAAAACTGCTGCCATAAAGAGAAAGTCTACAAATACCATGTACCAAGTTCCTTGAACATTTCTATATTTCTAATATCTAATCAACCAATCATATAGGAGCAACTAAGTGCATTTAGTCCTGTAGACATGGTCAAGATGAACTGCTGAAGTTCAAATCCTGCATCGAAAGTCATTTTAAATGTGGTGTGTTTGCTGGTTCCGGACGGTCTGGTCTGAGCATTTCAGAAGTGGCTGATCTGCAGGGAGTTTCACACAAAGCTACACAGAGAATGACCAGAAAAAGAGAAAATATCCAGTGAGCAGCTGTTCTCTGGGTAAAAATGCCTTGTTGATACCAGAGGTCAAAGAAGAATTAATGATCAAAAGACAACAGTAACTGAAGTCACTTAACACGGTATACAGAAGAGTATCACTGAATCCAGAACAGCATGAACCTTGAAGCAGACGATCTACAGAAACAGGAGGCCCCACCGTGTACTGTTCTTATCAGCTAAGAACAGGAAACTGAGGCTACAGTTTACACAGATTCAGCAAAATTGGACAATAGAAGATTGTAAAAATGTTCTCTGGCCCGATGAGTCTCGATTTCTGCTGCAACATTTAGATGGTAGGTTCAGAATTTGATCTAAACAACATAGAAGCGTGGGTCTGTCCTGCCTTGTATCAATGGCTCACGCTGCTGCTGTTGGTGTAAGGGTGTGGAGGATACTTTCTTGACACATTTGTGTCCCTTAGCACCAACCAAGCATTGTGTGAATGCTACAGACTACATGAGTGTTGTTGCTGACCATGTCCATCCCTTTATGATGACATCTACCTGTGATTGCTTCCAGCGGGATAACACACCATCTCTCAAACATCATATCATCGCAACTCGGTTTCTCGAACATGACAGTGAGTTCAGTGTGTTCAAATGGCCTCCACAACTCATCATAGATGTGCAGCTGACAAATCTGCAGCAACTGTGTGAAGCTATCATGCAAATATGGATGAGAATCTCTGAGGAATGTCTCCAGCACCTTGTTGAATCTATGCCATAAAAAATTAAAGCAGTTCTGAAGGCAAAAGGGGTTTTGGGATGCATGTTTCTTAATATATGATGTCTCTCACTGTTTTTTAAAAATTTCGTCTACTTTAATAAAATGTCATTCACAGCCATGTGACAGTGGTAAAACATTTCACAGATCTTTATTTTAAGTTGGATTTTAAACAAAACAGCACCACAATGGTTTTGCCTTAATGTCTTTTAAGATGGTTGTGTCCTTCAGAATGACAATCACGGTGCATCTGTAAGCATGATTACACCTTACCTGGCTGCCTGACAAACTATGGGAAATGGAATAAAGTATCTACACTGTCTTATCAACTCCTCCTGCTTCTGCGCCCAGACACATGCATCTAGCTGCTGCTCACTTACAGCAACAGCTGACCTGGCAGCAGTACTGTGTGCCTTACCTTTAACAGAATGTGAGAGAATTGGGTCATTGTGGGAAAACATGGGCCCTCAGAGTCACCGCTGCCAAATGGTGTAAAACCTGACGTGACCTGAGATAACTGAATTTGTTTTGGCTGCAAAAGAAGTGCTGGGTGCATTTCAGACAGTTACCAACAACAGACCTGTAGCTGACCAATATTCTCCTTGTTTTCATGATGGGCTCTGTGTGTGTGTGAGTGTGAAAGCTGTGGTGCGGGCAAATTACCAGATAAATAAAAAGCCACTTGTCCTTTTACACCAGGAGATTTACTTGGTGAAATTAGAGAAATAATTTATGACTCTCACATTTATTGTCCCCATAAAAGCCTCCATGTGTCAAGGATGAATTTTTTATTTCATGCCTGTGGCCCAAAGTGTGGACTTCGCATTAAGGTGACAGTTATGGTTTTTACGATGCTGCTCATTAGCATGCAAATGTGATATATGCTGCTTCATTTATTGTTCCACCGCATGTCTACATTTTCAATAATATGGCAAACAATAAATGGAAATGTCTCATAGAAATGTGGATTTTGCAAGTTTTAATAGAACTTCACACTCATCCTTAACATCATCAATCATCAATTTCTTTCTTTTTTCTGTAAAATAAGACAAAACTGTCAAAACTGCTTATTGTAGCATAAAGAATGGCATGCCTGGGTATCGCTGGTAGCCATGTTGTCACAGGCATCACCTCCTTGCAGGGTCTCCCGAGGCGAGGTGAGGTGAAAATAAGAACAATGTCTTGGAAAACTTAGACTAGACACGCCAATCACCTGCTACTAAAGCCAGGCATACCACAGTATGAAGGTGAGGTCAAGATGCTACCACTGCATAGATGCACAGAAATCTGTGGGGGAGAACTTGAGAATGCACGGCCAATCCTTGTTTCTTAGGGAGGGATGGATACATGGAGTCCCAACCGGCCAGAGATTTTCTGGTGCTGGTCAAAGCACTAATCCAGATTCCCACTAATCTACAACAGTGATGAAAGAGCTGGTCAAACTAGCCTGGAGCTCTGCCAGTGTAATGCCTTGCCACCAATTGTATTTGTGATTTTCACAAGCAGATCCTCTGGGTGCAGCGGAGAAGTAGGGTATGTCTGGTTGGGTAACCTAAGACCCCTTGTTTGCCAGTGATCTCGTCAGTGATCTCGGCTTGTCTAAAGTCTAAAGTCCAATGCAAAACTGGTGCATTTTGCAGCCAAGCGTGAGGAAACTGAAATTAGAGTCAGCACCCTCTGAATCCCTGATACTCTGCCACTGCCTTTGGTTTAGGAGGTCAGGCATAGAATTTCACATTCTTGTTCACAAGAGAGTGTCACGGGTGTGTGCGATCAGTGAGCGCTGGCAGGGATGGTCATATTGTTGAGGACTCTTAGAGTGAAGAGGAGCTGCATGAAATCAGGATTTAATGAAACTCTGTTGGCTGTTCTATCTCTTTTTCGAACATTTATATATGCTTATACATAATATACTGTATACTGGTTATTTCAGTTCACCGTGTCACTAATGTTCATTCACCAACATGATGATTACATCATGCTTAAAAGTTGTTCCGAGGTAAAACTGTTTGTATGACATATTTCCTGTGAATTTTTATGCAAAATTTATTCAGTAAAAAGTCATGTGACTGTTGTAGTCAAAGCAAAATACACACAATATACAAACTTGTCATTAAATGTTCAGTGTTGAACACTAGAGGGTGACAGAGTTATTTTCTTCAGCTTCACTAGACTGGAAGGGAATTCCTTTAACCTTCACATGATATTTTGGGTCAGGGTTTCCTGTTTTTAACTTTTCACATCAACATTTAACTGAATTTTAAAATGTTCAGTCTGGCTAAGGTTGTGATATATAGTCTGACCCATGTGTTTCAGAGATCTGCCTCTCTCTCCATTAACCTTTGGCCCCAAAACCAAATCTTCATTTTTATTGGCACATCAATCTGAAATTGTGTGAGTGTTGTAGCAGCTGCTGTGTAAATAACGCACAGAGTACGGGTGAGTTTCCACATGGCTTTGATACAGTTGCTGTCATGATGTGGGCTCCTGAGGACCTATGTAGCACTTAAGAAATGCCACTGTGCTAAATTCAGTGTAAGTACAGTGTTAGGCTGAGCTGTTACAGCCAAAACGCCTTCATCTCTCTAAATGAATAGCTCTCAGTATGTTTATATGGCTTGTGGTTTGAACCTGAAACCAGTAGCGCTTTGTAACTGATCACACGTTTTGCTTTGCATTGTTTTGTTAAGACTGGATTGTTTTGCTAAGTGATTTTCATACAAATCCCTGTGTGAGAAATATCCCCCAAATCCCTTATAAACTTCACTGTATTAGCAGCTGGCCAGAAAGTATCAAAAGAACAGGGGAGGATTACGCTTTATTGTCAACCTAATTGTTATTTATATGTTAGATAAAGGGATTTTTGTCATTGAGGGATTTTATGCTTTGTCATTCTGTACAGGATTTCCCTCTGCCGGGTTGGTTCCTGCTAAACAACTTCCTCCAGAAAGGCTGCTCAAACAATGCGTATCCAAAGCTGGCTTCTTATCTGAGATCTCACTAAAATCCACGCATACTGGATGTATTTCAAGTTTGAATTCTTCTCATTCTCTTCCATGTTCATATTTGACGTACTTTTCTGACTTCATGTGTCAAATAATTGTTGAAAAGTTGTTCATCAGCCTTAAGTTGACTTATACCAAAAGTTAGACTCATTAGTTTTTGTGGCACTGGCTTCAGGAATTAGGCTACAGTGTTTTAAAAGTGGGTTAACTGATCCCCAGGCTGTCCGTTGCAGCTCTGGTTGGCCTGGTTTTTTTTGACAAGCTGCACTGACGGTGTTGCTCAGGCCTGCGCTGTGCCAGGTTATGACGCAGGTGAGTGAGAGCCTGGTTGGAAACGGTGGTGAGTTTCTCAGGAACCCACCAGGTGGTGAGTAAACCTGGCATTGCCAAGTATAATCCAAGGTCACTATTTGGCAGGAATCGAAAGTCCAGCTTAGTATTTGGGACATTCTCCAACATAAACATGCTTGATCTATATGCCTGGCGCATATGCATGTACTTTTTATGCATATGTGCCATATATATATGTGTGTGTGTGTATATATATATATACACACACACACATATATATATATTGACTCATTTAGCAATCTTCCTCTGTCAAACAGCTGCATTCAATCCACAAACTTCTCTTTGATATCCTCTTTTTAAAATTCTGTAAATGTTAAATGGCCAAATTCAACAAATGTTTGAAAAAGAAGAATTAATTTTAAATCATAGGGCTTTTCTCTGCTGTGGTTGGTAGAAGTTTGTAGTCTAATGTAGACTTAGAAGACTTTATTAGTCACACATTTCTCATACCAGGTTAGATCCCCCTTTGCCTTCAGAACTGCCTTAATCCTTATTAATGTAGATTCAACAAGGTGCTGGAAACATTCTTGTGCCAAGAAAACAGGGGCAGGGTTAGCACCCCCCCCCCCCCCAAAAAACGAGGTAGGATAGATCCATGTGCTTATGTTATTCACACCAACTTCTAACCCTACCATCCAAATGTCACAAAAAGAAATAGACACTCATCATATCACATTTTTCAAACCTTTTAATGTCCATTTTTGTTTGTTTGTTTTTTTATGTAGAGAATAATCTCACAGCTTACAGCAACACCATTACAATACTAATGCCACACACAAAGTAGCTAAAGCCAGGGTTGGGTGGAGTCAGTGGTATTGTGCATTAACCAATAAGCTAAGTTTAGTGACAAAAAGTGATTTGTGATATTTCTGTGTGTGTTTTTTCTGTGTATTTTATCTGCTTGTACTGGTCAACAGGATTTAAGAAGGGGTTATTTATATTTATAATGAAGAAATGACCAGTTTTGCATTATTGCAGCTACTTTATAACCAATCCAGTCCTTTTTGGGCACTTAAAATATCTTTACAGAAGTATAATGTTATGTTTCTTGTAATTTCTGCTCTTGGCCAGATCTATCTTGAAAAAGACATTTTTTATGCCAATTACATTTTTCAACCAGATAAAAAAAGCTATGTAAAAGTCACTTTACCCCCCCCCCCCAAAAAAAAGAAAGAAAAAAAAAACTGGTTGGAGCATCTACCTTGTGATAATAATGTTCTTTGTGGCTCAAAATGACATCATATCATCCATGAAAGATCACTTTTTGGCACAACCACCACTGTATGCCATAACGACACAGCTCATGAGCGCTCCGGGTAAATGGTTTAATCACTGTTATGTATCTAAGATAAAGCCACCCCAAGTTTCTTCTTGAAAAAGAAAGAAAGAAAGAAATAAATTATATTATATTATATTGTATTATATTATATTATATTATGCTATTGATTTCAGCCTTTATTAAAGTGTGTCAAACACATAATGAGCGCAAATTAGCAAATATTTAATAATGGTATCATCTGATATATATGCTGCAATTTAAATACACAAGGTTGATATATGTCTTTGGGGTTAATTGTAAACTAAAGGTAATATATAAAATACATAACTGGAGATTAGATTAGTAGCTGTGCTGTACTGATCCCAGGTCAGCTAAGAATGTACTTTCTCGCTCTCCGGGGGAGGGTGTGTATCATTCTTACGGTTCCTCAGTCTGAGGTCATCTGGCCGGAATGTAAAACCTCAACTTCATTGTTCGGGTCTTGAATGCATGAACGGAACAATAGAGAGCATTAGGACCCGGAGATGCGGAAGGCTTCCTCCTCCGTCTCATTATCCATTGATTTGACAGCCTGCGCTGACGACCAGTTAGAGGAAAGGATGCGAGGAGGAGGCGGCTTCAGTGCGGCGTGCCGAACTTTTCTAACATTTCGTGGCTGTTTGTGAGATAACAGAGATTCACTGCGATGTCTGTCAAGCACAGCTGCCGAGTTTTTGACACATTTTCAACCGGATATCTGATCTCGAGCTGGCGTCTGGATTATTACTCCTGCTGTGTTTTGTTGACGGTCGATGAATCAGTTTAACGGATCGATCTGATAAGATTCAGCGGACTGAGGGGTCACATCCTGACTTTCTTTTTTCTCTCTCATTTTGGAGCTGTTGGTGTTGCTTTAGGTAGGCACACCGGGCTTAAAGTGGAGACTGGGGACGCACACGTGTAGGCTGCCTTCTTCATTTGGCTCATCGATCCCTCATCTCTTTCTCTCTCTTTCTGTATAAAAGTTGGTTTCCTGTTTGGAGCAGCGGTCAGATAAAGTGAGAGACGACATGTCGCTAAGCAGAAGTATTGAATTTGAACACTTTGAGGAACGAGACAAGCCTCACCGGCCACCGAGGACCAATTCGGGCTCCGGGTCTCAATGTGGCTCTAGAGGTAACGGGCTGGTGCCAAGCCCCGCGCACAGTGCGCATTGTAGTTTCTACCGCACACGCACTCTCCAGTCCCTCACCTCCGAGAAAAAGGCCAGGAAGGTGCGCTTTTATCGCAATGGTGACAAGTATTTCAAAGGTTTGGTGTACGCCGTGTCTAATGACCGCTTCAGATCCCTGGATGCCCTGCTCATGGAGCTCACACGGTCCCTGTCAGACAACGTCAACCTTCCGCAAGGAGTCCGGACGTTGTACACGCTGGATGGGGGCAGGAAGATCACCAGCCTGGATGAGTTAGTAGAGGGTAAGGTCGATGATGGATGAAGCCTTCAACAATCACTTTGCGTGACCGCAAATGATGACAGGAGCTCAGTACTTGAGATTAGATCAATGGTGGCCTAATGTGCATCGACTCAGACATGCTGTTTATCGTTTAAAAGCTTTTTTTTTTTTTTTTTTTTTGCCTTAAATATTGATTAAGTTGCCTGAAAACTTACAAAGCAAATTATATTCAGAGAGTTGGCTTCTTGTCCTGCTTTTACAATATAATTGGGAAAGTTTTGACTCTGTTCCAAATATCTGCTGCACTTAAACCCATCTACTTATATGTTGGATGCAGTGCAACGATATAGATTATCGCTGTATATGCACTGACGTAACCGTCCTAACATGTTTGACCCAGTGCCATACATGCACTCAAACACACAGACCCCTCCTCAGTACAGTTAATGCTCTGCTCTGCAAAATGTGCATCACTGCCCATTGATCTCAGCTGGACTCACGCTCCCAGCTAACGCCTACTTTATTTGTGAGCTTTTGTGGGCGTGAAAGTGCCCTGTGTTTCACTAAATACACCCCTGCCTGAAAATGAATGAATGGATAAGTGAGTGGATGTATGTATGTTGTTGGCTTCACAGTTAAAATCTTTTGCAGTTGATTGAGCTCAGCCTTGGGGTTTGTAGGATAAAAAATGCCCTCCCCCATCCCCTGTCTGGTCATTTCTTACAGGATAAACGTGGATACTACTACAAAAAGTGGTAATAGTTGTTCCTGTAATCCTTCTATATGGCGAACTGTACTCATCTTGTTGAAGAGCCCCTAGACAAATTTGGTCACTGCAGAAACGAATAGAATATACTCTCCTACCCACTCCTGCCCTGTGCTGTTTACTCTGCAGGGAGAGTGGCCTCTGAGTAATAAGTTAATCTTCATGTTCACTGTCTGCACTGTGACCTGACTGCAGTCCTCTATTACCGCTCCTCACATACGCTTAGGATCCACTGACCTCTTACTGAAGTTATTAATCCTATTTTCATCTCACATCTTCCTAAATTTCAGTCTGTGCTGCACTCATTTACTTTACTCTGTCCCTCCAGAGACTGGGGAAGATTTAGGCCAGTGCCTGATCTAAATTCTGTAGCAACAGTAGTTTAACAAACTGCACCAAGGTTGTTTTGGTGCACTGACTTCACCCCTCAGTGCTACTTCAGTAGCTCACATAGCCAGTGATTTTATTTCAATGGGCAGTTCATCCAAAAGGACTGTTCTGGTGGTGTATGCAGAGGAATTTTGGTATTAGGACAAGTGTTATTAGATTGTTTGAATGTACGAGTGCCCACATAGTGGGAAAAATAAAGCAGGGCCTTCTGTGTTGTTTTTGCTGTAGTCAACCTTGTTATTACGGTTAAATAACCCCAAAATGTGCCATCTTAAAAAATACTTCGTTCCATTTGGCCTCCATTGTATTGCTTTTCTGTCTTTTTTTTTTTTCTAATCTCACCAAATAGGGCCTATTATTGAAATATGAATAAATATTCCATATATGATTTGGTTTGAAGAGACAGGCCCTTTAAGGCGGGAATCTTAGGATATGATAATGCCCTGGGTCAATGGTAAGCATGTTTGTTGACTGCTTAATTTCTCCTTGAGCCTCTCAGATTGCAGGTGGGCCATCTTGTCGATGTTTACACACCCATCTAATGGACAAAGAGAGCAAACATTACTGCACAGCTCAGCAGTCTGCATCCATTGATTGAGGCATGCTGGGGCTCTTTTGTGTGAAAACCCAATCAGGCGCCATTCACATGTGCACCCCCGTATGACTAGATGGGATTACAGAGCCAACCAGTCGACTCGAACTGCTGTGCTTGTGGAAAACAACGGCTATAGCCAATTCTGAAATGGGTTTAGAAAGAGCTTTGCAGGTTACAGTGGGGCTCCGTAGCATGCTGACAAAGGGAATTCTAGTCGGGGCAATAACAAGTTTGGGCACCAGAGGGTCTTTATTTGAACCTCATGGGGAAATTAAGCCTTTTAATGGTCGGTGTTCAAATTGGCTTGTGATATTAAAGCATTTGAGCTTTAGTAAAAATATTTTGTATTTCACAGCAAAGAGAAATGGCTGAAAGAGTTTTAAATCATGACTTAGAAACAGTTCTTTACTGATAATACACACCTCTCATGACAGATGTGTGCTACATGTTTCTGTAAAATGTGAGAATATGATTCCTAAAGGGTTGAACTTAAGAAACAATGTAAATGTAAAACGTAAAAAGCCTTCAACTCAAATTGACAGTTGAAATTCAAGTGTGAAGCAAAGGCCACAGTCTGATAAGGTTAAAGAAAGTTGATCTGTCTTTGTAACATTGTGAGTGTAAATCAGAGAACCATGACCTCATAAGACTGAGAATACTTTTTGCAGTTATTAGATCACTTTATTTCTTTGTGACAGCAGCTCTGTTATCACAGTGATAACAAAAAAGTGGCTGTTTATTGACGTCATGCTGGATTGGTGACCGCTGTGTCACCTCATAAAAGTCGCTGGGCTGGTTAAGCAGCCCGTCAGGCCTGTCCTCATCTGTTGTCCACACGAGGACAGCAGCCAGCGGCGGGCGGCTGGGGCTCCGATCACATCCCCGTGGGACGTCGGGGAATAGACCCGTCACTGCGCACCATCTGAGGGCATGTCAGCGTTCTGTCATTTCCCTGCAGATGAACGGCAGCCTCTGTTATATATTTTGTTTCGGCGCTCAGCCACAGCTCAGTCCCCTCCAGCTGCGGCCTAGCCTTTTAATTAGCCTTTGGTTAATTGCAGGCTTAATAAAACCTGGTATCCCGGGACGCGGTGTCTCAGTTGGCCTTCTTACACTGAAGTTCAATTCGTTTGTTCTGACACAAATCCAGTAACCAAAATGTCAAAGTTGGGATTGATTTCTTATCAGCAGATGAACTGGTGAGAAAAATATGCTGAACATGTCCTACAAATACAAGTTTTCCTTTAAGTTTTGAACAAATACGTGTTTGTGGTATGTAAAGGATTACTCTTCCTGCTACTTAACTGGGATTCCCTGGACAGAGCCAGCCACTGTGGTTATTATATTCATACACAGATGCAGCCATGAGTAATAATCTATTTCTCGGTTTCTTAGTTTGTACATGCTGATTCCTGGTAACCCTGTAATTATCTAGTTTCCTAGAACAAGATTTATTTCAAATAAAGCCGAATATCTCTCGTGAAGTTGAGCATGCAGTAAGTTGCTTCTGAGAGAGGTTTTGGTACTTGCACTCACTATTTGTCACTTTCCAGCTCTTACTCATATTTGGAACAGACTGGCAGCAGGGAAGCACAAATCCAGCACTTTCAAAACAATCTCCAGACATTCTTGATGTGGTTTATGTTCACCCACGGAGCTCCCGTACTTATCACGACTTTCTTGTTAAGGAGAAACACTTGCGTGCTGGGTGTTTAAACTGGAATGCTGGCTGATAAAGCAAAGCGCTTTGCTTTGGAGGAAGGCCAATAAAGCAGCCCTGCAGCTGAAAGGGAGAGAGAAGAACAGCGTCACACTGTCAGTTCGTTGTTATTCACTATATGGGAGCAGTGTTTAGTAAGGCATGCTATGGTCGATGTTGTGCAAGGTATGTGTCCTTTAGTGCGCAACTAAGAGCAAAAACAGCCTCAGCCATTCTCTTTGGTAAATGTGCACACAGATGTTTTTTCTTTAAAGGTATGTGTTGATCCTAGCAAGAGCGTGCCACAGTTTCCTTGTAATCCCAGAGTGATGCAGTAATGTTAATGTCAGGGTAATGATGAGACCATCACACCTGTTGCAGGACTTCCTCCCACTGATGACTTGAGTTCTTTACATGGCTATTTGAGCTTTATGCGCCAATGTTTGGCTTCTCTTTACAGCACCTCATACAGCTCATTTCTTCCTGCAGGAGAGAGTTACGTGTGCGCCTCAAACGAACCCTTCCGACGTGTCGACTACACCAAGAACGTGAACCCCAACTGGTCAGTGGGCAGCAAGACCAGCACATCGCGCTCCCTCTCGTCTCTCTTCCCACTGAAGAGTGAGCTGCAGAGGGAATCTAAGGACTTCATCAAACCCAAGTTGGTCACAGTCATCCGCAGCGGCGTCAAGCCCCGCAAGGCCGTTCGGATACTGCTCAATAAGAAAACTGCACACTCCTTTGAGCAGGTGCTCACCGACATCACAGACGCTATCAAGTTGGACTCTGGCGCAGTGAGGAGACTGTACACGCTGGAAGGCAAGCAGGTAGGTCTGATGAATATCTATTTAACTTGCGCTACATCACGTTAAAATGCCTTTAACTGTGCGGACACCAGCTCCAGTAATTACTACACAAACTATGACCTGTTCTTGTTTTAGTTTGTGTGGTGATCTCATTTGCTACAGTTGCATAACTTAACAGCAAGAGCTAGTTAAACATATTGTTTTCAATGAGATGAAACTGGCTAATGTGCTTACGGAACCCAGATGGAGCAAAGCTGAGCTTATCTCTAAAACCACGGTGATTTATAGGTTTCAGCTGTGTCAGCAGTCCAGATAATTAAAGTCAGTTTAATCACCCATACATAATTCTACGCCCATATATTATTTCAACAAAGCAGTAATGGATACACTTTGGCTTTAAGGCCTTGTGCCATATCCATCAGTATGGTATCCCCACCTCGTGATCTGGTTGTACCACATGAGACTATTTATGCTATAATGCTATCCATCTGGGGCACATGTATATTGCCCTGTTGAAATTCTGGCGTTCAGAGATGAGGTGAGCTACAACACATGGTGGCCCCCGTGTAAAATATGTAGCTGACATCTCATCTGAACATGAACAAACTGTCTTTCTCACAGAAAATATAAAAAGTACTAAATATAAAAAGTATTTGCAAGTTAACGGGGTAAGATAATGAGGTAACAAATGAGGCAATGCTAGGCAGAGGAGTACGATAAGAGTATTACACAGTGAATTTACCAATAATGAGATTATTGCAGAGTTTCTGATCATTTGAAATATTGTACCTGGCTGTGATTATTACACAGATTATTCATTGTTGTTATGATGCTGGACAATAAGTTGTCGCTGAGTCTGTCCTTGTGATGTTTGTACTTTGTGATGCATGCTGGAAGAGTGCATGTGAAATGTGCTCAGAGAACTACGTCAAAGTATGTATGTCACATGTAGGATGTTACATACATTTATAGAACACTCATCTTGTTGTATGATTCAGTGGATTTCGGGGTTGAAGTTAAGACAGAGAACCAGTCCTTGTACCTGACCATTTTCAGAGGAATGTGTTTGCTTGTACTCTTTGTTAAGGCACTTAACACTGACCTATGAAGCACTATGATGTTGTATGAAGAAGAACAGTGAGTATCTTCAGCATCTGTAAAGCACAGTGGAGACTCTGTCATGGTTTGGGGTTGCATTTCAGCTAGTGGTGTTGGAAATCTTGCCAAAATTGATAGAACACAGAAAAGTACCATCAGATTTTGATCCACCATGCAGTATCATCTGGAAAGTGTTTAATTGGCAAGAGCTTCGTTTTTTAGTATCACAATGATCCCAAACACTCTGCTAATCCAGTAAAAGCTTACGTGGATAGAAAAACACACAATGGAACACCAAGAGTCATGGATCGGTCTCCTTTCAGCCTGGAGCTCAACATTAATAAAGAACTGTGGGATCACATTGATAGAGAACAGAATAAAAGGCAGCAAACATCCAAAGAAGAGCTTTGAATGTCCTTCAAGAAGCCTGGAGAACTATTCCTCAAGACTACTTAAAGAAATTAGAGGATTGCTTGCTAAAAAAGTTCAGGGTGTGTTGCAGAATAAAGGTGGTCACACCAAATGTTGACTTTCAAGTTACTCACGATTGTACGGATTCTGTTTTTGCCTTATATACTGTATTTTTCTTGTATGTTTTCCCCCGTTTTCCTAGCAAATTTTAAAAAAATTAGGGGGATAAAGATTTTTGTGAAATCCTCTATTTGGCCTATACTGGAATAGATTGATGCACATTTTAATCTAATAAATAATGTATCATTTCATGGTTTCATAAAACTAGTTTACTGGAATTAAGCATTTAGAAAGTGAAAACTTAATTACTGTAACTACTGAACTGATAGAGCTCCAGGTGTTTTGCATTTTTAGTGAAGCTGAACTGCTTTTTATTCATTTTTAACGATCAGCTCCACTCACACGGGGATGTTGATTACAGAATTATGTCAAAGACTACAAAAATGTCAGCATGCTTTGTCCATTTTAGTACAAAATCACTAAATGAATTTCTTTGGTAACAGTTTAAGTTAAATTGAGGTTTAAAAGTGTTGGTGAGTGGGAAGAAGAAATATTAAACTGGGACTGAAAGTCTGACAAGCAAACCAGCTGATGTTTGTTTTCTGTGAGCTGACGGGAATCTTTCTGGGCTGGACAGTCTGGACAAATTGACTCATGAGAACTGTGATCCTTATCACCTTTGACAGAGCAAGCAAAGCATCCTTTCTGTCAGGCCGGCACTGCACAGAAACACTGACTCAACAAGATTATATAATAGCATCCAGAACATTGCTGTATTTATTTACATTATTTTAGACTGAAGCCTCGCCTAACAAGCGAAAGCTCCCCAGTTTGACTCTGAGAGGAGCCACGTATCCCTTTGGGGTTGCATCAGGAAGGGGCATAAAAATCTTCCAAATCAGACATGCAGAGCTACGTGCTGTGGCGACCCCTTGTGAATAAGGGAGCAGCTAAAAGTAGCTTATTTGGAAAGAAAAGGAAAAAAAGCTTCCTGTAGCAGATGCTCTCCAACTTAAATTTGAAGTTTCCCTCTTTGACAATGAAAAGTTTTTACAGGGATTTTTAAAAAAGGGAAAACAGCTTCATATTTGAAAACTACTTTAAAGAATTTGGTTAGCGGACTCCAATTCCCACCTAACACAGATTCCATATGTGTGACATAAAGCCTTGATATGTCTACTTGCATCCCATGAGAGATTCCAAGTAGAACAGCCATGCAGACCAGCTGTTTATTCCAGGCTTTTTAAGCTCCATATCAGGAGAAGCAGATATGGGGCTTTATGTGGTGCATTTGTGCACTGAAAAACTCATGATCAGTGTTGAGAGCTAATGCTTTGACCAATCATTTGAACTTAGAAGAGGTGGGCAGAGTGTTAAAGTGATTGCTCTTCCCCAAACCATGCTGATACAGTTTGTCAGAATGAGGCACTGTGTTAAAGTCCACAATGTCTGTGTAAATGTAACTTGTGGTGGAAGTGGGTGAAACTGAAATTGCCGATGTCAGTGTTGTGGGAATGGCCCGTATGTTCAGTGGTGCTTTAAATTGAACCCTACTGTCCCAATCTATATTTATTCTAAAGGAAAACATCAAAAACAGCATCCGCAAACACCGTCTGTACCAGCAATACCTTTACTGGGTGGACCGAGATGATGATGGCGCTGTCACAGCTTGCACAGACTATACTTACTCAAAGGTGTTTTCAAGCCTGACATTTTAGTCATGCCCACAAGTACACTGAGTATGTCATGTGGTCAAAAGCAAGGCTGTAAAAATAACAATATAATTTAGCGTTGCTCTCACTCCGAGGGGAAAAAACCAAACGACACATCAGTCGAATATATTATTTTATCAAACTGAAGATCAGTCGCAGCCTTTTTAATCCCAACATTCACAGCAGTGATTCTAATAAATCAGCGATTGGCTGACTGACTAGAAAAATCTTGTTTCCCTTTTAGGTTTTTAGGTTTTTCAATCATAAATAAATCATTTGTAATAGTGACTCACAACATGTACTCTGTAAGTGTTTTGAGGTTATCCATTACAGATGACACATTACACAATTTATGCTGACAAGTGTGTCGTTTAGCTTCCTTAGATATTCACCGCAGGCGTCTTAATGATCACATTGCACCAGCCTGTGGATGCAGTAGTCTTTTTATTTAGCTTCCTTTAACAGATGGTTTCTGCTCTTTGGTGGAGGATAAATCCATCCATCTGGCAAGCACTATATATAGATGAGTTAAATCTTTATTAAAAGTAATGTTGGTCAATTCGAAGTATTAAAGCTTCGAAAGTTTGTGATGTGCAAATATGCTATTCAGCTAATAAAATGTGGTGTTTCAGTCCCATTTATTAGTGGAAACACTGGAAATGTGTTTGTGCTGCAGCATTCTGTTTTAAAACGATCGTTTCTTTAGTCTCTTTAACTTTTTCCATTCCCGCTCGTTTTACTGCTGGTCTTAGTTTAGTTTTCTGACACAGTGACTGTATGCAGTCAGTTGATTGCTCTAACCAGAATATTACCCAGATCATGTTGGTAATACTTACTAGTTGGGTTTTCATAGTATTTCTCCTGGTCCTTGTGATTTCTTAGTTAACAGCTTTTATGATGATTTTATGATGATGCCTGCATCTCTCCTGGTTTGTGTGCCACACAACCTTTAAAGATTCGAATCTTCCTTGCTCTGAATCTTTACAGTGGCCATTTTTTTTACCCTATCTATCTATTGAAAGCCACATATCTAAAAAAAAAACTTCATCAGTAGAAATCATGAGCAAAGTTGTATTTGATTACTCTAAAGATGTATTCCAAAATGCCCTGTCCCATAAGTGGGATGAACAGATTAAAGAATTATATTATTTTAATGCAGTACAATTCAAGAGCATCATAAGATACAGGCTTCTCGTGAATCCACAGTAGAAGGGTCACGGCTCTCACACAGAAACAGAAACTGAACATTAGAACTCCCATAAAAGTTGGATTTACTGCAGCACCGTTTTAGTGCAAGTTTTAGGTTCAGTTCAGTTTAATTCATTTTTATTTATATAGCATCAAATCACTCGTGGCGCTTTATATTGTAAGGGAAAAACCCTACAATAATATGAGGTTGCCTAATAAACTGGCAACTGAATGTATCTTAGTTCATGTGACTATCTTTCTAGTCTGAACCCCATAGCCTCTATAAAAAGCACTTCTGAGGCTCCTTCCTCAGTCACCCACACACCCATAAACACACGCAAACACTCCGAATGCCTTCCAGCAGCAGCCGACCATCTGCTCCTCCAAAATCAAATCGGGGGTACCAGCCACCCGGTCTGCAGACTCCCACCCGCTGATGGACTCTCGCTCACACAGAGCCCCCGCCCTGGCCACAACCGAATGATTAGGCCTACAAGCTGGAAGGAAGGGTTACAGTGCAGCTGTCAGGTGTGTTTGAGGGCGTTTGTGTTCACGGATGTTTTTTCGTGAGTAAGGGGGCTTTCACAAAATGTCTCTGTCCACTCTCCCTCCTCGAGTCAAAGCTCCTCTTCAGACTGAATGTTAATTGTAGATCATGGTTATCAGAGCCAACAGAATCAGCTGCTGCTTTTGAAAGAAAACCCTGTTTTACATCTCAAAGCTGACCGGGCAGGCAGAAAATAAGATTTTCCTATTTTAATTGTCTAAACTGTCGAATCGATGCATTCATTAATTTTGGGCACAGTCCTGCAGTCCCTAAGTTTGCTTTTGTTGCATGTAAATCATAGAGAACGTATTCAAGGGAGTTGTAGAAGAAGTAGCAAAGACAAAAAAAGTCCTTGTGATAAAATAGAAGAAGTAACTGAATTGTAAACAAGAGCCTGACTGATGCTGGACATCTTTGGGCTGAAACTGATTTTTAGGTCTCTAACGTTGATAGGTTCAGTATTCTTCATGTTCCTGAAGTATATATTGCATGTTTTATGAGTTGTATTGAAAAGGAAAACACGATGGAGCGGTTCTATAAAGTGCAAGTTTTCTGGTTTTTGTTATTTATATGCATATATATGCTCTTCCAATCATGGTTGCTCATGTTATAGCCAAAGACTGAAATAATAAACAATACCTTTGGACCTATGCGATGCAAGAAAGGACCATGACGTGGTCATCTCAGGCACACAGATCTTTAACTTTCCTGCCATGTTTTAACAAACTCGGCAGCAGCTTACTGCAAAGATGCCACTCAGCTCCACACCATCTGCTCAACTGGGATGCATACTCTGCTACATATCCTGCAGACAGTGTTGAGAGTTTTTAAATAGCAGTAGTAGCCAAATTACTCCAAACCCCAAAGTTTTCATATCAGGACTAAGGACAAACACTATGCTGGGAGCCAACAGGAACGATTTAATTAATAGGTACTCTGCTGTCTCATGTGACGCTGGTTGCTAATTTCTTTGTAACTTTAACGGTAAAGGCAGAGAGGAAGACGACTGAATCAAAAGGCAAACGTGACCTGACCTGATCGCAGGCAGCAGACACAGCTGACCTGCACACAGAGAGCCGGTCACCTTTCTGACCTGCACACAGGGAGCCAATCATTGGGATGAAGTAAGTGTAAATATCAGGATCGTCGAAGACTAACATAGACTTCTTGTTGTACACAGTAATGCTTACAGGCAGAAACTAATAAGGTAACTTCAGTCTGTTGCTGAGAAAGAGCTCAGAAACGTCGAAGGAAAAGGGGTCATTATGCTGAGGGGGCATTAACCTCTGGCTGTCTTGGTTATACCCACTTCAAATGCTAAACTGTGAAGAGTTAATGAAGTACAGACTTCTGTCTGATGTTATCGGTGCTATTGTGATTTTGAAAATCTAGGTCCAGTCCAGAGTTTTCCCTGCCTTTCCCCGATGTCGCCTTCAACCCTATGTGACCCTGACACATGATAAGTGAGGAAAGGCTGCCAGGGTGTGGTACAGCTATTAAAGCATTAGTGATCAATGGGTGAGAAATCCAATTTTTCCACAGGGGGGAAAAAATCTGTTTTTGTTGTGAGTGAACAATCGATTACATTTTATTTGTCATTTGCAAAGTTTCAGGGCAGATTCAGTGCCAGATTATATTTTTAAAAAATAGAGAAGTGTGAAGTCACGACCATCTATTTTTAAAAGGTGCTGGTTCTTAAATTTGTTCAATGTATTCTGAGATTTCCTTGACCACTCAAAATTCATTCTGTTATATCCAAACTATAATGTTCACAGGTGTAGGCCTCTACACATTTACAAACCAAGGTATGCAGAAGAGCATCTCGAAATGGCTCAGCAGATGGGTGACGGCAGCAGAAGACCACACTTGGTGCCATTGTTGTCAGCTAAGGGAAACTGAGGCTTTGGTTCAAACACGTTAACCAAAACCTTGAGCCCCTTAATACCAGCTGAGTGTTATTTAAACACCACAGCATTCCTGAGTGTTGTTGCTGACCATGTCCATCCCTTTATGGCCACAGTGTACCCATCTTTTGATGGCTGCTTCCAGCAGGATAACGCACTATGTCACAAAGGTCAAATCATCTCAAGCTGGTTTATTGAACATGACAGTGAGGTCACTGTACTCAAATGGCCTCCGCAGTCATCGGATCTCAATCCAATAGCGCACATTTGGGTTGTGGTTGAACAGGAGACTCACATTATGAATGTCCAGCTGATAAACCTGGTACCAGCAAAGTGTACCTAATAAAGTGATCAGTGAGTGTATGTCATTGAAATAGCCATTGTGCTCTTGATCTTACTAAAAAGCAATATGTATGAAATTTTAATGAACAGTAATAACAATAGCAATTTTATTTATATAGCACATTTCATTGCATGTTGGCTCACGGTGCTTAACAAAGAAGACAAAATCAGATCAGCAGTGCCTAATGAGTGTAAGCCTGGGTGAATATACACACAGTTGATCTCAGATCAGCAGGCAGCTTGTTCCAGACCACAATAACTGAAAGACCACTTGTATGTGATTCTGGGTTAACAGTTAAAAGATTTGAACCTGATGACCTGCGAGGTCTGTCTGGGATATAGACGATGAGCAGGTTTGTCAACTAGCACAAGGGATTTTAAAACTAATTCTATTTTGTACCTGGAGTCAATGAGGTGATTTCAATCAGTGGCAAGATAACTGGAATCTGTGTTGTGTAATGATATATACAGTATGTATATATTTCCCTTTTCCAAAAATCTCTGCCCGTGCACATGAAAAATAATAGAAATCCTAAAATGCATTTGCCTTTAATGCTTCTTTTAATGATGTTTGTAGGATAACGGTTTGTCTGCTCATTATTGAGAGACTGAAAACAGAACCATGACCTTTAGACTACTCAAATGCTCGTCTCTCTAAAATCTTTAAAGCCCCTGTCAGTCAGTACACACAGTAACCTGAGGAGCGGGAGAGGAAATGGGAGCACTGGTAACTGGACAGTCAGCTCAAATGCAATGTCTTATTTTCTTTACATGTTTGCACTGACTAATGGGATTCAGAGGATCCTGCATCCATCCATAATAATCTAAAGATGCAGAAAACAGCTTATATTTTTAAAAATCTATAAGAGCAACCATGCAGCAGAAATTCCATAAATTGACAGGTAAAAATTGGCTTTCCTTAACTGTTAAGTGCATTAGGGCTCCAGCATTTTTACAGCAGTGTGCATGACATCAAGTGAAGGTCATTGTAGGCCTTCAACTCTGCTGCAGTTTATCAGGGTACAAAGAATTTGATGTGATGCTGTGCAAGAGCAGCAGGCTCACAGTCTGGGACGTCTCCCAGCAGACTAAACCAAATCATGCATAACAGGGTTTTTTTGTTTTTATCCTTCCTTACTGCACTTTTTGTTTTTTGGGGGTTTTTTTTAAATATGAAGATATTTAACATGACGTATACTCCCTATGAAGAGAGAGTATACAGAAATACTTCATTCCAACATCTATTTCCATATTGAACATTTGTAAGGATATTTCCCTGTTTATGCCAACAAAACACAAATCTGTGTATTTTTGTTGCTAACAAACACGATCGATGTACAATTTTTATTTTGTAATTTATAAAAGATGTAGTATGTACAAAGTTGCAAAGTTTATGGGGGAAAATAGAGCTATGCAAGAGGAGACACAAATTACTGTAATAAAAAGTAAACAAATCCAGCTTCATTGCTGTAGGTGTGCATTTAATTCATGCCAGTGCAACTTAATTTCTACACCCAGGAGCAATTATTAGTATATGCAGTTCAGTACATTAGGAAGCAAAGGCAAACAAAAACAGGTGGAAATAAAATTAATAAAGTAAGAGGCGGTAAATAGGGGACAAATACTATGATGATTACTTTTTCCCAACAGGCAGATTCTACAAATATCATGAAGGCAGCAATGAAAATGTAATTTTCCTTTCAGGTTCATTTCCCCTTTATATCTTCCCAGAGCTTTGGCAACAAAGATCGGGTTTCTGGTAACCAGCTGTTTTGGACATAAAAAGAAATATAGTTCCTCGACTGCAGCGCACTCCGTAAAAATGTCAGTGTTGTCCTCAATATTGAGTTCTCCCTTTGTGAAAATTGCTCACAACTTTCCAAATAGTTGCTCTGTTTGTGCCACATATAGAAAGAGTGCATTCATGCACTGCTGTGTTTTTGGTGCATATACATATATGTGGTTACTGTGATGCTGATGCACTTTGGCATCATCTCCAATGACATGGTCTTAATGATGATGGCCTCCTGTCCCCATTATCCCAGCAGCCCAGGTCTTGCCATGCTGCTCCGCTATCTTGTGCCAGCAGTTAAAGGGTTTGCATTCATTAAGCTGTCCGAATTCTTCTCACCCAGTTGTCACATTGAAGGTGCTGATATCTTGTTGTCTGCACATTCTCCTGGCAAGACGGTGAGACTGCCTCCATCTCCGACTAGCTAGAGGCAAGGCCACACAAGGGTTTCATCTGATTGTCAGGCCTGAGCTGTTGTCAACGCACAGTCTGGATTAAACACCGTCATTTGGGTCAACAGCCATGAAATATGCATGCCCACCCATTGTTCTGTACTGTCATTAGCATACAGCACCATCTGACGCCAGTGCACTGACACCATCCAACCAGGAGTGCTCTCTGCTAGGCTCGCCAATATGTTATTATTTGAATTATCCTTTTATTTACCAAATCCTTACTAGAAAATCAGACTATTCAAATTGTATTGCTAGTAAATCAGATTTTTTTGTCAGTTTAGTGGATTGCAGGTCTGTCCTTTCATCGTGGAAGAGGGATACTTGTTCAGTTTGCTTTTTCAAAGTTGAATTTAAAGCAGTTTCCCCCCACAGAGTACAGACTGTAGATTATTGGCACACCGAAAGCAGGCAGCCTCTTAATAAAACAGCATTTCAGTGGTTTTTCTGTCATTTTCTGTGCATTTTGTTATGCTGCACTTGTGTTGTCTTTTAATTGACGATGTTTTAGCTGTTTGAATGTGTTTAGTTTCTCCGTGTGTGTCTTTAGTGGCCGTGCATTTTTGGTGTAAACCACACTAAGACAAGGCTTCATTAAAATGTGCTCCAGTTTTTCATTTGGGGATTTATGTGCCAAGAATTGTGCCGGCTTTCCTGTTTGCGAGTAGATTTGACTTGACTTTGAGTAAACAAAGCTGGCACCGATAGACAAACACGAAGCTTTGGCAATAACTTAACATCTATTTGGAAACTCGGAATCAATCTTTGTTCCCAGCTTTCGTAACAACTTGTAACACGGTCACTGCAGTTATGACACCAAAGTACCTGTTCCATGTTTCACAAGGACTGAGTGAACAAGCGAGAAGACAAAAGGCTGCCAGACGACAGAGAGCCGGGGTGCTGGCTGGGGGCGGGGGGCGGGCTGTCAGCTGTGCAAAGCGTGCGGAGGCCATAGAGGGGGAGTGCATCCATTGTGTGTTGTGCGATTTCAACTGCTTGTTTTTGTTTTATTTGTGAAGCCTGGCCCTCGTCCATTCTTTGCAGTGGGCCGTTCGCTCCCCCAGCAGGAGCTGACATCATGATATGGTTAGGCATCATCACAAATCACAGCTCACACTGTTTGTCTGCTCGAGTTTAATCACGCAAAGAGAGTCACAGCAAGTTTTAGCTGAGTGTCTGAGGACAGATCAGTTGTCCAAGTCAACCAGGCGACTGAAGTCTGTGCTTGTTTCTGATGTTCAAGTCTTTTCTTTCACTGGCTTAAGAGCGCTTGGAGCTTTTGGACTTGTAAACATTTTGGGCCGTTCCTTAAAGCCAGTCTAAATGTAGCACCCTTTCTGATTTATTATTAATTTAAAACTCAGGATATGTTAACTGGCAGCCAGCATCTCTTAGACTCAGCAATTCTGAAGGGTAATCAGGAGGGGCTCCTTTGAACCTTTGCATTCGGATGTTTGGACAGTGTTTCCATTTTACTTGCACAGCTCTTTTTGCATATAGAGAGTGGAGCACTAAGGTACATTTACACAGCCTGAAGTTATGTGATTATGAGTCTCTTTGTGCAAATATCTCTTGGAAGAGAGGAAGACGGTAAGCCAGACAGCTGTGTAATGTGTGATAGGGCGAAATGTTGCAGGCTGCTGGAGTCTCTCTGAACTGCTCTACAAATGACTTCAGTGGGTACTGTGCTGCTTTTGTCTTTAAGTGTGAAATCTCTGCACACCTGAATGAGCGAAATAGACTTCATAAAAACAATTAAGCACAACTCCCACACACTGTCTTTCTCTCTGCTGGTATATTTATTATACTAGTACATGCCTATGTAAATATTAACAGGGTCATTAATCTCATATGATATTCATATATGTTCAAAACTCTCAAACCTAACATTTGATGATGAATGAATGAAATCCTACCTGAAAAATCTCAATGCTTGCCCCATCCCAAAAGTGTTATAGATGAAATTTTGCTTCCAGTGGTTTAGATCCATTTGTTCTTTTTGACGAATGATCATTGCAAATCAATACAAATGCGTTCTGTGTGATTTTAAATGCATTAAAGCTGTTCTGGCAGCATTAGTGGCCTCCGTAATACTTCACTTTGGTTTGTTTTTTCGTCTCTCTCTTTTAACTTTCATTTGTCACCCAGCTGTATCACTTTTGGCGTGAGTTAATGATGGGCTTGGATCTCTCATCGCTCATTTCCACGCTGCTTGTGCTGCCTGTTACACGTGTCTGAGATTCACTGCTCTAATCCAGAGGAATTAAACTGTCTCAGGGAGCTGCCTCTGTCTGAGTAAGAGTTCAAACAGTGTTAATAACCAGGCTGGCTTTAGCTCAGACATCCCCCTGACAAACTTAATGGGCATCTACTTATCAGCAAATTCTTAAGTAAGTAACACTCTAAGTGAGAATTCAAGCAAGGTCTGTGGGTAAATGGGGTTTACATATACGTACGGAGTAATTATAGCTGTCGTTTTCCCTTTTTATGCTTTTTTGCGCGTGTTTTGTTCATTGCTGATTTTCTGTTTCAGTTGTTTTTTGTTCTGTAAAAACAAAAGAAGACAATTCTCCCTCCCTGCTTTAAAACCCTTTTGAATGCCTTGAAAATCAAGACCGTTCGCTTGTTATTGTATTTGAATTATCCACACATGTTAAGCCCTTGGCACGTATTTGTGCTGTTGCCGAGCTTAGCCGGGCAGAAAATACAGCAGACAGGACGGAGGACACAGACTGACGGTGAGGGTAAGAGAAGGTCAGACATTTGGGAGGAGGGGGAGTGTCCCGTCTTGGAGGGTATACTTGGTTTACCCTCAAGTCATGTCACCCAGCCAATACCGAACCCTGCAAACAGTTCACTTCACTGATTGGCCAAGACAGGCCCTACAGGACAGTGCTGGCAGTAGACGGCCATTGGCTGTTTATCCTGGCAGTGGCTGACAAGAGCAAAGGCAAACATGGTCAATGTAGTCTGACGTTTATGCTCTCCATTTCTTGATTCCAACATTTTCCTTCTGTTTAAGGAAAGAATCCCATGTGTAAACACACTCAGCATGTTAGTCCTGCTTTATAATGTGATATCAAATGCATTTAAGCTTTAATATTTAGCACTTTTAGATTTCAGTGAGAAATTTCGTAAAAAATTCAACAGATAAGTAATGCTGACATCAGGCACTGCAGTAAGATACTAGAACAGCAGGAGACTCAGGCAGAGGAGGGAGCAGCTGATTGGATTAATATGGCCGGTGTTTTTTACTGATGTCAGTAAATTGCCTGCTTTTCTGTCTCATCTTCAGCCACTGTGCAGTTTTTTCATGTGATTATAACACCTGGGTCTTCTTAGAAGTGTGCTTTGGTAACGACATCCCGCTGTGATGTTACAGCATGCACACATCCTCATGTCAGCCTCTGCATCACTGAAGCAAGCTGCTGGTTGACTTTAGTTTAAGCAATTTTGGGTTACTTTTACTTCTAGTGGTCCCTTCTGTTAAACTGTGGAGATGTCCTGTAATTTTACATTTGTACAGCACCACAGAGGACTTTAAAAACGATCAGTCAGTATGTCACTGAGGTGCAGATTGAATTAAATTCAAGGAGTTTATCAAATGTATTGCATTAACTGTTCAGAAATTAGGACCACTCGGACCACTCCCCCAAATCTGGACATGACCAAACACTGTTTCCTGCTTTGAGATGCTCTTCTAGGCGTTTACTGCAGCCACCTTCAGTTTTTGTGTCTTTGTGAGTCTTTGTGCATTCAGTTTTGTCTTCATGCATGCTATTTTGGGTTGAGATCAGGTGAATGGCTTTACCATTGAAGAATATCACATTTCTTTGCCTTAAGAGGCTCTTAGGTTGCTTTTGCAGTATGCTTTGGGTCATCATCCATTTGCACCGTCAGATCAGTTTTGCAGCATTTGGCTGAATCTGAGCAGAGAGTATGGCCCTGTGCACGTCACAGTTCATCCTGGTACTTCTATCTAAATCTAGTGCCTTGGTTCCACTGGCAGTTATACATGCCGTAACATTGCCTCTGCCATTTTTCACAGATGATGTGGTATGTTTCAGGTCATGAGCTGTTTCTCTCCCTCTCCATACTTTTCCTTCCCATCATGCTGGTAAAAGTTAATCTTGTTTTCACCTGTACAAAGATTGTTTTTCCAGAACTGTGCTGGGCTTTTTAAATGTTTTTGGACAAAGTCTAATCTGGCCTTAACAACCTTGCAGTAAACCCTCTTTATTTCCATTCATGAAGGCGTTTCTTGATTGTAGGCTTTGAAAGTGATATCCCCTCAAGAGCACGGACTTGGGTAAACTTTGCGAAGGAATTTTTGTTAACCAAGGAAAGAATTCTGCAATCATCCACTTTAGCTGTCTTCTGGGATCTTCCAGGTCTCTGAACTGGCCAGTGCATGGCTTCTTTTTAAGCATGTTTTAGATTGTAGATCTGACCACTTCCTATAGTTTTGGCTATCTCTCTGATTGGTTTATTTTGGTTTTTCAGCCTAATGATGGCCTCCTTTACTTGCAGTGATGTCTCTTTGGACCTCATAGTGAGAGTTCCAGTAAAAAACCACCAGACTGACGTTCAGCACTTGGAGTCAACTTCAGGTCTTTCATCTGCTTAGTTTATCATGGCACATTACAAGGGAACAGTTTTTCAGTGAATTGTCCGGTTACTTATGAACCACTGGTAATGGGAGGCAATGTATAAAAATACCAGTAAGTCCTAGAAGTGTATGAATACTTCTGTAAAACCCCTTGATAAAAATCTAAAAGCCTGTATTTCAATCACTGTGCTGAAGTTTTAATGTCCAAACATGTATACACGTAACTCTATGCATGATCATAATGTGTTATGATGGTCTGAAAGTAAAGTCAATGCAGGACTGCCTTAAACTTAAAATGGTTGAAAAAAAAAAAGAAGTTATTTTGAAGTCTGTGAGGAAAATTAACTGAGTTTTCTCCTGTTTTATGACCCCAGTAAACATTCCTAATCTAATCTAATATGCCATGAACTTCATTTTATAAGTTATGGTCTTATTTATAATACACTAAGTGATAAAGCAAGGTGTTCTTTATGTTGGCGTTGTGTAGTTTCTGCCTCACATCATATAACTATGCACTGTCCCTTGTTCCCCCTGTCTTGCCCCATTCTTCACCTTATGCTGTATTAAAAAAAAACAACCAAAATATTAAAAAACTTTTCTTTAATAGACTTTTCATGGTCTTTTATTTAATATACAGTCAGTCACGTTTTAATAAATTGCAAACTGTGCATTTCTAAACTGCTTTCAAGTTAAAAAAGAAAATCAAAACAAAACCAGAACACAACCTCCGTTCATAGACTTTGCTCTTTAACTTAAGTTCTTAACCACTTGACCTCTTCTTTTTATGCCTGTTTAAAATTTATCCATACAGCCACAATTTGTCTCAATTCCCTTGCATTCCCCCCGGGCGTCACAGGGCAGCTGAAAAGTACTTTATCATAGGCCCCAGCAGTGCTGGCCTTGCAGAGAGAGGTGTGCGTAGGGGTGAAAGCAAATGAGTGTGCAGCCACGAGCCTTTTCAACAGTGATGTATAATATTCCAGTCTGCCTTCTTCATAAATAAGCCCACTGCCTCAGAGGGCACATGGGACAAGTAGGTCTTGGGGCATTAAGGCACAGATTTCAATTTTAGATTGAAATTTTTAGGTTATTGTGATGTAATTTATCATCCACTCTCTTTGCAGAAGTGAAAAAAGGGAATCATGTAATGTGAGGCTGTAGTTTTATATTTGTGAAATGTGCTTATTATTTGCATGCATGACATTTAAATGAGAGAGCGAGGCAGCTATTTTACATCCGACGTGCTGCAGTCACACAGCTGTGCTACATAGTAAATGAAAATCACAATTTTATTATAACATAATACAAAAGCTAGCCTTGTGTTTTATTATATTAGCTTGATGCAAGATGTTTATATTAATAAATATCACTCCAGCCACTTTAATGAGTCAGTTTAAAAGTTAAACTCTAAGACAATATTTAAATAATATCACAGGCTTCCAAGGGCACTGACATGTGTATCTTGTTTGCTTATGATATAACACGTGAATTTGTGAGGTAGAACAATTCTTGCAAGGTCATTTTAAGCTGAATGCCCTCAGGTTAAAGGCATGGTACAGGACTGTGCAACAGGTTTGAATATGGTGAGAAAATTCACATGAACTAAGTCTCCACCACAGCGTTTCACAAAATGTCAAACTGTTGTTATAAGCTGCCACTAAAGCCCTCTCGCTGCTGATGTCATCCCAGTTTGTGGCTCCCCTGCCAGAGGACGGTGCTCACTGCCCACCTCAGCAGTCTGTGCTTTGCTGTCTCACGTTGTCCTTAAACAAATGACACAGCAAAAATGCAGCAAAGTGTCATCGCTCATAACGCTCAAAATAAGGAAACAGTAAGCCATAAGGATCAAGGTCAGAGGTCAAGTGGAAATGTTACCCAATATCCGCATGCAGCAGAAGCGTGAGAGTTCGGAGTCCACCACAGTCCATTTTTGACATGCATCGGACGCTCCCTGGGGGCGGGTGCTAACACCTGTGCTTATACTGTACAGTGTGAGGATCAGCTGCCAAATTCCTGAGTGAGAGCCTGTCTAAAGAATGACATTCACTTCAGCTATGTCAAATCTTCAGTAATCTGTCACAGTTAAGCATGGACACGAATTATGCAGACATTTTCCCCACAGCAGCACTGCTCCTCAGTTTTGCCAGTAAAAGAAGTCGTTAGTTGTCATAAAAGGTTAAAAGAAATTGCATTCACTATAAGAAAGTCATGGATACTGAATTTTTCATTCTGAACTCAGACTGTCTGATTGCAGACACCTTGTGCGTCTCACTTATTGCTAATACACGAGTAACTGAGGTGAATGAATTTATGTCAAACATGACACTTTTCATCATTGTAAGTTTTTACTTCTCCTCCACTTCTGACTTATTTTATGTCAGCTTCCATCTCTGTTTTTTAATTTTTTTAACCCTCTTCAGTGGCCGTTCTGCTTTTCTGGACCACCTGTTCCTCTGTCGGCCATCACACACACAAATACACTTTCCCTGCTGTGTCAACCCCTAATCTCCTCTAGAGGATCCATCTGCCCACAATCTTTAGCCATGCAGTACCCCACCTCTTATTTGCAAAAGTGTGTGTCTGTGTGTGTGTGGACACAACTCATATGACTGCCAGCGAGTGGGCACACATGCATGCAGTGGTGGGAGGGATAATGAACGGATATTTTGCTCCTTTATCTTCCTACTTGTCCACCTACAGCAACAGAGGGATTGTGTGTGTGTGTGTGTGTGTGTATGGGCACGACTCAGTGTAGCTTAAAAGTAGCTTCTGTTTCCGTCTCCAGGGGTGGGTGGTGGTGGGTGTAAAACAAAAAGTGCTCTGAGCTGCAGAGAAAATGACGACCACGGTGTGAGACAGAATAGAAGAAGGAAGAGAAATTACCCTGCGGCACAACCTCGAACTGTACTGCTTCCCTCTCAAGACTCTGCATTAACTCTGCAGTATTCTGGGTGTCAGCAGAGGTTTTGACCTTGCCGTGCTGTCACGCTCAGTGTATTTGTGACACATGCAGTTGCACAGTCACAAATTTACCATACTGTAAGCATCGTGATTTTAATTGGCCTGTTTTATTTAGCTGATTGCACAGTGTGTACATCTAAAAGCACTGCAGTTAAACGTGTGGCTAAAACCTGTTCTGGTTTGTACAATTACTTCTAAACTTAGAGTTAATGAAGTTTCTGGAAATGGCACATTTGGCAGGATGAATTGTGAAATCCAGCTTGTCTTAAAAGGCATCTTGTATCTTTTACTGTAATAAATGTAATAAATCATTACTCGGTACAGTTCTTAACTTCTTCTAGATTTGGATGAGTTCAGTTGATGCAAGACCACAAGCATTGTTCAGTCAGGGTCACTGCATTCAAAAGAACGCTGTTATTTCCATCTGCCATTTATAATTGGCCTGTAGTTGTGTATATCTGGAAAGTGGCAGCAAGACCCTTACAGAACAGAAAAGGTATTTAATACTCAGGCATAGTGTGAAAAAAGGTGGGTTGCATAGTGGCTTGCAGTGGCACAGGCTAAAGCAGATTAAATGGTGTGTGTTTAATTATTTCATGTGTGGAAATGAATACTTCAATGAGGATTTAGACCTGATGAATGTGATATCCGCATTTTTCATCACTCCTTAATATTTACTCTTCTGTCTCCAGATCACCTGCCTGCAGGACTTCTTCGGGGATGATGATGTCTTCATAGCGTGCGGACCAGAGAAGTTTCGCTATGCCCAAGACGACTTTGTGCTGGATCACAGTGGTAAGGCTTCCACAGCCTTTACAACCGGTAGGCCTGACTAACACTAACCAAACATATGTCTCTGTGTGTGTCTCTATATTAGCATGGCATTCATAACCCATTATTTGTTCTCCTGCAGCTGCATGAAACACTCCTTCCTTTTGAAAAGTTGACATCAAGATATGCTGTGTGTTTTCCCATGCAATGCCATATCTGATTTATTCTTGATTGGAATTTTGAACATGGAAAACATATCAAATGAGAAAATGTATTATTTTAAGAAACGAATTGTCAAATGTTTTCAGCTGAGGATTGATCTGGACTGCAGGGAGGCTGATTCAGCACCCGGACTCTTCTACTATGAAGCTATGCTGTTGTAATTAAATTAGCATGCGTTTTAGCATTATCTTGCTTAACTATGCAAGGCCATCTGTGAAAAAGACATCACCTGGATGGGAGTGTTTGTTCATCTAAAACCTGTATATGACTTTTAACATGTTCAAGATACTAACTCCATAGGCCAGTAGTCAAGCTTTTGAACTGAGTCCTGATAACAAGCCCGATGATTTCGTTCGCCTTTAATCCAGAGGATGCAACATCCATGTTTTCAAAAAGAATTTCACATTTCAATTCATTGCACTGCTGAAAAGTTTTCCACTTTGTCCAAGTCCATTTTAAATGAGCTTTGGCTGCTCTTTCACTTTTTACTTCTCCAGCATCCAGAGCATTTTTTCATGAAAATGTGAAATTTCTTACTTTAAATATTTGATATGTTTTCTATGTTCTGTTATGAATAAAATATGGGGTTCAGCGATTTACAAATCATCACGTCCTGTTTTTTTTAATTTACATGTTATACAGCATCCCAGCTTTTGTCGAACTGGGTTTGTAGCTATATGATAAATTGAAAATGGTGTTGCATATTTTAAACACAGGTTGCATTCTTGTTTTTTATTTTATTTTATTTTAACTTTTGAATGGTATGTCAAGTCCATCTGTTTGTAAAAATCCCACTTTAATGTTCTGTACTGTATGTGTTGTACATAACTATGCACGTATTGCATACTTCTGTATTTTATTATGCAGAAAGCTTTAGAGGACACTTACAGGATATGACCTGTATAATCAGCTTATGCATTCACTGTCATAGCTGCACAGAACTTCAGCCAAGACTGAACAACCTCATGGGAAGAAGAGGAAGTTTAATTTAGTTGCAGTCCAAAATACTGACATCCTGTTTGATATTTGTGTTGTTTGGTCAGGTTGGCTTAACAACAGGGAGGCATATCCTGACACACTACACGTTAACTGATGGTGGTTTGCCTGTATGCAGTTATAGTTCAGAGCTTTTGTCCCACTTAGACTGCTGTGCTCCACTTGTAAGAATTAGGTCTTTGAAGGTACATAAAAAGCCACACTGCACTCTGCTGAGAGTACAGAAGATAGGTCCAGGACACACCCTATGACTGAGAAGAGGAAAGTGGGTAATCAGATGTAAGCAGGTTAGCTTTTAAGTCATGAAGCACAAATCAGTTTGGAAACTATATTTGTTGGTCCTGGAAAAAGATTTTGTTTAATATTTTATTTCATAGCTAGAACTGCTTTATTCATCCAGGTTCTGTATCTGCTGATATACATTATGGGTCACACAGCACTCTGATGGTTTGAATGTATGTGTTGGACTGCAGTAGAAATAGTGTACAAAATGATTACCTATTACTGCAGTCAGTTATGAAAGGCGTGTGTGTATACATACTGATATGCACAAATCTGTAAACCTGTGCAGTTTTTCATGAACAAACAAGTTCTGTCCTGTTCACAGACTCTTGGTAGTATTCTAGGTGACAAAATCCAAAGCATTAATGTAAGAAGCTGAAAGTCAGTCAAGTCCCACACAGTAAAATTTTTTTTAATTGTAATTGTAGTGCATTTTCTAAAGAAACACATTAGCGATATGAATGCTGTGGTGACTTTAACTGCGTTGTTTTCCCAGAATGCAGAGTGCTAAAGTCGTCATACAGCCGCTCTGCTACTCCAAACCGGACGGCTAAAAGCCCTGGAGTTTCACGGCGCAGCAAGTCCCCCGGTGCAGGTAGGAGGCACGTGTTGCACAATCATTTTAAAAATAATAGTCTATAAAAATGTGTGACGATTCCCACCTCATACGTCTGCATTCCAGGCAAAGTCAGTTCTTGCAAGTTATTACAGCATATAGTATGTATGAAAAAAAACCCGATTTGACTAAAGCCAACATAAGACTGTAAGTGGATTTAAGATTGGCAGGTTGGGTAATGATTATTTAGCAGCTTAAATGTAAACTGTCCATAGTTTGTGAGCAGTTTGTGTGCTGTGTTGAGAGATGTTACATTAAGCTGAATGCTCTGCATTGTATTTTTTTCTGTTATGTAGCAAGGCGACCTGCCCACTTCTCCACCACACAGTCCCCAGTCAAGTCCCCAGGTGAGGCTTAACATGTTGTGCTGTGAAATCTGTTGTGCTCACGTCTATGGTTATAAAATGTTTTTTGTTAGTTTGACATTTTATATAACTTGCAGTGACCTCAAATCTGCTGTCCCAATGTTTTCAGGGGTGATCTTCATATTTGTACAATAATATTTAACTTTTAAACCATTTTGATAACCATTTGGAGCCCTTAAATGATATGTCAAAGAGTAAAACACCTGATGTAGAATCTGCCTGCTGAGTTGAAATTTATTAGAGAAAACTAACCTTGAATCCCCCATAAATGATCCAGGATTATCCTCAGTGACGTCTCATGAACCTGCCACTGTTGCTGCTCAAAACCTCTTCATGTTTTATTACTCTGTTAGCATCAAGATTTCTTTGGTTTGATTTTGAAAAAAAACAAAAAAAACAAACAAATATTAAAAAAACCCTGACTGTAACTAAGGACTAAAGTGTTTTTTTGGTAGGTGAATAAACCCCAAGATCTGCTGTGGTACTGTAGGAAGCATATCAATTACGTAAAAATAAATGGATTAAAAAACAGCAAAATACAACAATCTGCAGATTTTTACTGAGACCTCAGGTAGGTTTGTTTTCTTTGCGGACAAGCTGTGTTCAGCTGACCTGTAGCTCTGGGGTTTCCCGCTCTTTCTGGATTTAATAACTCACTCACCAGCCACATCATTAGTTACACTTTGCTAGTACCCTATTGACTTCAGAGCTGCCTTAATTCTTTGTGGCATAGTTTCAATAAGTTGCTGGAAACATTCCCCAGAGATTTTGCTCCAGATTGACATGATAGCATCACATGGTTGCTACACATTTGTTGGCTGTACCTACATGATGCCAATCTCTCGTTCCACCGCATTCCAAAGATGCTGTATTGAATTGAGACTGTGGAGGCCATGTGACTACAGTGACTTCATTGTCGTGTTCAAGAAAACAGATTGAGATGATTTGAGCGTTGAGACATGGTGCGTTATCCTGCTAGAATCAGTATACTCGAAACAGGAGTACATTGTGGTGATAAAGGGGTGGACATGATCAGCAACAATACTCAGGTATGCTGTGGCATTTAAACAATCCTCAGCTGGTTCTAAGAGACCCAAGGTGTGCCAAGAAAATATCCCCCACACTATTACACACCACCACCAGCGCAATCGGTTTATACAGGTCAGGATCCATCACTGCATCCAAATGTTACAGCGGAAATCAAGATTCATCAGACTAGGCAACGTTTTTCCAACCTTTTATTGTCCAATTTTGGTGAGCCGGAGAGAATTGTAGCCTCACCTTCCTGTTCTTAGCTGTCAGGCGTGGCACCCTGTATAATTCTGAATTACATAATCTGAATAATTACTGATTTAAAGCTTCACCTTTACTCTATTCTTCAAATTGTCTAGTCTTAGCATCACCCCATACTTGACATTCAAATATGTTTTAATTTTACCTGTGAATGATGGTTAATGATAAACTAATCATTAGCATGCTAACCATGGCATATGAATGGGGAGCCAAATCTAATATGACAACACATTTACAACCAAATACAAAGACTGCAATTATGTTGGGAAAAAATCAAACTGAAAATTCAAACTAGGAAGCAAAAACAACATTTTCTAAACATAACAGACTTGACTGTTTTAGCTACTATTAGCTACTTTAGCTTACTAAAACCAAGTCTATGAAATAAAGCAAAGTTTTCTTAACATTCAATCTTCCACTAATTGGTCCTCTAGTGTTAAATGAAAATCAGAGCCAAAAATAAGAACACTGGTTTGTGTTTCTTTCCATTTTTAGCACTGTTAGCTGCTTCCTCTGTAGCTCCTCAGATCTCAGATCAGTTTATTTAAACAAGACACTTTTCCGTACTTTGACCCTCTTTCTCTCCCTTGCTCTTCTGATGCTAATGAGATGCTATGAACTGTACACAACTATCTGTTAGAGAGCCAGCTGCTGCAGAGTGATTTAAAGCCATGAACTGATAACACCGTGTCTGCTCAGAAGGCTAAACATGAGTAGCACATTAGCACAGAAACAGGACCTGTTGGGCATTATTTTGCATCTCTTGACTGCTGGAAATGAACAACTGAAGAATGCATCAGAAAGGCAACAGTTCTCATCTATGATAATTCAATTATAATCTCACTGCATAGCTGCTCACTGTGCATCACATGCCTCTTGATCCATAGCAGATGAGATGTTGAGAAAATAACTTAAACAATGTTGTAATCTACAGGCTAATGTCATGTTGTGTAAACTGCCTTCTTAGGCACTGATTTTGAAGTACCTTTAGGAAGAAACACTTTGAGTTTATAATTAAATTAAAAAGTTAAACTCTGAAATGCGAGTGCAAAGATGCAGCCTGTAGGCAGTGTGAAATGATTTTCCTCAGCTCGGCTGGGTTTATGCAGATGAATGACTGAGAGTTAAAGTTTGACGCATTATGGCTCTGTATTTGTGCCAGCAGCCGATAGAGAGCGAAGCAGAAATAGACTGTTCTTGAGAGAATGAATCACTCAAACAATAGAGGATTTCGTCCCTGCTATGTGCTCTTGTTTTAAAGAGTGATAAGGTTCATGCGAACGTGTGAAATCTAATGATAATTTTCAGGCAAATTTATAAAAATCTGACTTTTATGATCAATCAATACATTTTTTTAATGTATTGTGTCTACATAAACCGAACAGAAATAGAGGCATCAGCCTAGACCGTAATCTGCAATTCTGCAATCATTCAGCCTTGTTACCTGTAGTGAGAGTGCTTTCACTTATTTTTGTTTGATTTGTCCTCATGTAGAGGTTTGAGTGAAAGAATAATGTTATTTTTGTAGGTGCTAAAAGTGTAGAGGAGTCTCAAAATGACCACACACCTCCCCCTCATGGGGAGAATCTGCAACCTGCTAAAAAAGAATTTGCGAATTTGTGAGTGAGTCACAGGGAGGGCCGTTTGATGATTCACTTTACTACAGTGCATAGTATGCTAGTGTTATACAGTTTGCATTGGATAACCACGGGTTATCTTTGAGCACTGGTATCACTGGCAGTTTTAACACATCTCAAAAGTATATATTGCTGCAAACATGTTTATTAAGTCTCTGCCTGACTTATTGATGGATTCTCCTCAAAGCTGTGCATTACTCCTAAACTACAACTACTACGCTCTGAATGATGAACTCATAATCCCACTGACTCTTGCCCTGTTTTTCTTCTCTCTGCACAGTAAATGGTATTTCAACCCACAAGTCCACCAAGTCCTCTACTCCATCCCCTACCAGCCCTCGAACCACCCCCAGTTTTAAGGTAAGACTGTGTATCCAATGCATTTTATACAGTAAAAAGACACCCACAGCTTGCTGCTGCACCGGAACCCACCAAATCTCAGCGATTCTCTTTATACAGTGTACTGTATATATATGCATGGGCTCACACTGACAGTCAGTCGAGACACACACAATACTGCAAAAGAATTTCCTTAACACTGACAGACTTTGTTAAAGTTTAGTTTATAATGCTGCAGAATTTCAGGGCTCGTGTCACATTTGTGTTGACACCGACTCCTTCACTTTGTCTTATTTGGGACCAAACAAGCGCCTTTAGTAAAACTGTGTAGATAAGATACAGATAAGCACAAAAACTGCTTTAAAGGTAAAGAAATATTTACATCCAGTATATAATTTTATATATTTTTACAGCACTAACTCAAAAAGTTGGTGTTGCCTTGCAAAATGTAAATAATGCTAAAACACAAACCTCATAAACCCGTATTATCATTATAATAATAAAAAATGAGATCACTTTAAATCTTAAAAAAAAGTTGGGATAAGCCGTCTTCTTCTAACAGCAGCTGTAAACATCTGGGATCTGAGGAGACCAGCTGCTGGACTTTTAGGAGAGGAACGTTTACTTACAGGATTGTAGCTGCTTGACAGTCCCGGTTGTCTTTGTTTTATTTTTTTCATTTCATGATGCACTAATTTTGAATTCATGAAAGGTCTGGACTGCACAGGCCAGTTCAAACCTGGGCTCTTCTATTATGAAGCCATCTTGTTGAAATAGATGACATTTTCTTGCTGAAATTTTTAAGCCCTTCCCTGAAAAAGACATTGGATGGAAACATAACAACTTAACAAGCTGTTAATTCCATAGGCACTAAAGCAACAAATGAAGACTTTTGAATTGAGCACTGATAAAAAACTGTTTGGCCCCTGTCCTCTTTAGTCCAGAGGACAAAGTGTTCATGTTTTCCAAAATGAACTTCAGATTTAGATTCACCTGACCCCAGAACAGTTTTCCAGGTGGCCCCAGTCCATTTTAAATCAACTTTAGCCCAGAGAAGACAGCAGTGTTTCTGAATCATATTCAAATATGGTGTCTCCTTTGCATGATAGAGCTTTAACTTGTGTTTGTGGATGGCACTTTGAACAGTTTCTCAGATGCTTTTTTCATTACCAGTCATGTGACTTACAGTACCTGTACCAGTTAACCTAATTAGTTACAAAATGTTGCTTCCAGCCTTTTGTCACCTCTGATCAAACTTTACATTTAAGCTGCAACATCAGACATGTTGATGCCATCAAATTCAAAATGAGTCACGATTTTTCATGAAATAGCAAAAAGTCTTCGTTTTTTTGCTTTCTTCGTTATATTGAGAATACGATATCAGTTTATGGGATTTTAAAATCATTGCATTCTGCTTTTATTTAAATTTTACCTAAAAATGTTTTAAATCTCTATATTCCAGCTGCATTTGCTAACATATAGCCTTCTTTCCTGCATTTTTCTGGCTCACTGGTACCCGTTAACCAGTGGATTAGCTTGAAAACACTGATTTCAGTGTAGCTCTGTCTCCTCTGAGATTTTAAATCCAAATTAGTGCTGCTAGTGGTGTTATTGCAAAGATAGGGATAAGGCAAGGATGCACAACCTACATACCCTGAAATAGAATAAATCAGCGTCAAATGAATTTATCAAGCCACTGACTGTCAGTCATGTTGTATGACTCGCAGGCTAAGTCGTAGCTCCCTGATGTGTTTTCACTAGATTTTAAGATAATAATCTGCTTTATTGATGGATTCTCCTGTAAGCTCTGTGTTAGTCCCAGACTGTCATTTCATAATGATCCAGCCAGCTGGCTAACCTCCTCCACCTTTGCGCAGTTCCTCTGTGAGCCCAGAGTTATCCATCCACATTAGTTTGGCACCACTAAGACAGTCAGATAAAGTCATTTATCAAAGTAAAAAGCTTTTTTATGTATCTACCTATAAAAGGGACCTTGAAGCTGTCCCACCTTCAACTTTGCTTCAGAGGGCTACCTAAAAATAGATCCTCACTGTAAGGTAATGCACATTATGGCTCAGTGCGGTTTGTAAGCACTGCTGTGCATGATGGGGAGTGAACTTTTTCTGATCTTTAGTGCTGGTGGCATGCGTTCATTGCTGACATTTCAGAAATGTAGACATAAGCTGCTGAAATGACACTCTTAACAAATGAATGATTCATTTAAGTGGTCAAACTCAGACATCTGAAATCGTCTACATCTGAAAGAATATGAAAATGAATGTGTCTCCTTCTATTGTAATCAAAGTCACTAACAAGCCAGTAATAGATCAGCAGCGTTTTAATGGCGATCATTGTGTTTTGTCGACACTGTTAGTTATTTTGCTGCCAGTTTGAGTATTGATGAGGCCGAGCTCTTATCTCTGTTGTTGTTTGTTGTTGCACAGATCCCTCCGTCACATCACCACTCTTCCCCAAATATAAATGGCTCGTTGAACAATCATCAGGAGCAAACCAATCAGCTGAGTCCAGAAGGTATGATCAGAGTAATTTTACACAGAGGGTTCAGAGTTTTTGTGAGTACACAAAGCCTGAAACAGAAAGTCTGGGCTTAATAAAGAAAACTGATAACCACCAGCATGATATCTGTTACCTTTGACTTGGATTTTACTTTTTTTTCAAGCCAGCTAAGGCAAAGACAGCCTGGCTATGCTGCTAGATTTCAGCTTAGTGTTGTGTAACTTTAAGACTTGCTTGTTTATAACCTTTGTCTCTCCTCGGCAGTTAATGGGAACCAGCACTCGCATGCCTCAAGCATCTGTGAAAAATACAGGATTGGCAAAGTCATCGGAGATGGCAACTTTGCTGTGGTCAAAGATTGTGTGGAGAGGTAAGTGAAAGCCGTTCGATCAGACTGGAAATGTTGGCAGTAATCTGCAGTGAACGCACAGCAGTGTCCCTCCTCCCCGTGTGCAGCTTATTGAAGTATGTGTCGCATTGTGGTCGCTGCCCAGTCAGGCCGTTTGAGTCCTGATGACAGGCGTTGTGCAGACAGAAATATCTCATGGATTAAACCCAGGAGTGATTTCACTTCATTAGCCTTTTTAATCTCAGTCAACACACAGACAGGGAGGTGGAGGTGACAAAGAGAGGCCTGTTGAGTGTGTGTGTGTGTGTGGAAGATGATGTCTTGCACCTTCCTAGAAAGGACTTATGGGAACACACTGTAAACAAACAGTTTAGATTCTCAATTTCTTACCAAAATGCAGTGTATATGTCATTGAATAAACATTTGCACAGCTACTTTTTTGGAATCGCACACACACAAAAAAGACTTATTTGCAAACTGAGACAATAGATCTACCAAATGACCCCAAAGACATTCACTGTTGGCTCTGGCTACACTCATGTTGGGTGTGATCTCATTAGCAAAAGCCAGGGAAGCACAATTATTTGGCCGATGTCGTTAAGCCGGGCTGTGCCTGCACGGTTTCACAGCTCACACTCTGCATAACAAAGTTTATTTGCTACAGCTAGAATTCCTCCCCTGTAACGATGTGACGCAGCGCTCCTGCAAAACCATAACCGAGCGTCTCCGGCGAGCACTCCATTTAAATTACAGACACTGCTGTAGCTTCACTGCTGTGTTCAGTGTTATCCCCTAATTGCACTGTTTCTGTTCAGGTCCACGGGGAAAGAGTTTGCCCTGAAGATTATCGACAAGACAAAGTGCAGCGGAAAGGTTCCACTTCTGTTCCTCTCTGCCTCCTCCCTTTATTCCTCCCTTTGCATGTGTCACTTTCAGTCAGACGTAAGCAGGGATCATATGTTGGTGCACAGCATGGTCACACCTGTGTGCCTCTGATGCTCAAAGCTCGATTAAGTGATATTGTTTATTCACACCCTTCTTCGCATTTCCCTCATACTTTCACGCACTTACACAATGACACACCAGGATTCGCTCACGTTTGACACACAACTCAGAATTTTTATTATTAGCACAACAACTGAGCGTAGACACTGGAGCGATTGCCAGCTCTGAGTGTGTGTGTGTGTGTGTGTGTGTGTGTGTGTGTGTGTGTGTGTGTGTGTGTGTGTGTGTGTGTGTGTGTGTGTGTGTGTGTTTCCTAGGAGCACCTCATAGAGAATGAAGTCGCTGTGCTCCGGAAGGTGAAACATCCCAACATCATCATGTTGATCGAGGAGGTGGACACTCCCTCTGAACTATACCTGGTTATGGAGCTGGTGAAGGTGCAGTAGAGGCTGAGGGAGGAGCGGGTGGCTGAGGGGGGAGGGGTCGTTTCTGGTTTTGCTGTGTAAAACACGGTTTTCATATTTTCGCAGGGAGGCGATTTATTTGACGCCATCACCTCCTCGGCCAAATACACAGAGAGAGACGCCAGTATCATGGTGTACAACCTCGCCGGAGCGCTGAAGTACCTACACAGCTTGAACATCGTCCACAGAGACATTAAACCAGAGAATCTACTGGTATGCATTTACAAACATGCTGTATTTTGGGGTGGGTCTTACAACAAATCCAGATCCTCTGTGGGCTTTAAATGAGTATTTCATTCTAGGTTTTCGAGTACCCAGATGGCACCAAATCACTGAAACTTGGAGACTTCGGCCTAGCTACAGTAGTCGAGGGCCCCTTGTATACTGTATGTGGCACTCCTACATATGTGGCTCCAGAAATCATCGCTGAGTCAGGGTAAGCTGGACGCTTTGACGTAATATGCTTTAGTATTGTGCTGTTGTAATCAGCTGACTGGAGATTAAAAAGAAAACAGTATTTTATAGCAGTGTACAATACAGCAAGACAAGCTACGCATACAGTACGTGGCAGCAGGCCCGTTTATGTGGTAATATGTACTGTTGTATCGTTACAGCAGATTAGAAACTTTCATTTGTCAAATGTCAAAATGTTTTTTCTGTATTTTTATGTCCAGAAAAATTTGCTTTAAATGATTTAGTCTTTTTCTGGCTCTGTTCTTACCCTCATTTCACAGTTACGGCCTGAAGGTGGATATCTGGGCTGCAGGTGTCATCACCTACATCCTCCTGTGTGGATTCCCTCCTTTTAGAAGGTACACAGTTCACATAGTTCAGTAAACAAACATGCAGAGGGACGTGGTTTTCAGTTTTAAACGTAGATATTATATAACAGGTGGATAACAGGTGATGCCATATTGCTACCATACTTTTTTGCCTAGATTTAATGAGCGAGGATGCTGTTCAAGTTCATTTGGTGTCAATATATCAATGACAAGCTAGCCGTGCCCTAAAACATGCTTTACTTTGTATTTACTTTTTATACTTTTCATAATCAGGGCAGACGTCAGATTTTTCTATCTCCTTGTTTTTCCACCCACAGGAGTCACCCCCTGCTGGCCATTAAAAAGAGTGCAGCTTAACTTTGCAGTCCTGAAGGCTATGCCGATCATTAATATACAGTCTATGACTTTGAGCAAAAAATTCAATCTTTTCTAAATTCTCAGCAGAAATTCAGCCACGTTGTCAGTTTGACTTTCATCACTGTCAGTTTGCTACATCTGTGCGCTGTCGCTGATATTAGTCACTGTGTTAAGGATTGTGTAATTTGATTTACGTTAATGTGACCCGTATGTCATGTCTAGCACTTAATGTTTATGGCCGTAGCCACAAATTGAAACTCAAACTGAAAGGATTTTATTATGCAAAGTACAATACAGATGGTTTTTTTCACAGTTTAGATGTATGTCGCGTTTGCTGAGTAATCCATTATAAATTCAGAGTTGTGTTTCTGAGTGTGTGTTTCTCCTTGAATATAGTGAGAATAACCAGCAAGAGGACCTGTTTGACCAAATCCTTCGAGGGCGACTGGACTTTCCCAGTCCTTACTGGGACAACATCACTGACTCGGCTAAGGTCAGGACCACTGATTTACACAATCCATATTTATTCATTAGATGACATTACTCTGGAGGGTTACGCTACCCAGTCTGTTGTTTAATCCTTACCCTTCTCTCTGCATTGGCTGCAAGAAGTCTGAAACAAGCCTCCAGCTATTTTAGTTCAAGTATACAAGAGTAGAGACTCCTATAATAGCTGCTTTCTGCTGAAGGACGCAGAAACCCCCTCAATTCTCTAAGTTAATGTCAAGTATTAAGGTGGCAGCCGGCACTCAGCGTGCAAGACCTAACTGCTAATTAAACACGCTTGTGTTACAGTGGCCTTGTCGCTGTAGACATGAGCACAGTTATTGATGCCACACCATGAGGCAGCGTGGCGTAATGGAGCTGTAGATCTAAGAGAGCACAATTAATTTTTCTGGGAGCAATATATGCATACGCGGCTTCGTGAGTGCACATGTGCACAAATGGTCATTATTTATATTTTAAAAAGCGGCTCTTTTAGAAACATGTTTACAGTTTATTGCAATCCAGAAACCAGCTTTGACAGGAATATATACATTTCCAGTTTTTTCTTGAGATAATATTTATTTATTTATTTTCCTCCCAGTAAAGCAGTTAAAACAGATAAACTGCTCCAGAAACAAATAGCATAAAGCTGTCAGTTTTCACCATGCTTGGTTAGCATGGTGTATCCATAAATTGTATAAATACATGAGACGGATACAAATATATGCTAATAGTACATAAAATCCTGTAATTTACTTCTTGCACAGTATTTTAGTACAATTACCAGCACTCTAAGCAATAGTAGTTGTCAAATAATGACAGAAAAATACTCAAAAGGCTACTAGCAAGAAGCTAACTAGCAGTCATCTAGGGGCAGCTGCCAACCCTTACTAACACTTAATTTTAAGATTTAAAGTGTTTAAATCAGTGAGTTATATCACGCACAGTTACTATGAAGGGGTAAAATAACTAGAGTGACCAAAACTGCTCTCTGCAACATGCTGTAGATCATGTTTCTGTTTGCTGTAAAGTTGCGTATTTTGACATAGGAGTTTATGGAGATCGGTTCACTTTTTGAGCTAGCATCAAGGAGCTGTAGTTTATACTTCTTCCACACTTTCATTTTCATTTTAACTCAAAGCCCACTTGATTAGTTCAAGCATACACCTACCTGATTCTGTGTATTGGTATTTATCAGATGGACTGAAATGCGACTATACATGGATGATTTTGGCCTGCGGGCAGTGTTGCCAACTCCTCAGTAAGGAAAATCGCTATTGGCTGTCCTAAAAGTCGTTAGAAGTCGCTAAATGACGTCATTGCCTAATTTGCATAATTGGTTATGCTAATGTAATTGTTATATAACAGTGTTATAAAAATAACATTGTGGAATAGACATAAAGTGAGTAAAAAATGCCCTAAATGAATTTAGAGTTTATTTAGAACTACAAATTAAATTTCTTTTAGCAATTATTGTTTTTTTTAATGTCACAATTCCAACCCTACTCCTCTATCTGGGCTTGGACCGGCAAAAGTGACCCGAAATAGGCACTCTGGTGGAGTTACTTTGTGTGTGTGTGTGTGTGTTTATAAGTAGTTTTAAACCTTGTGATCCACAAAACAACATAACAGTAAAAGAAGAACTGAGTGTGTTACAGTCAGTGTGGGAGCAGCAGCTTCACTCATGCGTGCTTCATTTGCAGTTTGGACGCATAGGTGTGAACATCTCCTGCCCTGATAGCAGCTGGGGGAGGACTATCCTCCACCCGTGAGCGTTTTGGCATGGCCGAGGTGCCCACGGCAGCACCCGCTGCTTGTTGAGAAGAGCAATATGTGTTTTAACATCAAAAAGTCGTCATAAATAAGTCTCCAATAACACCAGAAAAAGTCGCCAGATTTGTCGCTAGTCACTTTTTAGAAATAAAGTCGCTAAGGGGGTCTGAAAACTCGCTAAATATAGCAAAAAAGTCGCTAAGTTGGCAACACTGCCCACGGGTTTGCTAGAACATCTTCATCGGTCACATGTCAATTTGGCACTTATTTCTTGTTACACTGCCACCCGGTGGCCAAAAACCCCCAGAAAAGACTTTAAGTCTAAAGGAAATTTATCTTTAATGCTGAACTAATCTAGTGTTGTGAAATGTTGCAGGAGCTGATTGGAAAGATGCTGCAGGTCAACGCTGAGGCTCGATACACAGCACAAGATGTCCTCTCACATCCATGGGTCACGGTACTCTAACACTATCTGTATGAACACAGCCCGAGACTGTGGTCATTTGTTTCTGTGTGGATTTCAATATTGTGTGTTTGTGTGTGCCAAGGATGATGCAATCATGGAGAATAACATGAAGATGGAGGTGACAGGTAAACTGAAGACGCACTTTAACACCGCGCCAAAGCACAGCACCACCACAGCCGGGGTGTCAGTCATCATGGTAAGCACCTGGAACGAGCCATGATTTCTTTCTTATTTCTGTAATATTTTTAAACAACATTTTGTTTTTTGTTTTTTTAATCCTGTAACTGTAATGAGATTACCTTTCAACAATCTCCTAAATCTAAATCTGCAACACTGATGTCTTGGTGTGGGTTTAGTTGTAAGTGACCCGGAGCCTGCAGTGGGATGAACATGTCAGGCCCTTTTCCAAGCATTTATTGCGTGATTGTGAATGTTTGACCCAAATACACAAGATTGCGCTCCTTTTTATTGGCTTGATCTCAGCCTAGGGTTTAGTTGACCACTGGGCCAAGAATTTCTGATCTCGTGTTCATCCAGGAAGACACGGATGAAGCCATAAGTCTTAAGACTTCAGAGACAGAAAAACACCATTTATTCCCGTAGTATGGGCAGCACTTCATCTTGTCTCTTTCAAGCCTCATTTACATCATTTCCTGCTATACAGTTTGACTTCCTCTCCTCATCAGGTCACACCACCCATCAGCTGAGCACAGTCTCTTCAGTCTGTCTAAAGTGAAAGCAGGATGGTGGGGGTGGAGGAAGGAGAAGCTGTCTTTGATTAGAAATTTGATTTGGCACGCCTCTTCAAGCCTCATTCTGTTGTAAATCTCATTTGACAGTTTGAGGTGTAATTGCGGGCCCTGGCCTCGGCTCCTCCTCCTCCTCTTCCTCCTCTCCACGCTCTTCCTCCACCCTCATCCTCACCCCTCCCTCACACCTGACCCAGGACCACAGGGGACGCCTGGAGCTGAGAGCTGGGTACACACTTCTTACCACCGCCCCTCTTAACTCCCGTCATCCTCTCCAACTATCGCCCTTCCGCTCGCACTCTTCCTCCATCTACAACAACTCCCATCCCCACCCCCCAGTCTCCCTCCTCACCCTCCCTTTCCCTTCCTTCCTGCTTCATTCTCCGGCCCCCTGTTCCACTTCTTGGGCTGCCAGCTGCAGTGACTGCACTCACTAACACTGTCCTGGATTTAACCCCCTGACTCTTTGCACACGTGTCATTCTGCTCCTTTTATTCACATTCACCTTTTGTGCTGGTCACAACTTTTATGTGATATGATTGAAAAGAAAATGTTGGTTTTTCTTTGGGGGGTGTTGAATCATACTGTCACTGAGGTTTTAAAAGCATGTTTACACTGCCAGCGCAATGCAATTTGCCTCCTTCTCTGTATTTATTATGTCAGTCATCACATTTGTCTTAAAGTCAACTTTCTGTAACTGCTGATCTAATAAATCAATGATTGGCTGCTTAGCAGTCATTTCCATTTTTGATAGTCTGGCGCCACCTTGAGGAAAAGCTTTGGAAGTGTGCCGGCACAAAGTCGTAGTTGCAGAGAAGGATCCAAAGTGTCTTTATGGCTTGGATGTAAGACTCCATTTGCGCATTTTAAAGAAATGGGGCCAGATTGTTCTGTGATGTCTTTGTTGTCTATAAATCCAACCAGAGAGCTTTTTAAAAACACCCAGTGATGTCTTATTAGATGGACGAGCACTTCTTTTTAGCAAAGCTGCCTCAGAGAGGGACAATAATGCATTTGTTTAAAAGAAAAAAGGAATATTAACATTTTGTTTCAGCATGGTAACTAATTACAGCATCCATGTTTATAATAACACAAGTGTAGAATACGTTTGGCCCACTTGAATAAGTCTTCATTAGTTATACAGTTGTGTATATCATAATCACATGGTCCCAGTCACATAACTGACCTCATGCAAATGAACCTAATTAGTTCTAAAACGTTCCTGTTTCTGTTTAGTAGCACGCACTTCTCCAGCCTTTTGTTACTCCAATCTCAACTGTTTTCAGACACGTTGGAATAAAATTCAAAATGGACAAATATTTTTCACGGAACGAGCAAAGTGTCTCAGTTTAATCATTTTTTTTTTTGTTCTCTTATGAGATTTATATGATTCTATTATAATTTGTGTTTTACATACCAACCCAACTTTTGGGGAATTGGGGTCATACAAGATGCGCCGCTCCCTGCAAGTCTTTTTCCTATTTCGATGTGGAACGTACGTCACAGCACGCCACGGTCAAAGTTCAACACTAAGCCAAAGTTGTAGAGCGGTGTGGAGTCGTCGTCACGTTGTATGTGTAAGGGGCGTTTTATGCAAGCAGATGTCTTTTTGAAATAATCCACCGTATCCGCCATTAAAAAAACCAAACAAACAATAACAAAACTCACCTGCAAACTATATCCATCATTTATATACAGTCTTTGTATGTCCTCTTATTAAACTGCCTAATAGTGTTTTTATTAATCCGAACACTTAACTTCCAGCAATACCTTTAGCCAAACGACTGACCGTTTATTTTCTCCAAAGGATTTAGTTTTATATTTTGTACAGTTTCATTTGTTTGTCCAGATTATTAAATAAAATTCAAGCTATTTAATAATCATCATTTATTAACTCTTCTAATCACAAATTATCTATTATAACTTCCTGCTCAGAAAACTGTGCTCAGTTCTTTAACTTCCACACTTCACTCTGAGGTATGTGAACCCCTGTGTGGGAGTCAGTGATCTCTCACCCAGCAGCAGACTTTTGCCAAATAGACAACAGTTTATTGTTTGAGTGATTTCACTGGGATTTGTTAACAGTAATAATAATTTTAAAAAAATCTAGAGTGATTACAGGCTTTTCTTTTAAAACTAAATCCACATTTAATCCACTCAGTCCTCTGATTGTTATGCAGCACTCGCTGACACTAACCCTTTCACAGAAGGTTTCACAGTTTGTTCCAAGTCAGTCCTCTGAAGGAGCCTTTTGGTTTGGAGTAGTTTGACTTGAAACGCCGCAGCAGCACTGAGCTGGAACAACTGTCCACCGGCTGTCATGCTTGTTGTGTTGACTTTTCTTTGTGAAGCTGTGAGTAAGACTAGTCTCTGTCCCTTTTTTGCTTCTTCCCCACCTCCCCCGCCACCTTCCTGCTTTTCGTCCCTCTGATTTAGCTCCAAGGCAATGGTATGTACTAACACGATGCTACGCCTCGTCTGTTCTGCTGCTGAGATTCAGCAAAAGGGCAAGTGAGGAACGTTACATTTACTAGTTTTGTCTTAAGAGTATTCTCAAGTACGTGTAATTTTGGTTGATTTATGTAAAAGTGAACCATTTAGGCATCCATTCAAAAAAAAAAATAAAAAAGTAAAAGTTCCCTTTCTCATTTGCCCTTCGTCTGTACATAGAGTAGCACTTTGATGTGGTTTCTTCTCGTTTGGGTCCGTCTTCTGTGCAAAGCATATTTTCTTTTGGTGAACATCTTTCAGTTTTTTCTGTCCATTTATTTCCATTAGCTTATTTATTCATTCATTTTGTTTACTCACTGAAAACTGGGTCAGTAGCTCTGAAAAAAAGAAAAACAAACACAGAAGGATTATTTATGCTAAATGAATATGATTTCCCGAGATCAACCCGCAGTATCTCCTTCTGTTCTGACTGATGTTGCTGGATGCACACGCATCAAGCTGATGGTTTGTTTTGTTCCTCCAGAACACAGCGCTAGATAAGGAGACCCTTCAGCTCACGGCCCGTTGTTGTCCAGGGCCACAAGCGGTGCCATGTTCGCCCCTGTTGCATGGCACTGAAGTCCCATCTGCTCTTCTGGACCAGTCGGCGTCACCATTTGCCAAAGTACCCGAATCTAACGAGCTGGCTTCACCAGAAACTGCTAGGGCTGACACTACGTCCAAATCTACACCTCCCCACTCTGATTCTCCGAGTGACAGCCACACATTAGCTGCTAAGCTTGACCTGCTTGCCTCTGCTCCTTTAAGTTCACTTCAGTTTTCTCCTTCACCCTCTGTTGAAACTTGTCCCATCAACTCTTTGCTCATTTCTTCCCCTCCACAAATAGAAACCTCCCCAACTGCTGCCCCATGCTTGTCTTTAGAGTCTACCTCACCCTCGTGTCCTCCTGCTGTTTTCGCATGCATAGCTCCTTCTGCACCCATCTCCCGTCCTTCCCCGGCATCTCTGACCGAACTGGCCACAAATGCTCCCTCTGCTTGTCCTACCAAACAAGCAGCATCTCAGCCTTCCTCACCCACTGTCTCCCCGATCCAGCCCGTTGTGTTATTCCCTCTCTCATCCCCAACAAAATGTGAGCCTTCCTCCCCCTCTCCTATCCATCCAACCCTGTTTCCCTCTCCTCCTTCCACACCTCTTAGATCCACCACTCCGCCCTCTCCTTTTTGCCCTCCTTCTCCCATCCCTTTAACAGCCGAAGAACTTATGGAGAAGCTCTAAACACTTATCCCCACGTCTCCTTTTCCCCATGAACATAAACAGAAACCATAGGATGAAACATCTCAATTAGCATTTCCTGGTAGATGTAAACTGAGCCAGTGACCGCTGTGTCCACGCCTTTTCCCCTCATATTCTTTTCCCGCTCGTTTTATTAGACAAAGGATATGAGGCATTTTCTGGAATCTGTTGATTGTATATATGTTTTTATTTATTAATTGAGGATGTTGAAAGGGAATGAACTGAATATCGTTCTTCTGAGTGGTTCGTCTTTTGAATTCATACACTACTTAGTCAGATTTCTTGTTTTAGCATCCCATTTGAATTCCCCTGGGCCCCTTTTTAAAGGGTTATTCAGTACAAATGCATAGCAAACTCCTATTGCTTTAGCAGAGAGGCTACTGTGTGTGATTCTGTATGCGTTTTTCAATCACTTCACCATATCGAAGTCCCAAATTTGCAGGACTGTCTACCTGTAGTAAAGTCATCCTGATGATAGTGGCCAATTGACAGTTTCATGCATTGTATGCAGTGTGTCGACAAAATAAAGGTGTTATCTGCCAAAGTAGCACATGGCTAAGGAGTCAGAGTGTTTTAAACAGCTTTAGCTCTATGTGTGTGTTTGCGTGTAAAATTGGGAATTATCAGATCTGCTGAAATTGAAAGAAATGGCTGTTCACACGCAATTTTGAAGCTACGTCTACAGTAACATCCAAATGACCTCTAGTGCAGCAGTTCCCCAATTATTGTGTTCTGCAATTCTTCCAAAAGTGAGAAAAATTGCTGTTTTAAGATCAAAAGTTTCCTCTTCTGCTCATCTATCCTCTTTATCATTTCTCAACTCCTTAGATTTATTAGCCAATGTTAGTCATAAACAGAGTGCTGGTTACAATGTTTCTGCTCACAGCAGCACCCTGTAACTGAAACTGGTTGGAAAAAGAAGCATAAAATCTAATTTGTTTTTTTTGTGAGCACAAAGTATAATTCTACCCTTCATGATGGACAGGAGGCAGACATGTGATGGACATGTAAAAACAACTAGCTAAAGGTCATTGCAGGTCCAGGCACTACTGAAGGAAAGTAATGTACTGCGCACGTGTACTCGAGTCATTAAAGTCTCTTTGTTTGAGTAGACGACTGCAACTTTCACTCATACGCTTTATTTGTATGTAGTGTGCTGAACTACAGCTGTGAGTACATGTAAAGAGAAGAAAGATCCAACAGATGTTAAACCGAACTGCAGGGTAACTTTTAATGAACCGAAACTCTCAATACAAACGGCTCTCAGGCGCGACTGTACTGTACAGGAAAAACATACTTGCTGGTATAATTTCTCCGGTCACCACTACGTCATGAGCTATGCACACTCAATGGCCACTTTGTTAGGTACACCTGTTAAACTGCTGCAATTGAAACTTTGTCTGGTTTGAGTGTTGATTTTCCACTTGATGTAAACAACATGGCATGGATCCATCCTGCCCCGTGTGGTGGTGTAATGGTGTGGGGATTTATTTATTTTGGGCTCTTTAGTACCAGCCGAGGTTATTATAGTTAACTAAACTAAAGTTTTTAAAATTAATTTAAACAAAATTATATAGAAGGGATCTTTAGATTTAGTATTTGTTAGCCTGGTTAAAAAAAATGTTATTACATCTTGCCTGATGTGGTATTAATGGACGTGTTTGAGACTCTGGATGAGAGTCAACAGCTTTAAAAAAAAAAAAAAAAAAAAAAAAAAGGGATTTACGTTTTTTTTAAATGACGAGAAAAATATGCCCTCCATACTGTACAATAATAATTAAAAAACTATAACTAACACTCATCAAAACTAAAGTAAAATGAAACATTTTCAAACGATAAAAGCTCAACTGAAGGTGGCGCAGTGGTTGGCACTGTCGCCTCACAGCAAGAAGGTCCCAAGTTTGATTCCAAAGGGCCCGGGCCGTTCTGCGTCTGTGGGGGATCTCTCCCAGTACTCTGGCCTCCTCCCACAGTCCAAAGACATGCAGTTAGTGTTAGGTTAATGATTCTTAAATTGGTGCCTGTAGGTGTGAATGTCCAACTAGTAAGGTGTACCTAAAAAAGTGTCCAGTGAGAGTAAAACTACATGTTCTGTTGGATTTAAAGGAATGATTAACCTGTTATGATTGAGTTTGGACCCGATCACAGGCCAACAGCCTTATAGATTACCTTCATCAAAACCAGATCTCACTCTCTGCAGCATAAAAACAAACAGAGTGACCTGTTTTGTCCTCGTTCTTAACTCCACAGCTGTTGTCAGCAGAGCCAAATCCTCCGCTGGTTTAGCACGATTCTTTTCACTGCATGAATACTTTCTGTTCACAAATTCAAGTTGCTACACGGCCTTATTTTTCTCCCATGTACTGTATATGTAGTCAAAGTAGATTTTCATGCTTTGTTTTAACAGTTTGTAAAGCAAAAACTGTATGAGAAGAGCAAATGTATCAGTGGTTTTTATGAGGCACAGAGTGGTTGCTTTTAATGTCCCACTATTTTAGAGCGGTTCAGCAATAAAGACTTGAAATCAGTATTTGTTTTTGTGTTGTATGTGTGGGTTACCACTAGGGGGGGCTCAGTCACACCTTATAAAAGATACACCAAAGGATAATTCAGGTTATAAAATTCCATTTTATTGTCAGAACTCATCACACAAAAACACTCCAAACTGATTGGAAAAAAAAAAAAGGATTGGTTGAAAGATAAAAGTAGTTCCCCTGTTGCTGGAGATTCAAACCATTTTAGAAATGCAACTTTAAAGAAAGGAATGCTTCCTGAAAATCAAAGATGTAAGAGGACGACTGTCTAAAGATCAAAAGAATGTGTGATTAGCATTTAAGTACTGAATCACATCGCCACACGATCACTCATTCTGTGATGAAAAGAGAGAGAAAAAAAAAATGTGAAATGGTAAGTCCCTCCCCCTCGCTGCTCCAGCTTTCACTGCTCATCTCACTGCTTTGGAGACTAGACTCAAAGTGGACTCCGTGCTGAGGTGGTATGAGCTGAATCCTCAGCTCTGAGGCCATCACATACAATAGCCATGGTTTTGATTTTAGCAGGGGGAAAAATAAAACAAGATTCACTTCTTACTCAGTCATAAAGGAAATAAATCTTAAAAGGAGCTGAAAGCAGATTTTAACATTACAGAGTAAGTTTCATGTTTTTGATGTTCAAAGTATTAAATAACGCAAAGAGGTTGCACTGATGTTTTATGAGTAGTGAGCCATGCACACAAACGTAATCTCTTAGCAAGTACGGAGGTACAGAGGGAGTAAAAATTTTAAATATGGAGGACTACATTTAAACATTTTATATATAGTTATTTATATAAATGTATACTCCCTCTTGAATATCTTTGTCTGCTTCATCTACTCAAACACTTTATATCTATTTGCTGTGTTGCCAAAACAGGAAAAGCATGTTAAAATGAATGATAGCTTCATATTTATTCACCACATACACACCTACAGAAAAAAAATCATTCACCCTAAAGTACACAAATATTTGGATTTTTACGTCACAGAGAAATGATTCTCACCAACTTCCCACAAATCCCCCGTTTCTTATTTTGAGAAGAAAATAGACTCTTACAGCTAAAAATAGATTTGTTTTTAACCGTAAAGTAACGTAACCCCCACCCTAAGACTGGTATGAAAATTTTCTATCTGATCTACAAAATATAGCAATGCCCTTTTTAAAAATAGTTTGATTCATTTGCAATAACAGGACAGGTTGGGTTTTTTTTTTTTCCTTCTTTCGTTACATTCAGGATATCAGGATATAGACAGAATAGTGCTTTTGATAAGAGTTCACACTTGCAACAGTTTGGATTTCCCCCGCCCCCCCCCTCAACTCTTGTCAGTCAAGTCGCTGCTGTTTTCACCCTCAGTATCTGGTCTGGTACTCGTGATGCCACCTGTTGAAGTCGTTGTAGAAGAGGACGATGCTTCCGGATGCCATGCCGGTTATGATGCACCTGAGGAATGTTAGGAGGGAACATTATGAGGCCGTGAAGATGAGCTTAATGGTTTTTGCCTGCTCGTTTGAAGTGGAGGAAATAATTATTTTAATTTTGTAAGTTTGCTCACTTCCAAAAAAACAGTTTCTGACTTTTTTCATTTTAATGGAGAGAAACAGAAAATCAACCAAAAATCTAGAAAAAGACGTTACATAAAAGTTATATCCTATTGAGTGAAATAAGTATTTGATCCTCAACAAACTAACCAGAACTCTGGCTGTTCGTTTTTGTCCAAGTGAGGAAACTTCATATAAATATAGCCACTGTTGTATATATGCATGTGCTTTTGTTTGAGCGGGTTACCTTTGGTCATGTGACATGGCCATGGAGCGGATTCCTGCGTCACAGCCCGGATAGGTGAACAGCTGTTTGAGGTTGTGGACCTGCCAAACAGATACTACGCCTCCATCGCCGCCTGTCAGCAGGTATTGGCCATCACGGCTGAGGAGCATAGCCTGTGAAAGATGATCAGAGAATTTCCTTCTTAACTCTTTGCTTCCATCATGCAAAATCAATTATTTACCAGCGTCATCTGTTAAGTGTCCCACAAAGGTCAAACTCAAAGGTTTTCAACTTGGTGCCGTGTGCATAAATTGTCTCTGAATAAGCCGCTGATCTGGGGGCAGTTTGTCTCTACCGTCAAAGCAAAGCTCGTACCGCGAGGTCGAGCGATCCGACAAAAGATCTCAGGTCAGCGCCGCCATCCTGAGGGGCTTTTCTGCACACGGACCCCGACCCGCAACAAAGATGGCTCCCCACAGCGAGGCCCGGAGATTTACTCGTCTCATCTGCTTTTCCTGCAAACTGTAGCGGCCGAACGGGTCCCGCGGGATTCACATGTACACAAATCAAGTCGTGTGCTGGAGTCTATTAAGGGCGCAGCGCATAGTGGAAGCTGAAACTGAACCAGTCGGGAGCATCAATCAGCAAGTAACCGTAGCCGATGAAATGACGAGGCAGAATGTTAAGTTCTAAAAGCAGCAAATGACACTAATTTAGAGCTTTTTGTCCTCTGCGGTTTTTGTGACATGCTTTGCGGCGATTCAGCGGGAGACGCTTCAATCAGCAGCCGCATGTGTGTTGAATTGGGCTCGCATTAAACGGAAAACTGAAACCTAAACTTGAAGTTGGAACGAGTCATTTTCAGGAACTTGATTCGGTAAGGAAAACATAAATAACCCTTCAAGACCTGCAGCCTAATTAAGCAAAAATGTTTTGTATGTAAAGAGAGGGGGGGAGAAAAAGCTTATTTCTCATTCAGGCACAAACTTGGATGTGAAGGCGCTCCCACACAGAGATACACAAAGCGGTCGCACAGTGATGCCCTGGATTCTCAGCTGGCCTTGAGAATCAATCCAAACTAATTGTCACGTTAGATCATCGTCATCATGGCGCGCAAGCGAGTGCAGCTCTGGGTTGATTTGTGTGCTGTGGGTCTGCTTTGTGTGCACAGCAATTGTCTTGTGTGTCAACATTCAGAGTTAATCTGACAGCGGCGATAAAGACGAGCGCTCATTTCAGTCTGAGCCATCAACCAAACCACCACCAACACAATAACAGGTACAGGCTCTTAAGCCAAAACAGTGAGATGAAAGAGAGCAAAGTGCGCGGCGCAGTTTAGCCGAGATTTGGATGATATGGCCTAAAAGTTTGTGACCACAAGCAACATATTAATGTTCAATAGAGCAGAAGTAAAAGTAAAAGAACTATTTATCAGTTCTTATGCTGTATTAATGCAGTTGTGTATCTACTAATGGAGTCCATGACCTTACTGGAGCCCAGCAGGAGGCAGGGGAGCTGGCAGACATGTCAGCCTGGCCAGGTAGGAGGCTGCAGACAGACATTATAAATCAGTCCTTTGCCACTGGGCGGCCAAACAAGATGGCCGATGGCTCTGTGGGGGCTAAGATGGCTACCCGGGCTCGGATGACTAAAAAATGACTCCAGCAGAAACACATGCACTTTTAATGCCCATATTTCCTACTTCTTTCAGAGAACAGTGGGTGGATTCTGGGGCTGGAGAAGGTAAAAAGTTTAATTTATGGTGCCGTTAATCCCCCTGTTACACGGACGCAGGCAGCGAAAGAACTGCTGGAATGGTTACACTGCCTGAGTTATACTAGTACTTAAAAGAATGTAATCCATTCAGTATGGCTCCTGTCACCCGATTCTGCTATTAGACTAGGATGCCGACTGTTAGCCTGTCATCTAACCTCTGACTCCAGACCCCTATAAATTCACAGTGCATACACTCTCTCTCACAGTCTTCCTCTCCGTTTCTGAGTGTGTACTGCAGGCCAGGACAAACACTTATTTATACTGGAGCCCTACTGTGCAGAGGCTCCAAGGGCTGAGAAGATTGATTCTGGTATGTACCAGAGTGTACAAAATACTGTTGGAGTCTCAGACCAGGAGGGTGAAGCAGAGAGGGTGAGGCAGGCGGAAGGGAGGGAGTTGAGTCTTACAGCCTCACTCCAAGATATTAGGATTCTCCTAATGCCATCTGACACGACTGGAATTTACAGCAGCAGAGGAGAGCCGACAAGGCCGCCAGTAGCTTGAACTGTTCCCAAGTTTCATCTTCAGAAAGAAACCAAAAAACTGTGAAGCTCAAAAACCGTCTGAAGGACGCTGTTAGTTTCTCTTAAAGACACAAAGGAATTTTGGATCCAGCATTAGTTTCACAGGGATTGTAATGCACTCCGTCAGTATTTGAGTATATTTGTGGCTTTGTGTGGGAGCGGGGCTGGCTGGCAGGTTAGGAGCCTGGGCACAAGAGCTTTCTTAATAGGAAACAGGCACGCGGCTGCCTGTCAGAGCTAGCTTACATTTCCCAGGCCAAACCGGACACATCGGGTCGGGAAACTAAAGGCAGTAGTCGCTATCTTATGTCACCCGAGCCACGAGGGAGGAAATGTGGGAAATGGGGAATGTGTCGTCCCGCGCTGGAGGGTAGTTAATGGTGTTGGTGTCCAGAGCTGACCACTCCTCTGGAATGTTTTCCACCAGCGTCGCCAACGCAATTTGACCTGACAACAGAGCTCCGGATCAAAAGAGGCCTTTCCTCTGGTGTATGCGGGTGAAAGGGAAAGAACAGATGTGAGGCTGTAAGTTTGTCCCGAGGCACAGCGACCTTTACCTCGCTCGCATCTAAAACCAAGACCGAGCTTTTAATCAGGGAGAGGACTTTCTATGCACACAGATGCACACGTGCAGGCGCATGTGTGTGATCGTGTCCTCACCTTGACGCCGTCTTCCACTTCCATGTGCCTCAGCAGTTTGCCGTTGACACTGAAGAGGCAAAACTGTCCCTTGTCATAATAGATGACGCAGTGTCCCTCGGTGGAGGACTGGATGAGGCGAGGCCGGAGGCAGCGCCCTGGTCCCTCTAGGGTCCGCAGCAGGTCCCCATTCATGGAATGGATCAGACAAGGACCCTCTATACACAGATGAGACGAGAGGTTAGAACAAATTAATCTGCAGCTTGATTTAAGCATTGATTGACTTTTTAAAGTTTATTTTGAGCTTATTTTTTTAATCTTTGGTGCAGTTGTACACCTATAGTAGAAATACTTATTTCTTATTTGTTGTTTATATAATTGCTGGTATTCCCACACATGTCTGTGCATCAACTCTGAAAAAACATCTGCTCATACGCAGCTCACATACTCTGCAGGTGTTCCTAATATAGTGGCCACTGAGATTTGTCCTTTGTCTGCTCCTGTGCATTGTTAGTTTTATATAACAACCAGCACAAGTGTAGCCTTACATTTTTACAGGGACAAACAGTCTCACCTTTACAGCCGCTGATGACGAGACCCAACTCAGCACACACACTTGCACAAGTCACCTCACAGTCGTGGCCTGTAAGGATGGCTCTCGGTGTGATAAAGCCTGCTGGCAAAACACAAAGCAAAGACAATCCTGGTATTACCATATGCAGTACTGCTTTATGGCCACTAGAGGGAGGAGGAGGTAAAGAAAAAATTAAAATTCTCCTTGATTGGTTTAGTCTTCTAACGGCATTCACAGCTGGAGCTACAAAAATTTCACTCCAAACTATTAAAAAAAAGTCTTTTTAAAAAAAGAGGTGGTCTTTCAAAAATAACCAAAGATAAAACTGCTAATTTCATCATCCTGGAGGGTGTTTTACATGTTATTTTATACGGATGCGTTGGGACTTGTTGCACAGTCTTTAAGCGTGCTTCTCCCCTCATTCACTCTCCCTTTCAAGCACTTGTCACCAAGGGCCTCCTCTTATGTTTAAAACCTTCTCCCCCTCGCTGCCTTCACTCGATCCAGATGTTTCTGCATTTGACAGAGAGAATGAGAGCCAGAAGGAAAAAAGAGTGCGTTATGAAGTTTGTGTGATTTTGTTTTGGTTTGAGCTGTCAGGGTGAGCGACAAAACAAAATCGGCTGTTACTTCTCCATCTGTCTTCTGTCTGTAAGCACACGCATTGGCATAAATACGCTCATACGCACAGTTGCATCTTTGGACTGCATTTTTAAATATCGAGAGTTGGTCTTCCGCAACCTCGGCTTTTCAGTCCAGCTCAAAAAGAGAAACATGGCAAGGACACTCGCACACGCTTGAATGCTTAATAAAACTTTTCCAAAACTGTGCGCGCCAAAGCAATCGAGTATCAATTTAGCAACACAGAAAAGTGTAAAACAACATATCGATGTAGTAAATTATACTGAGCATGCCTATTATTCACTTTTACTTTTACTTATCAAATGCAATGTCATTTAAGACCTTTCCTTTGAGAAGTTGTTGCACACTGTAGGCAATTAATTGGAAACAACTACAACTAAAACTGAATGAATATAGGAGTCACTTTGGAGGCTGTAGCTTAAGACAAAATATTCTTTGTTATCCCAGAAGATTTGTCTTCATATTTGACAAAAAATAATTAAATCGTTTTCTAAGCTAAAAACGAAAATTAAGCGTGGAAAAAACATTTTAGCAAACTGACATAAAAACACAAACTGAAATGTAAAAGTAACTGAAATGAAACTTTGCACTTTAAAAACTAACAAAAATGCAAGAAAAAAAAAAAATACAGGCCAAATGTGTCAGTACGTTAAACACGAGGAGGTGTTAGTGTGTGTGTTTGAGACATCTACATATGCTGTGAGCCAAGTGCTTGTATTGTAATACCAAATCTGAACTTCTTGACTGTGCCCCTGACAAACAACCCTATATTCAAACTATTAAAAGATTAAAAATAAATTAAAATAAACAATTATTTTTTTAAAAACTCTTTGTTTCTGTTGAGATAATAACGGTTTTTAACTATTTTCGACTCCGTTTTATTTCATTTTGTTCCTTGTTTTAACTTGGTTTTGTATTGTCATGAACTATATTTTAATTTTTGTATAACTTTGTTTTATTTTACTGTATTTATTAATTTGATTCACAATGAAATAAAATAAAGACCAATTACAAAACCAGAAAACTAAACCCATTAGTAAAGAAAGTTCAGCTGCATGCCGACTGTGTTTGATTTATTAAGTTAGTGTGTTGTGTGTATAAAGGTGAAAGCCAGATTTGGCACAAGTTACATAATACAAATATATAAACCAAATTAAACCACGCTGCATTTTGATACTAGTCAGATTTACACATGAGCCACATGATCACACAGCTAAGAGTTTTTTGGAATTAGGGACAGCTGGTTTTGCATTCACTGGCTCTATAGCATCTCTTAGGGAGTAACAGTTCACACCCAGAATATGAAATATGTTATGTGTCTTCAAGCAGTCTGTGTTTGTCTCATTAGACTCCTCGGAAAGATGGAATAAAGGGATGAGTATTCTTCCTCCTTCTATATCAATCATGGCACCATAGAGGTTTTAAGGGTGGACGCACCACCTTAGCTTGTCGTCCCCTCAGATTATGCGCCTCAATACTTGGAGGAGCAAAAGCTATCTACCCCGGTGATCACAATCTCATGATCCCTCACTTCAATAAGATTAAATATCTCTTTTCATTTGTTTTTTTAAAATGAGGTGGAAAAAATGCCAGTTCATGAAGTCTAATTAAAAACAATTTATGATGTAATTATTACACTGGCAGCTTCTTTGTTTCTTTGAGTTCAGAAATTAATTTTTGGGCCTTAGGAGTGGCAGAAGTGAACCTACATACATTTATTCTCTCATATGGTGCGTTCAAAACAAGAGGGAATAACAGAAATACTGTAGTTACTGAGTAAATACCACACTCAGATGATTCCTGTTAAGATGCCCAGCAGATGGCGATAGCGTCTGTAAAATCTTTGCTGTGCACAACATGTGGCTGCAGCAGGAACAAAGTGGGGATAGGTCATTGTGTGCATGTGCATATCAGCCATTCAGTTGCATTTGTGTCAAGCTTATGAAGTGAGTGGGATGTCCACAGAACATTATGCATGCAAAGGAATGTGTGTGTGTGTGTGTGTGTGTGTGTGTGTGTGTGTGTGTGTGTGTGTGTGTGTGTGTGTGTGTGTGTGTGCAGGCTTTAGCTTTAACGTGTGTCTGTGGGAGAGGAATAAAGAAAGGTCTGCTGTCTGTATGCATTTTGTTAGTACATGCATGTGTGCATGAGCGTGTGTGTGTGCAGCAGAAGTTCATGTCTGGGAGAGCTTTCTGCGGTCTGGGGCAATGGAGCATCACATTGTGGTGGTGATGAGATGACATGACGACTGCTTTGTCTGTTCCTCTAGCTTCAGCTTGGTAACCAGCAGTTTAGACTGACACACAAGCACTTGCAAGGACATGTACAGCACATGCATGGAAACATATTCACATATTTGTTATTTGTAGAAAATGTGCAGCTAAAGCAGTATTTCAAACTAGTGGTTATCCAGTAAATATGTAAAAAAAAAAAATTGTGTATTTCTGCTCTAAAATCCTGTGTATGCATGTGTTAGATGACCATCATCTACACTATCATAAACCAATATGGCTTATTAACCAAATTGCAATTTGTCATAAATTTCATCCCACTTGTAATGGATCACTTATCAACATGTCCGCCAATCTAAGCTGACCAAATTAGCACCGAGGGGGCTAAGGACCGAGCAATGTGCGTGCGATGCTTTGATCATGGCTAATGCCATATGTTATGGTAACGTAAGGGAGGCCCATGACATTTTTCACTTTTATCGACTAACGTGACCCCGTGGCCCTCGGATGGTGGTGAACTTTCATGTGCTGCCCGACGACCCCCAACATCACATTTAACGTCTCTAAGTGGCCCTCACTTTCACTCACATTAAAGACAGATTCTCACACACACCATATCTGGCTTCACAGAAATACACACACACATGCAATCTCAGACACATTATCGAAAGCTGTTCCTGGTGCGACGGGGCTGCGAAATCCAATCTGTATGCAGGAGGCCTAGCCTGGTCAGACGAAACTAGTTGTTACTTTACAGAGGGAGGCCGTAAATCACACAGTCACAACTGTCTGTGAGAGAGAGAGCTCGGTGAAGAGCTGTGTGTGCGTGTGTGTGTGTGCACGATCGCATATCAGACGGTGCACTTACTGCCTGGGCTCTCTCCAATGCTGCTGTGCTTTCCGTTCCAGTACCACAGCAGCAGGGTGGCATCTCGCGAGCCCGACAGGACGTAGCAGTCGCCTCCGATGTACGACTCTGAGCGTGCCAGACACGTCACCACATCCCGATGTCCAAACACTATCTGGGTCAGTTTGCCTGCAAAAAGCGCACAAATTTTCAGGGATGTTCTCAGTAAATCAAAATTCGTTCTTCTGTAAACATCAAAGGAATGAAATACTTAAAAATAGATTAAAACATCTCAACAATAAGGCAGATAGTTGGTTTTTTTTTTGCATTGCAGTAGTCCTTTTGAACTTCCCACCATGCGTTTGTTGATCATCCGTCTGCTCGGCTAGTTGATCCACACAAGATCAGACTTCTACTAATTCCCAGACAAGAATAAATATTTGCTTCAGCTTTGTGTGTGCGCCTGTGCACATCCAGGGCGCTCTGTGTGTATATATAAAGAGGCTAATTGCTGTCAGATTTCCAGACCACAGCCCCACTGTCTAGCTGTCTAATACTCATTACGCTCCTCATAGTGTGACCTCTGCAGTCAAACAGTGGGTAGTTTGCAACACATGACATTTCTGTCTGGGTGTCAGAATCGCTACCCGCGGGATAATTAAGTTGTATCTTGCTGAAAACGACGAGGATTATTATGAAACTTTCAAAGAAGAACAGAGACATCAAAGATGTAAAATGTTTGACATTTTTATAAACGCTGAAAATAAGTAATGACGGGCGCTGCAATAATGGCTACCACGCACCTCGTATTAAACTCTCACTCTCATGCTCACACGCATGTGTGCACACCGACAAATTAAACTCGGTGTGTGTGTGTGTGTCACTGTTTGAGGCTACGTGTTTTGTGGATGTGTACCAATCAATTCTTGTAATTGATAAAATCCCTCCGTTCTTTAACCTGGGGGATTTAGGGACCTCGGTGGCAGCTGTTGAGCGTGTGCGATTAAACTGTGTTCACGTTCCAGTCGCACACCCCGGTGGCAGTCGCACAATAGAGCTATCTCTGTGCTCCCATCCCTCCTTCCCTCCCTCCTCCATCAAAAGACACAGAGGGCCTGGCCTGTAGAAATTGAATCGCAAGCCCGTTGTATAGATGTGTGTAGAGTACTGAATGAGGCTGAGGGTGTGGGGGGGAGCATTGAGGAGCGGGGTACAGAGATGAAGCTTCAGACAGTTTCATTTAGGACCCCTGACCTGATGGCATTTGTGTGTGCACGAGACCGAGAGTACTGGATGTGTGTATGCAAGTAGTATTCAGGGTTTAGGTGAAAAACAGTAAGTTAACCAGCAAAGCAGAAACAGACAATCACACTGAATCAAAGAAACCTAAAAAAAGGAGTCTAAATTTATAGCAACCAAACGTAGGACACTTGCCACAACTACATGAAAGCAGATCACTGGGTCAGTGGCAAAATACATGCATGCTGTTTTATTTATTAGGTAATAATTGAATTCGAACAACTAATAGTAGTATTTCTATTATGTTACATAACCTAATAGTTTTGAGGAAAACCACTAGTATTGTATTCATTGGTCTTTTCTAGACCACTAGTATGCCCAACCTGAGGATGGTGCTAGAGGAAAGCCAAAGGAGTGTCATTCATTTTAAATTTCAATTTCATATGGCTTAATTTGTATCTAAATATGCTGTGAGCTTCCATACGGCCAAAAAATATATATACAAGAGGATAGTTAGAGCAATAACATTACAGTGAGGATCTGATGTCGAAAAACAGCAAATGTGTGAAAATCGAGGAGAGATTACAGATATTTTAGTTTAGATAGATTCACATTAGGCCAGTTGGATATTTGGTCTATTGCGGTGAAACAATACCTGTGTCAGTGGAGTAGGCCCGGAAGCTCTTGTCCCAGAAACCACACAGAAGGATGAAGCGGTTGTCAGCCGTGATAACAAAACACTGCGAGCTGATCTGAATGCTCTGATCCAGCAGATCTGCGATCTGCCGACGGTGAAGACCCACGTTACTGGCTGGAAGGGGACGAGAGGAGATAAAAATAAACGGAGCAATATAAAGATTACATGTTGAAAATGCACAGATGTCCAGAGAAGTATGAAACCTGGAGCGTGATCCGACAAACCCTTTACTGTTTTATATCAACTATTTTCAAAGAGCTCACACTTCAGCGCACCTCCACTAAGGTTTCAGCGCTGGGGTGCAAAGAAGATTTGTGAGGGAAAACATAAAACATCCTAGGGGTTAAGTTTATAGGGACTTCACATTTTCTATGAGAGTCTAAGAGGCTGAGTAATATAGAGCGTGCAGTCTTCACAAAATATGTACCCCACTCAAGTACGAACAGACCCAGAAAATTCATCTTGGCTGTGTAATTAAGCCGAGTTGGTTAGAAGCAAATTTACCGACATTCTCATTTCCACGAGAGGCGTCTTTTTTCTTCTCTAGAAATATGTTCGGTGTGAAGGGTTTCTTATTTGATGGGGTCAAAAGCAATGGAGAACAGGTGTCAGAGAAGACTGTCTAGAGTGGAAATTGAGAAAGTCCAGTATATCTGCTATGAATAATATTTCAACCGATTTTTAACATTCCCCAAAGCCACAGATGGCTCCACGCTCATCCTCAATTTACTGTGTTTAGCTCAGGCTCCTCCTGGAATGCAAACAGTGTAAATATATTACTGACATGAAAAATCCCAGCTACCTCCCCTAAAACACACACGCACACTCCCAGCAACACAAAAATTCATTATTTAGCACATTATTTATTCTTTAGTGTTAGAAATGAGATATACAGTAAACACTTTGGAGGATAAATATACTCCAAAACCTGTGCATTCAGTGACAAATCACACATCTGCTGAAGCACAGAACAGCAACACGCACTGAATGTGTAAATACTGATGCACAGATAAGATTTCTTTTATTCTGCCTCTACAGACGGGGCATTGAAGCAGAGAAATACAGCACAGTGCGTGCAGATAAAGATGAATATCTGGGGTTCAACCCTGGTTATTTTCAGTAGTCTTTGGAAGGGGAAAAAAAAAAAAAAAAAAAAGTGTGAATATGGTCTGATGAAACTCAGAGAGACCACAACACCCAGAGAGAAAAAACAGCCCCCCTCGCAGATGTGCATGAGATTGCAGGAGGCTGCAGGAAAGTAACAGAGCTGGGAGCAGATAGAGGTGGCTTGTCTCTCCCTGCTCTCTGCCAGCGCATCCCATACATCACTGCAGCGCGGCACTCTTCTCCTGCTCATCAACAAGTCGTGAAGGATGAGAGGCGCCCATATTGTCCTGACAGCCGTCCGCCGTGCATTCTCAATCACACATTATTACCACATTCATATTCATTTCCATTGACACGCGTCCTTTCCCTCCGCTCAAATTAAACCAAAGAGGATGCAGAAAGGGAGGGAGGAAAGGGGACGATGGAGAGGGAGAAAGAGGGGGAGTTGATGATGAAATGCCGGCCTAGGCCACAGCTCATTGCATTCCAATTTGCATGCAAATGGTTTAGTGTGAGAGCAGGGCCTATATCATCACGAGTGAACTAGGGCAGAGGCTGAGAAACAACTCTAATCTACTGTCCAGGGACACAGCCCAACAGACTGCCATGAGTCACCAAGCAGCGGGATTTAGGCACAAATCCACACAAAACCCCCATTTCATGCCCACACGAAGCCAACTCTCATGTGTGGATTCTCTACCAGTCGTAAAGGACGGCGTACCTATTAGAGGGTCGATTTCCACAGGAAGTTGGTACTGCTGGTCCTGCACCGTTGAGCCCTGATGACCTGACAGAAGAAGAAGACAGAGTGGATTAATATTGCAATTGTCTGGCCTTGCGGAGTAGGTGCTGGGTTTGAGGTCATTATAACACGCTGAAAACTATAACCATAAAGTCAGAGGCTCAAGAGTCGCTCCACAAATTAGACATCAGTGCTGTCAAAAAGCTATCGAGGCCATTCGGAGCACAAAGTATTACAAAACAAATTAATTATCCTGACAAAGTCAACTATAACATATTCACAGCAAGTGATATTTAGTCTAATTAACTCATTTTAAACTGGATTAAGTCGTCATGCATATACCCATCATGTTTAGAAAACTTTGATTGTAGAGTGAGGTAACAACTTTAACCTTTTACCACATGTTTAGCAAGTAATCTCTCACGATACAGCTTTTCATGTATTGTTTTAGCGACTGTATTTTAATTATGTTTAGCTGATATAATCATTCATTTACTTTTAACTTATGTATTTTTTGGGCAGTTTATCCTTTACATTTTGTTAACTTTTTCAGGTTCACTCCATCCATTAATTAATTGTAACAGTTTAGCTAATTTATTCACGAATAACCTGATTTTGATTTTTTTTTAAAGATTCACATGTAATTATCAGTATGAGTATTTTACACTTGTGTCACATCGGCTCTGAACTTAAAAAATAAAAATAAAAAATGAAATGTGATATGAAAGTGTGTAAACCTGCACTGCTTTCAACACACTCATAATTAGTCATTTTATTTCATGCGTTTATTCTGAGATTTTAAAAGCAGTTTTGGCAACTTTGCTCTTCAAATCATTTATTAAACTGACTCCAGTGGGTCCCTACAATTAATCCACTACTTCCAAGCAGGAAAAATTGCCCAATATGGCCAGCCTGTGGTATGCATGGATGATGTCTAATTTCAGTGAAATCTGATCAGTGTTCATCCTCATAAACTTAGATATCAAATTTAACATTTCTTCTAGGGCAGGATGGACGTTGAGTAAATAAGGTTTTGTGTAGTAAGCGGCTGATGTATGGAGGTGGACGTGGGACCTAATGCTGGCTGCTACATGTGTCACATTTGATACTGCTATCTAGTAGACACAGTCAACTGTCTCCCGAATCAACGTCCATCCTACAGAGACGAGGCAGGTCGATCTTCTGATAAATCAGAAGCTAACGTATGGAGGAGAAATGAACAGAAGCAGCATGAAAATAATTACGTGAAAGCAAACTCAGTTAAAAAACAAGGATCGTTTCTGTCTGCCTGAGATTTTATTTTTATTCATCGCTTCAGGTCATTTATTTCAATGCACGTGTTCGTGGCTTCAAGTCTCTCACCTGTCAGGCCGTGCCACTTGTTGACCGCAAAGAGGCGGTTGGCGGTGACAGTGATGATGGCAGGTGACGTCAGACCTGCCTGGGTGTTGGCCGCTACGTGTGTCACAGGAGAGTTGGATGGGAACTTCAGTACCATGATAACATCCTGCTGCATCTGCTCCGTAAACATCAGAGGCGTCTGCAGGAGAAGATACTGTTCAGGGCCCCGGGACAGACGACACGATGAAGGGGAGAGACGGGGAAATAGCCGAGGTGTGGCGCAACAGATGAAGAGCCAAACGCAAAGATGAAGAAAGCAGTTGGTGGAGGAAAAGAAAAACACAGGGAGACGGAGGAAAGAGAAGGCCAGAGAGAACGTTAGGAGGCTTGAGGAGGACAGTAGGAAGCAGCAGTTAAGCAGCACAAAAAAGCTAGCAAAGAGTTCAGTGAAGGCAAGAGTCTGCATTTGAAACAACGCTACAGTAAATGAGGAGAGAATCTCAGAACAACATTTAAGTTTTAACAGAGAAACTGAAGCACCCGAAACAAATGTCTGTTAATTAATATTTCCCCTTCAGCGTGCACAGTAATGATATTATACATCATATATTAGACATTTTATAGAAGAAGGCAAAGACGCAATAGATTTCACAGGCTGACTACAGTCTGATGTCCAGTTTGTGTAATTGTGTTCTAAATTTTTCTTTTAAATGAGGAAGACTAATTCTTCTTTTACATCTGCTCATTGTAAGAAAACACCAGATTATTAAAAAAAGAAAAGATCTTTGTGCATGTCTGCAGGGTAGAGAAGGATACATAAGTAAACATAAGTAAACAATGTATAAAACTGCTATACTGTACATGCAGTGTGTGTATATATACACACATCTTTATACAGCATCTATGTAAATGTTTTACTTTTTTTTTTTTTTAAAGATTGCAACTGATGTGCATGCTTATCAACCCAATCTGATGAACATAATTTATTACATAGACTTTAAAATATATATATCTAATAAAGAAACACCAAATTTCTCTGAGTTCAGGCTGTTTGTTTGGTTTTTACACTGTTTGTTTGGCTTCATTAAAAGCCCCCCAAATATGTTGAATTTACAGTAATAATAAAAAGAATATCCTTGCAAACAAGTAACTAATTTGAAAAACTTGTACCATCAGCTGACTAACAGACTATACAAAGAGACAGAAAATTACAGCAACTTGCTAGGTTGCATTAGATTTATTCTTGTAAAAGCTGAACAAACGGCAGGAGAGACCATCTCTAAAACAGTCATAACAAAAAAGTAATTTCATTGACCTATCAGACTGTTTCCTCTGCTTAGACAGGCTCTACAGCCATTTATAGAGTGTTTGTACTAAGCAGCTCTAACAGAAAGCTATTTTCCTCCTTGTGTGTAAAGAAGAGGAACATCAGTGTTTAACATCAGGAACAGACCTGAGTAAATCCGGTGTGTCTGACAGCTAACCAGAAGCACTGACAGTATCATTACCACCAGCATGGGCAGATGCCGACACTCTGACAACACGCTCGCACGAAAGAGGATGGAGAGAAAGTAGAGAGGAAGATCCGTAAAAAGCAAAGAGAACAGCGCGTTCTGGAGCAATATGGAGCCGCGGGGAGGGAATTAAAGTGTTTGAAAAATGGTGCCTGAATATTATGTTTGAAAACTATGGTGCGGCGGTGTAAAAATAAAAACATTACACAGGAATTCACCCGTACAGTCGGGCGCTGGATTCAAAGCAATCGTCTGCGTTCGTGTCTGTGTGTGCACGCGCACGCTGGGTGGTGGTCTACAGCCAGCTGTCAGCACCACAGGGACACCGCGCTAATAGGGACTCGTGGGGCCTCGGTCCATCACAGGCAGGCACGCTGACTAAACTCCTTGGCCCTTAAAGGGCCGTCACCATCAAAACTTCCATTTGTTGTTCTCTTTCGCTGATCATCTTTTTTTTTCTTTTTTTCCAGCTCAGGTGGAAAATCTGGCTCAGACCCAGGTTTCCAGCATGAAGCTGTGCTTTTCTCCAGAAATCTCTCTCTAAACGCACATGCACACAAATGTTTGTGATCTCTCCCTTTCACACACACCTCACTAATGATGAGTGAGGGGATGCTTTCAAAACCAAGACTATTTTCCCACAGTGGTAGATGGAGAAAGCGGACACAAGGTAAAGGAAACATGAAAAGGGGAAAATTAAACAGAACAGTTCGGGGGGGGGGGGGGGGGGGGGGGGGGGCAGAAAGGTTTTTGCCAAATGCTGACCAGAAATCAAAGACAAGAACTGGACATGTAGAAGAACTGATGATCAGCTGGTTTCTGACCCACCAGAGCCTATCCTGGAGAATTAAAAGATACTGGAGTATATGCATTCATTTTTGAGATGTTTGTCAGTGTCTACTCACCACTTGCATGGCCGAGCTTCGAGGCGGGTGTGGCTCGATTAGCAACTGGCAGGGGGTTTGTCCGAAACTCCTAATCTGAGACTCCACAGCCTGAGTGGGGAGGAATAAAAACACAGAAATAAAGAGAGATGTTAGGGTTATTTCCCTCTCACTCAAACTATTCTTTGATAATTGTGCCCTGCGATCTATTTCAATGAAACAATAACGGCTCAGTTTCTAAGTGAAAAATGGTTATATTCCACTCCGCTGTGTGTGAAGGTCATATTATTATCTGATAAATGCTACAACAATCTAAGATTAATGTCTAAAAGAAAACAAAACAAAGAGGAATACAAAAGCCCATAGAGCTAGGGAAAAATGCGTGCACTTGTGCTCAAGCACACACGGACACGGTCTACATATAAACACACTTTTTCACAGTCTGACACTCACTCTCTCTCGCACGCACACACATTTACACACAAACACCAATTTCTCCTCCACAACCACACAGAATCAGAGGAGGGCTGGGCAGGCGGACTTGTAGGCTTGGTTAGGTGGTGTTAATGAAGAGGTATAGGACCATAAATGTCACAGCAGACGCCGGCTGAGCAGCCTCTGGACATCATCACACAGCTCACTGTCAGGCCAGCTAGCACGAAGTGGGAACACGCCCACAGCACAGTATGGACAGATGAGGCTACGCCAAAGTGCTGCAACACATTTGCCCACGATACCGTTCTTTAGGTTGAAAAAAGCTAAACATTTTAATTAGTGTTACATTTATTAGCCTTGTTATTAACCAAATTATTAATAATGACCCCTCCCCAGGAGTTATCGCCACAGACGTTTACTGAACAACAAGGAGAAAACCTGGGGAAATTTCAGAAAATGGAACCAGCAAATGCTGCTTGATGCATGACTATACAAAGATGGTTAAAACTGTAGATGGCGCATTTGTGTTGATTAATCTTATTAAGGGTGTCACAAGTGCAAAGCAAGTGCCTCATTTAGGAAACATTTAGAAAAGCAATCACAGGCAGATAATACAAGCAAGCATTCAAAATTTGCATATGCACAAAATCCTCTTAAAAAACAAAAACAGAAAACGATGCGATTCAGTATTAGCAGAAATGTATATAACAATAAGAAGCAGACAATAGTAAGCAAAAGCAGTCCTGTGAGACAAACTCAGTGTGATGGATAGTTTGTAACAGGGACAGGCAGAGGGAAAATGACCAACACAAAACTGTGACAGACCCGTCAGTATGTTGGTGTGCTCTGTGACTGGCTGTGTAGGAGTGACAGCTTGTGTGTGTAGGCTGAGACGTTTGAGTCGACTTGGCGCAGCCTGAGAATGAGCTCATGGTTGAGGCCTGCGTATGGTATTTCCATGAGAAAAAAAACAAAAAAAAGTTGGGAAATGAGTCTGCTCATACCCATTGTCTGAAACTAACCAGAAACCAGAGAGGCGCGGGGAAGTAGTGATTGTAACTGTCTATTACAAGGTTTCATCAGCCTCTTTAAGACCAAGAATCCAGCAACAAAAGCTCTACATCATGTTATTTTTATGTGAACACTGGTCTTTATACTTTTGTCCCCTTTAAGAAGCCATAAAATCTCAGGTTTCCTTCTTTTTTAGTCTACTTTTATACATTTACATCTGAATAAGAAGAAAATTTACTCCAAAGCCTCTGAATAAGATGGTAATAATCCAACGATAGCTCATAAAATCCTTCGGCACAAACGCATGAGCAGTACTTCTTATGGGAGGCTAATTAAAATAGAAAAGAATTCATGCATTTATTCATAAATTGCACGACAATGGTTGTGCTTGTTCAGCAGACTGGAAGGAACAGTGTCCGTGTTAGAACAAGTGTCTGCGGTTTTGTGTTCAGGCCACAAGTGCATTTTCTACATGTGTGCAAGCATGCCAGATCTAAAAGGCGATGCTCCTGTTATGCAGTGATGTGTGATGTGCATTTATTAGCACTGGTCTGTAAGACTGGATTTAAAGGTCCGTCACAGTAAACTGATCAAACAGCACAGTGCAACACTGTGTAACACTATCATGACATTTCCCACCTCATCCACAGTTAGCCTCTTGGTGGGAGGACATGTGACATAACCGCATTATTCAAGGTCAAAATGCTGCCCATCTCTTTGACTACACAGGAAAGCATTTTGCGTAAGCTCAAAGCCACTCAACCTATCTTCATTAAGTGCATATCTGACATTTATGAGGCTGTGGAAGGTTGGAAAGTGGCTGAGTCTAGGTCAGCATGTCCTATCCCTATATGCCAATGCATGCTCAGGTGATTATATGAGGGGGCTTCCACAAGGCCAATCTCTTTTGGGAGCATTGGCCCGTGTCTGATGAAGGTTTTCTATATTCTATACATTTAAATGGCCGAGACGCCCTCGGCTCAGATGTCTCAGCCTGTCCTTTGATTTACTCAGTCGCTTGACAAGATAGATCTCCATGTAAAACATGCTGCTTTATGCAAATCAGCCCCCTCCTCCAAGCGAAAGAAAAAAAAAAGGCCCAATAGTTTTGTATTTCTCACAAGCAGGAAACTGGACAGATTGTATCATGGGTTTTAAACATCCGCCCTAAAATACTGAGACGACTCTATGCAGAGGAGGTCACATTGTCCAGTGAAAATAAACCAGCAGGTTTTATGCTTAGTGAGTGACTTTGGCTTACTGTCGAAGCAGGTTGACTCGCGTGGGCATATATTTCCCGTCTTCTGCCGAATTACGCAAACGGCATACAATTCAAACGGGGCTCTGTGTTTTGTCGCTCGTGTGAGAGTTGGTGGGATTTTCCGTAATCACATGAGAAAGAGGGGAAGCCCTGTACAACGATGAGAAGGCTACACAGGGCGCGTTTCTCTTTATACACCGAGAGGCAACACAGATGTGCATGCAAGCCATCCATGTGCACACGCGCACACACAGATGAAACCTGGGGTGAGAGAGGGGAGGCAGGAGGTAGTGCAGGAAGTAATCATGGTTTTGAAAAAAACAGCACTGGTCTCCACAGCACTCACTAATCTGTGCTGAGATATTCCAAACTTTCTCCCGGAACAGAAAAGCACACATAAACACACAACCGTGTGCATTTATGCTGATGAGCACACATAAATATACAAAGGTATACACATACCAATGAATGAATGTATACATATGCATGCATATGTAGAAACACATCAAGGTATGATCCACACAAATCTTGTGCGCGTGTATTTGTGTGTGGGCTACAGGGAGAGTTAGCCTCTGTGAAACAGCATGGCAGGAATACAGAAATCAGCGAAGCCAAAATACAGAACCCTCCAGCCCGGTCTACTGCATTTTCCCACCTAAATATACACACACAAAAACGTACACGCACACATAAATGCACACACATCTGTGAACCGCCCCCCTGACACTGAGCAGCCCCGGGGCCTGTCCTAATGCGGGCTAGTCTGGCCCAGACCACAGCTCAGACTGAAACAGTTGTCACTCAGTAATGGCATACTCTAGGGACACTTTCAGACCCCAAACCCTCAGTCCCAAAGCTCCTGCAGCCCTCAGCCACCCCCAGCGCCCAGCCATGACGAGGCCCAGGCCTGGAACTGTGTTTCCACCTTCTGCACAGACAGGGCACGTTTCCTTCCGCACAAACACAGTTGAAGGAGAGCCTTGGATTAGCTCACTGGGGCAACGCTGCTTTGGTTTATTTAACTAATTAAAGTGCTCAGGCTCGGGGAGTTTTCACCCAGCAAAGTGCAATCAAAGCATCAGCGAGAGAGCCCGCGAGGAGGAAACAACAAGAAACTTTTTTTTCCCTCCTCGAGGCAGGCTGTCTTTACAGCATTACACATATGATGACTACTGACTTTTAACATGAGCTTCTGTGCTACACTGCCACTGTAGTCTTTCAAAACATCAATTAATAATTTTAATTAAGCTACACCAATATTCATGACTACACCCTGTATTTTCCAGACATTTCAAACAAAAATATGACCCAGTGCACCAATACAGAACACTTCAAGCTATTTTAAATACTATCCAGAGACAAACTTTAGAGACAATCACACTAATTTGTTTATAGTAAAATGCTAAATGTGGTACCAAAGCCACAGACAAATAAAAACCTCATTCAGAAGCATCCAAATCCTAAGTATGCATCCTTAAAGTCATCAGTCGAAGACGCTTTTTCAATGCCACTCAAATCACAAGCACCTCCCTCTGAGGCCTGTGTGTGTATGTTGGTAGATTATCAATCCCATTGTCACTGGAGCAGCTTGGCAGAAATAGTGGAGCACCAGTGATCCAATTTTCTGCTCTGTGTGTGTGTGCGTGTGTTAAACAGAAGAATGGGTAATGGGCTGAGAGTGGAAATGACCGGTGAACCCGGATAATGAATCTGCATGTCTGTGTATGTGTGTATGTGTGTGAGAGAGAGAGTGAATAAAGGCCAAAGCACATCTGGATGGGAATTGGGGTGAATGAGGTGATAAATCAAGGATCTACCCCTGGTGCCTGCGATGCTCCAGTCACTGAGCATGAAGGGCAGCAGTACACTGGAGGCAAAGGGTGTTTTGCCTGCTTGGTGTGTTCTGAACTTATCACCATTTATACGTTAGCACCACGGTGAGTCTCTCTTAAAGGTGAAAACGTGGCCTTTTCTCGACTGTTCTGTTCTTGTATTTAGGTGGGGCACGAAACAAACAAACAATGACTAAAACTATGAAGATGATCTGTTTGAACTTTAACTGAGATCCGTCTGCTCATTTTGTTTGCCCTTGTGTTGGAGTTTTCTGTATGGATGTTTCCAGATCTCAGAAGTTGCCTACAAACAGCCACAAAAACCAGTAATAAACATGAATAATCACTTAAAAGAAAGCCAACACCTGGTTACTTTACTCTGGAGAGAAAAGAAATAGAATATGCGCCCCTCTTGGCACTAAAATGCAGATGTCAAAAAGGCTGATGGGAGCAGGGTCAATTGGCCCGCTGCTGGCTAGCTGCCTTTTACAGCAGATTGGTGAAGTTGTCAGGCCGGTGTTTGGCTGTGGGCAAGCTAGCCGTGTTTTTCTTTTCAACACTGTGTTTTGTCTGGTTGCTTTCGGGCAGGACAGTGTTACTGTGTGTGCAGCAGTACAAAGTGAGCGAGCTGAATAATGAATGAAAGCCGAGGAGGCGGCTTTAAGGCGTTAAAGTGGAACACTTGGTGGAGTGCTTTCAAAAGGTATCACACAAAGGAAAAGGCTTCGCTCAGCAATACTGTGCGGCAGATTGTTAGCTTAGCTCTCCCATGCCACTCTACAAGCACTTTAACATGGCTAATGGCATCAAAACCTTCCTGACATACAGATGCAGAGGGTGGACATGTGCTTTTATAATATAGCCGGATTAAGCATCCATCTGAGAGCACTGCTGCTCAAGAGTACTTACCTCTAATATGGAATTTTTCTCCTTACCCAGCATGGTCTGCGAAGGCAGTTAAATCAGCTACGTGTATTAAAATGTGTGTGTACATGCACGCACTGTATCACCTCTCTGAGCATGGGGTCGTTGATCGAGCTGAGGTTGACTGCGCCTTCATAGGTCAGATAATAGAAAACATTGAGGGCTCTGGCGGCTTCGGGTCCCTGCTGCTTGTAGCCGAAGATCAAATCGATCCACTGGTGAAGCTGGCAGGACACAAACTCGCTCTCCAGTGCCTTTAAAAAGAGGTGAAAACAGAGGGTTAGGTTTATCTAGGACGTCAACAGATGCAACAAAAGCCAACTCCCCTAACATCCCATTACTGAACAGCAGTTATTACTAATACCCCTCAAAGGTGAATTTCTCAGAGAAAGCGGAATATTCTTCTAATTGTTCCTCTGACAGAATCTGCCAATGATTTCTGTAATGAGCAAAAAGCACAGTAAATCCATATCTGATCATAAGAGAGCATCAAGACATTAGAGGACTCTTGTAGTTCATTAGGGAGCCATTTCAGCTTCTGTCTTTGTTCTTTTCTCTGCTGGTCGTGAGCGGATAAGAGCACCGTGTTGCTCTCCTCCAGACGTCGTCATAACGCCACAGATACAAGCCGTTTTCTCTCCTCATTAGTGGGCAAAGGAGGGAAAAAGCATTTATGGTTTCCTCATAAAAACCGGCAATTGTGTTAATTTGTGTAAAGCTGCTGGCTCACAAAAGCCCTCTAAACACAATCAAATTAGAATGAGGCAGCCCTTGATTGTCATTGCTGCCTTGTGTCACATTAATTTGTGACAAAACATTAGCCCGCGCTACACTTAAATGGCAATTTATATCATTTAAATTTTTACTGCGGAGACCAGTGCATCCCTCACTTAAATGTGACTTTCTGACAGCTCATTCTGCATCTAATTCCTCCCCACTCTGTTAATTACGACTTTCAATCAGAGAGCCGAGCACACGTCTGAAGAGGAGAGTGTGTGCGCTTTAGGTGTGATGCTGTTTTTTAACGCTGCAGCTTGACTGACTGACTGACTGAATTTGTGATGCTGTCACAAATCTCATCATCCCAGCTGATGAGAAGCTTAACAGTGAAAGGAGATAACGCAAGAAGTGCAAATGCATTTCGGTTCCCAGAGAGGAAAAAGAAAAGATCAATAAACAAAGATATAAAATGTTTTTATGGCTTAATGCTGCAATAATCAAACGTAAGCAAAGTCTGATCATCGTGTGTTTTTATTTGACTTCGCATTGCGCACAGACTGTGTGACTGTATACATTTGTAAGCGACACATTACTGCCCCTGTATTCCCCAGATGCATTCTGTATGTTTTATTTAAAATGTCCCTGTATATACAGTACCTTATGAACACATAACAGTTTTAAAATGTTTATTAGCCTGTGAGTAAGATGGATAACCACGGAGGCAATCAATCACAACTGAAATACAATAAATTTGTACGAATCCTTCGATGTAACAAAGAGCTTAATGGGAGTTTGACTGACTTTGTCCTTATAAATAAATCTCTGGTTTATAGCTAAGGTGTATCCAGCTACAGCAATGAGAATAAAAGTTAGAAAAAGCTAATCTGGAACAGGATATCTAATGAAATTTAAATTCCTGCTAAGTTGGTCTTTGAGGCTCAAAATGTTTCAAACAATACCCGACCCTACTTTAAAAAGTGCAGTCTCGTGCACAGCTTGTCACTGATGCAGCATTAAGCAGCGTGTACTGTAGGATAATGTATATTATTATTATTTATTTATTATTTTCACATGTGAGAACTGTTCTGAAAGCTGCAGATTCAACAAAACTAGCAGGCAGAGGGATCTGTGTATTCCCTACTGTCTATGATCACACTCAAAAAAACAAATCTAACCGTTAGTCTTAAGATAAAACAGAACACCCCTGGTCTAGACTCCATGTCTGTCTGCCTCTCTGGCATCGCCATATTCACATTATGTCATAGGGCAACCCTTTTTATTAATGTTACATGATAAGCCAGAAAAATCCTCTTTATTCAAACTCCCTTTAATAGCAGAGGTTCAGTCGTGCGTGTATCGTGTGTGTGTGTGTGTGTGTGTGTGTGTGTGTGGGAGAGAGAGAGACGAGAGAGTGAGCGAGAGGGAGAGATCAGTTCATTATGCACTAGGATTGACCTTTGACAGGCCCTGCTCCCCTGTTTCTAAAACTAAAGCTGGGGCTGATGGGCATTTAATGTGCACCGCAATCAACTGTCATTCAGCAAAGGGAAACAAAGAGCAGCCGTGTTATTGCAGCTCCCTCTCCTGAGGCCCGCCTTTATGGAAATCATTTGCATGATGCATTTGGAGAGGGTGAAACAGAGTAAGTGAGAATTTGTGTGCGCTCTGCTGGAATTGGAAGTGTGTATCTGTTTTTGTATTTGTTTGGTCTGTCGATGTCTCCCTGACTCAAGTCTGAATGTAGGAACTTAACCTCAGCAGACTAAAGCTTAGAGATTCAAAGAGTATCTACCTGCAGTAGAAAAGCCACGATCGTATCACGTCAAAGGTGTCGGATGTGTAAATTGCACGCAACAGCAGTGCTACCGATCATTTAGACAGCAGGTAGATTAGGATTCAACTACTTTAATCTGCCCCTTTATCTAAACTCGGGATTTTACATCATGAGCCGACATCAGAGAAAACATCTTAATATTGAGAAGCTTAAGGAAAGGTGCCATTGATCAGACTCCACTGAAGTCCAATGAGCAGAATGAAACCAACAACAAACTCATCCAACACTTAATAGTACAGCTATAGTACAGGGAGCCCCACACACACACACAAAAATGCTCACAGTGGAAAAAACACATGATAATTACACAAAGAGCTAAATACAAAAACAATCAAAATTTCTAAACCTCAGCACCAATAAAGCCTAAAATACTGAGTCATATTGAATTCAGTTGATTTTGCAGCTGATTCCAGGAGGTGAGAGCAACAAATCAAATTCAGATCAGATTCACACCTGCCAAAAACACAAATGCTAAACCTTCAAACTCTAGAAACCAGTCAGTGACATCATCCACACCATTGCATTAGGCGACACATTTCCTCATTACGATTGACATGAGCCCAGTGCTTTATTTTGTTTTGTTTTTCTTGCTCTTCCTATAAAAGCTTACACTCTGAGATCGAGACAAGTCCCCATCACTGACATTGCTTAACTGTATCACATTTAACAATGACAACTACTGCCAGCTACTTCAGTTAACCTTTTTCAAAATGTCATACTGGTGACTCATTTATTCACATTTTCGGATGGGAGGAGGGGACGCTACAGGAAAGAACAGAGTAAATACCATTTTTTCCATTTGCCTTTTCACAATAATAAAATTATATATAACTCAAAAAATACCACACAATACTATGTAGGTTCTGAGCTCATCTCAATAAATCTAATTTCGACTTATAACAAGAAGATTACACCTAAGGAACTCATATTTATAATCCATCAAAGAAACCTAAGTGAAGTACAGAAATTAGGCATGTTCTGATAACTCATTAACAATGTGTCATGTGAGCAGCTGTGGAGACGTTTCCACATGTGGTGCCACACTGTAGAAACAGTTGAGCAGAAGGTTGGGGCAGATAGTAGATTCCTGAGGTGGGATCTGGTGCCACTTTAGGAGAACCAGGCAGGATTATTGATGGGCCAATTAGCAGCCAGTGTGTGTGTCATCCCCATCCGCAGGGGACTCTCTGATAATTAATGAATAATTTAGCATGCCTTTATGTAAATGCTGATAGGGGGTAGAAGTAACTGGAATCCCACATTCCTATTGTTACAGATTTGACAAAGTACACCTTCGAAGCACAGGGGAGGGTGGGGTGGGGCGGGGGGTCCCTTTTGTTGTGTGCTCTGATTTGTTTCCAACAGCAACAATAATTTGGAATATTCTCCTAAGGAGAAGAATGATACATTTACCCAAATCATTTTTCCCCATCAAAGCCGCCATGTATTCAAATGCATATAATTATATACTCTTTGTGAACTGCATGCTTATTTTGCTTTTGTTCCAGCATGCCGTGCTGTGATGTGGATTCCAGTGAAAATGTATCATAATGAACAAGCCTCGTCTGCGTGCAAGGCTCAGGTTACTTTAATCCCTTCCTTTGTGAAACATCTGTAGCTGCAGTGTAGACTTTAAGTTTAGAAAGAAAACCCAAAACACTCAAAAAGAATGACAGTTTGACTACATGTCTGTCAATATGTTACTCTTTAGAGGGACCTGTACTCTAGACTGAGGATTTAAAGACATACAATCCTAATTTAAGACATCAGACAAGAAACACCAAGTGATTGCAATTAACCAGCTGGTGGACATTAAACCGGGGTTGCTTTGAGTCCTGAGAAGCAAAACTGAGGGCGTCTGATCTCGAGTCAGTAACCAGCCCACAGCCTCATCTTGAAAAGCTTTTTCTGCTCGCAGGTGGGAAATTTATTATCTTTATTTTAACCTCATGTGGGACCTCTTGTAGTGATTATCTTTGCTCTGCTTAAAAGTAAAACTGCGTGTCCATACTACAGGTTTACACCGGGCCTATCTGTGAAGGTTCTGTGCCTCGCAGTGGTTTGCGGTTAGCTTTATGGTCTGGATTGAGCTGGATTTCACTTCAGTCTTAACGAGGTGACAGTGAACGCTTTCCTCCTTGCCTCACTGGTCCTTAAAACCCTTTTAAGGACTTATGGAGAGCTGTCCGTAAGGATGTTAAAACATCACTTAACAAATCAATGCGCTCATTTGCATGCCAACGGTGATGCAAGTGTATGTTGCACGTGCGTGTGTCGCCGATGGTGTGGGTGTGTAATTAAAGGCACATGTTGTGTGCGGAGCCGTTGTCAGCGGCAGACTGTTTTCGTTCGTATTGATTACGGATGTATAAAACAAACACTTGTCAGATTTGGATATATTAAAATGACTGTTTAAGAACAAGCTGATTAAAAACATCCTGAAAACCCCATTCAGTACGTGTGACAGTCAAACATCGTGTTTTCACGTTTACAAATGATGATCCAAGAACACTGAATCGGTAGTCGGGACCAAGTTTTGTTTAGTTGTATTCTTTTGGGGCATTTTATTAAATCAAATCATAAATCCGCCCATCAAATTTATATTTTAGACGACATCGCTAATGGAAACCGGCCTAGTCCTTTTACCTTAGTACAGCTTTATTATCTCACGTTTTGATTCTCTTTTCCTTCTCCAAGTTCAGCAGCCCACTTTCCTTCTTCCCCCTTCTATTTGTTCTCCCACTTACCCCTTTCTTTTCCTTCTGCTTTCTCTACCAGTCATCTGATCCTAAGGATCAACTCCTCTGGAGTTTCCTTGCCCTGAGGTTGACAAGCACTCTGATTAAAGGGCTTATTAGCTTGCAGTAAATGAGAAGCTAATTGTCATTGTGAAGCACGCAGAGGAAGCCTGTAAACAGCTAGAAGAGAGGGGGGCCCCCCAACATAGAAAGGCGAGGGGGGGCGTATGACGTAAGGAATGAGATCCTTAGAGCAGCCATGCAGCTAACGAACCATTTCCTTTATTCTCATATTCACACACACCAAGAAAAACCCAGATGGGCCGCGTGTGTTACTTCAGTCCAAAACCCCACCTCCTTTCCGGCTCAGCTAATTAGACAGGTCGCAACTGTGAGAGTTCTGGATATGGTTCAGTGGAGGCACTCGTCGGCAAGTGGAACCTGAAACTCTAACCCTAATGCTCGGCTGTTCTCTCCTCCCATCTTTCTCATTATCTCCTGACCACTCTAAAAGCAAGAATATCATGTTAAGGGGTGAAAAGAAGCAGAATGAGCAGTGATTGGGAAAGTCGCCACAAAACAAACACATCATGGTGGATTTGATCCAACTTACAGCCCAGACAATGGAGTAAACACTACTGATTGGGGAGCAAATGGCACTGAATCCAAGTTAGATAGCAATAAAACTGTGGTGTCTGCGTCCTTTTAGATTTAAGTTCATGCATGATTGTAAAAATGCAAACTAAACAATGATGCCTAAAAAAAAAAATAAAGACATTATTATTATTACAATTGTTATCAAAACAACTGCTAACATCATCATTATTATTATTATTACTACAACTGGCAAGAACCAAGAGAAGCTAAATCTTAACCACTGTTCACAAGCACCTGCGAAGGACTTAACCATCTGTCCACCTCCACTCCAAAAGCCTAACAAGCTAGCAAATACTTCACCGGTGCCACAACACAATGGGATCAAGTGAGCAAAAGCTAAGTCAACAGTAAGAGCTGATTACACACAGAACCGCTGAAGAGGGCTTCTGCTTCTGGATGAAAGAATATTTGGATAGCTGTTGAGAGAGGCATTATTGTCTCAGATGATTACAGAGTTGGCTGCAGGACTGTGTGGAGGTGTGGAGGCTTCTCAGCACAGATTGGAGATGATTAGGATGAATGGCTCAACTGATCAGCTTGAGTGTAGTTAGCCTTCAAGCAGAGGTTATTAGGGTGTAGGGTTATGTGGAGCTGCAGCTTGTTAGTGCGAGACTGTCTGCGTATGTACGTGACCAGCAGCTCCAAACCATAAATACATCCTCAAGGAAACCCATGAACTATGCTCATGAAGTGTAGGAGGAATATGCATTAATTAAATGTGACGCGTTTTGCTTCATTTTCAGAAATATACTGTTACAAAACTAAATAAACACTCAGAAAATACCACACGAACGAGAGTATACAGCAAAGCATCCCTGCTCTGCGCTAAATTCTAACAAAGTGTCCTAAAAAAAACACCCTAAAATAAGATTGCATACAATTTCCATCACATAATTTTATTCATGCAATCACTGGCGCCTTTGTTTTTGAATATGTCAGCCACCTTCTGGGGTCTTTGAATGTTTACATGGCATTTCCTGGGAATCTATACAACAGCTGTATGGCTATTTCCTTCTCGTATGGATAATAGAAGTATGACAAAAAACGTCTTAAAGAAGTTATCTGCGCTCATGCTCCAAGGAACACATTAGTTTGAGATGGGGCAAAGGGCAAGTACAAGTGTTTCTTTAAATAAAGCCAGGATTACAACACGGATATTCAGGAGTCTGAGACGCAGCACAGAATAATGCTGCAAAAAAAAAGTGCCTCGGTACACTTTGGCAGAAGTAAAATGAAAGCATGGAGGAGTGCAGGAAAGGGAGAAAGACAACATTAGTGAGTGAGTATGTCAGCAGGAGTAGATCATCCCATTTCTCAGGCTCTCATCGGGTCCGCCATTACGTCATCGAAAGGGAGGATAAAGGAGGGGAGGGGGAGATGAGCAGGCAAGAGAGGGAGGCGAAGAAGAAGGGGGGACAGCTCGTAAAACACCGAGCACACAGTAAACATGTCTGCCCTTATGCATGACAATACCCCTTCAGTGAGCGCTGCCTGATATTAGCCAGATAACCTCCCTCTACCCCACGTGCTAGTTCCCATCCAGCAACAAGGCTTTCAGTGGAGACGCCAGGGGAATAGATTAGCACTAGGCTAACATGGCAAACTGTCTTCTATTACCGGGGGCCACTCTGGGATAGACGACGTTAAGGTTTTCACTCACTCAGTCATTCACAAGTGCACAAGTATTTCTTAGTGGTTAGTGGCTGGTCGCTGCAGTGGTTTACCTCAGCTCATGCATGGGTTCCTGTGGGGTTACTGTGAGAATAAGATGTGGAGGCTGGTGGGAACGGCATTATGCGAGTCCCAGCGGGTGCCTGATCAGAGAGTGCAGTACGGATGAGAGGTGAATGTAAACAGTCGTGATCTTTGACTTTGTGTAGCTGGTGGTCTGAGCTGGGGAGCGATCATGTCTGGCTGTGTGACTTGTGGGAAAAAATGCAAGACACATTTTTGTCTTCTGAGTCTACTCGCTTACATTTCAGATACAGTTCCTGCACAAATCCCGCTTTACAGTAAACTTTAGTAAAATCTTTATCCAAGTCTTTCAAGCTATGTTGTCAACTTAAAAAGAAATCTTATGTATAAGATTTTCATGTCTTAATGTAATAACAAGCCTGCTGAATAACGGGTTTCTTGATTGCATCATTTTTTGCAAAGTGTTAATGGCTGTCAGCACATAAAGCTGACAAACTTCAGATTTCAAACAGGTTGAGAGTATGAGGCTTGGGGGGTAAAGGTGATATGTCTCAAATAAATATGACATTTGTCTTTTAGCAGCCATGTAGATGTACCTCTGCGGGCAGGATTACTGTGATGACATCACAATAACAGCTGTAAGGCCGAATGACAAAGTATGAAACACACTCACATCACTGTCCACTGCAAACATAATTATTATTATATCAATATTTTCATTTTAACTGCAACAGAAGCAAAGCTAGAGTTATCCAGTGCTTGTAGAGGTTCATCTACATGAATCTAAATGCTGGAGCTTTTAAATGCACTGACATGGGAACAAAGGTCTTAAAATAAAAGCAAAGACATCACTGATAAACTCTTCAGTAATGGATAACAGAGTCACTCAAAGCTTGTTAGCAAAATCTGACTGGACCATATACACACACTATATGTGCAACTGGTTAGCAACAGAGCTAAGCTCCAGACGTTACTCTCAGACATCAGCAAACATTTATAATTCATGTTGTTATCAAGAGAGCTAAGATGTATACTAGCAGCCGCAGACTGTAATGTGTGCAGCATGTGAGGATGACTTAGGTCATAATAATCCAACATTACTGGAATAATGCACTATTCTGCCTGGCGATGCAGAGAGAAGCCTCTTGACTTCTCTAAGCTGTGCTTCAGATGTTTTCAGTTTAGCCAGCTTGCACTGAAATGATGATTATGTGTTTTGCATGAATGATTGATAGCATGTGTTTCAGTGCCCTGAGCACTCTAATGTGCTAGGGTCATATAATTACAACTTGTGGCTACAGAAGCTACTCTTTAGCAAAGCTTGCAAAGTGTTCCTTGAGATCTAAAGTAGCATATAGTACATAATGCGTTTTCAGTGACATCACAGTCACACTGAAAATCCTACAACAAGTAGTTTCTTATATTATAGCACAGGAATAAACTGTGCACAGAAATTCAACAACATGACAGTTTCACAGTTTCTGCATAGAGTAAGTAAATCAATGGGAGGCATAATGGTCGTCTTTGATGAGTTACACAAGGTTCTTTGGCATCCAACACCCACAGTGTCTTCTTGTGGCCAGCATTCTCTGTGCCGTTGCTTCTGACCAATCACTCAGCTGCCCTTTCCCATTCACAAAGAAGAAAGGCTCCCTCTTTCTGTGAGGCCAGTTTAGCTGATGCCTCTGTCACTCCTTTGAGCGAGTTGATACTTTATAAGACGGAAAAGGCCAAAAGTAAAGCATGCCCGTCTCTCCCATGTGTGAGGTTTGCAGGTCTGTCAGCAGCGCTTCAAGAGCTCAGATGACTGAAAGAAGCCAAACAGCTGAAGCAGGGACCAGCAAATAAGCACTGGAGAGTTTGGTTAAATGGCAACAGGAGAAAAAAGTAACAAGAAGCCTCGGCATGTGCATGTAATTGCAACCGTAGAGTTAAATATGTCTGATTAGACAGCTTTCCTTTTTTAATAATGAAACTATTATTGTGATTGTAACCGTATATTTCATTTTAGGCACAAGCTGTATGGTGTTTATAAAGATTTCATCCAACACCAATGTCTGTCTACATTCTTATATTAGTTTAACACTGATCTATGCACAATAAAAAAAAAAAAAAATCAGCAGTGTTTGGCTCAGTCTAGCATCAAGATATACCCACAGCAGATGGCTGCTCTAACAGACTGTAGTTTAGCCCGCCCCATCTCAGTAGCTGCACTGAAACTTGGAGCCATGACAGCACAGGTAAACACTGATATGGAGACAAATAACAGTCAAATTTACACGAGCATACACACAAGATCACCTGCTATCGCGCTAATGGTTAGCAGGCCTGAAAAGCGAGGTACGGTCGTACATAGTGGAATGTCAGAGCGGCTGACAGTGCCCAGAGAAATGTAGTTATCTGGTGGAGGAGGGATCAAGTTCTTAACCTCTCCTTCGACCCCCTGGTAAAAACAACAAGCAGCCCCTGATCTCCGTGGCATGCTGCCTCAAGACCCCTGTGTCTCCACGGGGATGTATGTGTGGATGTGTGATGGACCACGAAAAAGGGAGTGCATTTAAGTATACTGTAGGCACTTCCCTTAAGCCGCGGAGGTGCTGCTCCGCCTCCTCCCCAAAAATCCAACTATTCTTCAGACCTGTGGTTTTCAAGTGGAGCCTTCAGTGTTGTGTAAGACATTTGTTGAACAATAAACTGTCTAGGAAAAAACTTGCAGTTAATCTGTTGCCATGCAACACACTTCCTGCTAAACATTAGCGATAACTTATGACACTTCTAAAGGAAAGCATTATGTACAGGCTACAGTTTGATGGTAGGCTTATATCATTTTATTTTTTACCCCCCCAACCAACCATGCAACTCTGAACAACAAAAACAAACTGCCGATTTGCGGAGCAGCACAATCCTTTACTGAGAGAGGCTTTTAATGGCCTTTCCAGATTGGGCCCTAATTAGCTGTTAATCATCTAAGGCTCATAACCAGAGTGGAGACAGCAGGCCTGTGTGTGTTCGTAAGCGAGTGTGCATTTGCGTGTGTTTGCGTGTTCTCTCCTGCTGTCTATCCTTGTGTTGCAAAGCCATTAGCAGCAGACAAGCTAAAGAGAGCCAAACAGCCCATTAACTCCTTCACTCTTCCTCTCTCCTCTCTACCACACTCATCTCTTTCCCAACAGTGCCACAGTTGCCAGCTGACACCCTCTAATGCCAGCTATCTGTCATGACCAGAGACCTGTCCACCCACACATCCCTCCCTGTACCTTGGCGCTGTTTCTATGTGATCTGTAGCATACGACTGGGTCTCTTAAAATGGTAAAATTACAAAGACAAACTGCACTCCCACACTCACAATCCCAGCTTATTTTATTATTTTAAGTGAAACCAACAGATTCCAGGAAGTGATTCAGTCTGAATAAATTAGAAAATTATACTTAAACTGACATTTGATAGCAGAGCTTTTATTCACAGTCCCTCTGGGATGAAACCTATTTTCCTAAGCTTGTTATGTTTCTGTGCACCTACACCTGCCTGCTGGTTGCACGTTGGATCAATATCTCAGTTTGGAGAAGGAGAGAAAGAAAAAGCAGAGTGAAATTTTACCAGCTTGAAAGCAGCATATCTAGTATGGGTGCAGACCAAATAGAGTCCAAATTGCATCTGCAGTGCCAAATGGAGCACAAAGGACAGAAGCATGGGGGAAAAAATGAAGATGTAGAGGAGACCAGCACAGTTAAACCAGCGATGAAAGGCTCTTTTAGCTGTTTACAGGAGACCACATTAATGTATATATTCATACAATAAGGTTTCTGTTTCTTGGTGCATTTTTTCCCCCTTTTTTTTGTTTACAATATTATCCAAATTATGTTTGTTTTTACAATGACCGTGTTTCAACTCTACATTTGAAACAGAAATAACTCAGGACAGCAGATTTGAGCATTAAAACCGGTACTGGTTTTATTTTATTGTATTTATCCGCGACACCTTAAAGGCCGGTCCATGAAAATATTGTCGGACATAAACCGGTCTGTGGTGCAAAAAAGGTTGGGGGCCGCTGTTGTAAGGGGCTACTACAGCACTGTGAACAAGCATTAGGCAACAGTGGTGAGGAAGAACTCCCTTTTAACAGGAAGTAACTACTGGCAAAACCAGCCTCAGGAAGAGGCAGCCATCTTTTAATTTAAGAAACTAAATAAAAACAATCAAAAACTTTTTAAACTTCATGCCATTAAAAAAAAAAAAAAAAAAGTATATATATATATATATATATATATATATATATATATATATATATATATATATATATATATATATATATATATATATATATATATATACACACACATACACACACACACACACACACACACACACACACATACATATATACACATATATACACATATATATAATTTAGCACAAATGAAAACTCAACTTTTCCTCCCCGTGAGTATAAAACACTGCACAACAGCCTGCAACGCTGCCGCCACAACAAGCATCCCTCTAATACATCCACAGCGGGCTGCATGCTGACAGCCAAAAAGAGGGAAGTGTGTGATTAATGATAGCAGCATGGTCATATCAGCAGGCTAGTTAACAGACCCCCACCATAAGACTGCACAGGTCACAGAGCACACCCAGCCTCATCAGCACCCATTACTACTGTGGGCACACATCACACATGGAGCTGCCACTGCTTTTACCCCAAATATGTAACTGAGAGGGAAAAGTGGCCTGCGCTAGGCTCCAGATTACATTGCGTTATAACCCACAGTTTAGTTTTCTTCTGTAATTGTGTTTATGCAGACAGACAGACAAAATTATGAATAAGCTTTATTTGTAAGGGGACAGCTGTCCTTTCACTGTCAGTATGAAGTTAAAGATAAAAGGGCTAAAAGCATAAATGATAAGCAATTTCAACAAAACAGAAGAGAAAATGTTAACCCCCCATCGGAGGCTTCTAGATCTTCTAGTGCTGAGAAATCTGATCCAAAGTGTTACCTTAGTTTCCCAACAGTGTGTGTGGATGTTGTGTAAAGCACAGAAGAGAACATCTAGAGTATAATGAAAACACGGCAGCCAGTCTGACAACATCTGACGTGAATATACACACAGAATATTTCTGCCTTTGGCCAGGCGGACAGGAAAGGGAGATCAGAAAGTGGATACTGCATAATTATTCTGCACAAAAACACAGTTGCAGTTGCACACACCGGCATGTTCCAGATGTGCATGAACAGAGCAGAGAGAGGGACTGTGAGGCTGCATGGGGATATTAGACGGGGCAGAGCTGGATCAATTTGCTGGCAAAGCAATCTGAGAGTTGGGGAGGAGGGGGAGGCTCAGGTAACAGGAAGAACTGTGTGATGGTCAGGAAATAACACTGTCTCTTTAAATTAGCATTTCCAGCTAAGCTTGGGGCTCAGATGGTCTGCGCTATGTGTCATATGAGGAAGAAAGAAAACAAGGCTATACATGAATGACAACAACAACACTTTTTTCTTGCCTAGACTCTATGATGGCTTCAATATATTTTTAATGCACACTTGCTTTAACCTGAATCATACATGGGACACAGCATTCATGCGTCTTACCAGTCGATTAATGCGCACAAACTCTTCTGGGGTTTTGGCCCAAGGTGGCAGATCAACATCAGAGACTACAGTGCCATCCTCCATCACTCCCAGGTTGTAATTGTTGGCGTTAACAAACATCTCAGGAAGATAGTAGAACTCTGGGATCAGCTCCTGAAAGGGTAAAGCACAGACACATAAATAAACACACTGGTTATCGGGAGAAAAGCAAAAAAAAAAAAGAAAAAAAAAAGTCAATCTTACAAAGCAGTTTGAGAATCTGGAACAGTTATCAGACATGATGCTGCATCTGTAGAAAGCTCTGCATAATCACCAATGGAAATTTAGAATAACGGGAATGCTAGATCTGAACATGATGTCCAAGAAGATAAAGAGTATGTTCACCCCTGGGTCTGTGCCTCACAAAAGGCATGGTGGTCCTGAACCAGTTCAAACGATCAAGGTACCGTCCTCACATGTGAAACAGTGCTGTGTGGGTGTGAAAGGAAAGAAAGCAACTGGTGCTTCTACAGATGTCAGGGAGTAAATAAGTAGAAGCTTTACCAAAAAAAAGAGTGTAAAGTCCTGTGAGTCTTGATCAGCATATATTTGATGAGTGTGGTTTTGCAGACTCCAAGTCAAACTGTGGGCTAAGGGACGTGGACTGCCTCCCCAAATTAAAGCACATTATGTTACAACTCAAAAAGCCCTTTTGAAGTGTTGAGTAACTCTTTAAGAAGAACAAGAGCAGGGAAAATAAACACAACGAAGCGGCACTGTTTTGTATATAGATAGTATTGCTGTATTGTTTTCTGAATGGCAAAATTATTCGTGGAAATTACATGACGCTGGTCTGTTGTAAAAAGCCTCTGAGCGTGCACTCGGCTGTGGTTTCTCCCTATTCTGATGCGATTCTTTGTGTCTTAAAAAAAAAAAGTTCACTTCTGATTTCCCCCCCTCTTCCACAACAACAAAGAAAAGTCAGCTAAATTCTCGTCTTACTATGATGATTTTATTTGGCTGTCACAAACAACACAGCATGTTTTCAATCTGCACGAGAGTGAAGTGAAATGCAAGTATGACAGGAGATGTAACCCTATATGTTTAGCCATTTGTCATTCTAAACAAAGCAGAACTTGCCACAGTGAGTATAAACATTAAGATTGTGTTTGAGCTTAAAAACATGTAGATAAATCAACAACGCTTCCCAGGCTTTAGCTGTTGTGTTATTGTTGTGGGTACGTCTCACAAACTTCGACACAATCAGGACACGGGAAGGTTCAGTTCTTGGCTGTGTCATGCAAATAAGGAAAGGAAAGTGGAGCGTGAAATATATGGTATATTGCATTTTTTCCCAATAGACTGAAAAAAATGAAGGGAAAGTAAATGTCTTAAAGTGCATTCTGTCTAATGGTCAGCAGGGGGCAGTTGCAAAAAAGTCAGATTATAAAGCGTCTATGGAAAAATTACCCTTCATCCTATTTGACTGGAGAAAGCAGCAAACACTTGACACATGCATTTATACTTTCAATCACTAATTTATATTCTTAGTGAGTAAAACACAATGATCATTTGCATATTACAGTCCTCATTAGAGTCAAAAAAGATGCTTTAAGATGCTACAGTATGAGTGTGATGATGGGCAAATTCTGATCTCAAGCCAAAAAGAGAGGACTTCACAAACCAGTGGGTGATGACTTGGTCCTAATTCAAATTTTTAATATACAGTCCATGTGCTCTATGAAGACTTGACAGGTTTTGTGTAACAAAATACATAATTATATGAACTATAACTATCTTAACTACATTCACCTGCATATACAGAAAAACACTATATAGAATCAATTATGGCCATTGCTAAGGGAATTTGGTGACAAACATCTTAACAACCTAGCATTAGAAATGAACAGCCTGCCTTCAAAACTAAGTGGCGACTGGCTGACAGCTAACACTCAAAGCGAAAAAAAAAAAAAAAAAAACTAAACTCGGAAGTCAAGAAGCATTTTGAAAAGATTCAATTCTTAGCATATGTAACATGATCTTTACAAATACAAGCAAATACAGCCAAATAATAACATGCCTCTTATCAAATTAGCTGCACAATATCTCCCCCTCTCATTAATGGGGTGAAAACATCCAATCAAATGAGCAAGCAAACACACAGCTTTAAAACAACACGGCACTTCCTCACTTCTGAAATCTCTTCACTCCACAAAAGCTGACCTAAAACTAAAGGTCACCTTCTTAACGAGGCCTCCTGCTCACCCGGGTTCACCGGCTACAGCCTGCTGTAAATTTGAGCAGGAGAGAGCGGCACCCGTACACGCACGCATGCACATACCCCAACAAAACCTTGAGGGCTTCACTCCCCAACACTCAAGCCTGCCTTACATGGACCATTATGTGCAGTGGCCCTTTTGCTCCAGCCTGGTCAGAGGCCAGCCCCTCTGATCCCCAATCCTGTCCTGTCATGGGTCACTGGAAGGGGCTCTGGCCTCTGGGCTCTCCTGCTACACTTCCACTGTTGCTACGTCTAACCCCTCTTCTCTTGTGTCTCCCCCTCTGATGCCTGTGGGCTGAGGCTAGGGGTCAGGGGATTGGGGGTGGCAGGTCATTCTAGCGTCACCCAGGCTAGAGACACATTGAATCTAGGTGTTGTAGCCCATTATCACCCCTTCTTTAACAGTGGCGTATGAAAACACAGAGGCTTTTTGCCCTCTGGCAGAGACAGAGGGTTACCATCAATGGTCCCAATGCTAAAGCTAAATGGTGTACTTACCATGCTGAATTGATACATCTCACCCCTAATTCCTCTATTGCTTAAAAGAGGAATTAAGCAATATGGATGTGACTGGATTGCATCCAGTTGGTTGCACACATTCATATTTTGAGCAAAAAAAGGAGCATGAATGTGTGCATCCAACTGGATAAAGTCGACAGATTTTCATTCAAAATATGCTAAAAATTCAAGCTGAACATGGAAACAAACTGACGACGTCCAGATTTCCTCTTTGTTTTGATCTGAAGTTGAGCTCTCACAGTTTGATCCACATTGACAGGTCGAGACTAAGAGAGCAAACTAGGGCTGTTGTTGGGCTTTTGCAATCAAGCATTGGCCAGCTACACAGTAACACAATCCACATGTTTTATCAGAGGGATGCGGGAGGGGGGTAAACGCAATCAAGCGTCAAAACCCCCAACACCACTGCTGTTCCCCCATCCAGTGACCCAGTGCCAGGAGAGCAAGCAAAACTCAGCTTTGACAGAGAATGTCTGAGTGTAGTTGTAAATGTTTTAGGAGAGCAGTTAAAGTGTGCGCTGGGGGTTCGAAGGCGCTCGGTATGAGAATGACCTGTGCTGTTTCAGGGTAGATCCGTCGGCGCAGCAGAGTTTGGGGGCCCAGTGGGCAGGGATTCAAGTCCATGTTATAGCTGACTGAATCTGAGACAGACGGCTGGGACAGATGAGGATTAAACCAACGCTTTGATCAGAAGAGCAGGAAGCTATCATTGCATGGGGACAATGATTGGTAGTGACTGGACATTACTCTTTTGAAACCCTCTCTTTTTTTATGTGTGCTGGACGGGGATTTATTCTTCTGCAGCGCTCGGGACTTTATCGTCCAACTTCTGTTATTTTTGTCCCCAGATCCATAGTGAGCATGCATAAGTATGAATGGTACCTTAACATCAGATGTGTCTCTCTGGCAGTTCCTCCAAGCCCTGGATACTGAGGAGAAGGTACGGTCAGCATGATCAAACTTTCCTCCTTGGAAGTTAAGGAAGAACGTGGTGAAGGGTTCCTGGAAATTATAAAGGTTATGGTTAAGAATATAAACTGGGGAGTCTACTCCTATAACTGAAACCACCCAATTGCTTTTTCTGCAAGGAAAACATGGTTGTCAACATGTCTACAGTTTGAATACACTCTGTCAATATATTTGACCTAGAACTGACCCTTTCTGCACACCCTGTAACAAACTTAAAGCCAAAAATGGACAAGTAAAACAACAATATTCCCAGTGTGCTACTAAAATCAATGCACGTGTGCTGCTGATGCATTTCTAATCACGTATAATCTTGTTAGGGCAGATCAATAGCCGTCTCTCTGATGCAATAGCCCCCAAATGACACGGGCACACTGTGCTGTACCACAGCTATAAACTAATACTGTAAATAGCTAATTAAGTCCAGCCTGAAATGACGCAAGCCTCATTTTTTTTTTTTAAATGGTGGGACAGTGAGCAAATTGATCTTGCAGTTTATACATCAGTGTAAAATCTTACAAAATACACAGTTACTACACAAACTCATTTTCATTTAATATTTAAGGTTAAGTTTGATCTTTAAGTGAGAGTTATAAATGAGTGCTTCTGGTAAAGTGGCTTTAGAGTAAGCTGGCTAATGATGTGCAGAGATCAATGAGGTAACTCTACTGGGAGTTACAGAGACAGTGAGCTACTGGGACAATAACAGCAGAAAACTGCACGCTGGAGAAACTTAGTAACCTCCCTCTCCCCTGAGTGCAGTATGGAAAGATTGATGGCATCCATTCAACAAAGGTACTGCAAGAGAGCACTCTAGTGCAAAATATACACCGCTAATGTGCTTCAAAAACAAACAAAATCACATTTCAGTACCTGTTATTAAAAAGAAAAACCTTGAGAATTTGCATCAAGGTGAAGGTCAGACTTTTAAGTGCACTGCTTTTGCTTTTCATTTATTATCACTACATGCATGCATGCTATGCAATATTTAGCATGCATATACTCTTAATTTGATAAAACCCTAGGCCTAAGAATACATTCATGACCTCTGCATCATGAATGATCATTAAAAAAAGAATCCAATTTAAATACACTTTTAAAGAGCAAGGTAAAATTCTTGCACAAGCATAATTATTTCATTATTTTCCAGAATTAAAAGTCACAAATTCTCCTTAACACTCAGAAGTATATTTAGTCCAAACGTGCACTGCACTTACAATACGTAGCAGCCACATCAGGGTGAAGCTCGAGGTGGAGTAGTGGGTGCCGTAATGGAACTTCGGCACCTGATCATCCTCCCAGGTCTCATATCGCTCTGAAAAGAATGCTGCCCTCTTGGGGTTAAGAGCACCGATGGGCTATAAATATAAACAAACAAAAAATAGGTCAAACAGCTAAACTGAAAAATAAATAAATACGACAAAACCAGATATTAGGACAAGACACGATAGATGCGTGAAAGTTAAAAAAACACAAACCAAAGGCAGGGAGGCAGTACTGAATTTTACTGTGAATACAGGGACCACTCACTGCTGCATAATAGTTGCAAGGCGAATGAAGCTAATAACCATTGTGCTATCTCAAATGAATATTAGATGATGTTTTCCTTCAGACAGATCAATCCTTTCCCACAGAGTGCTTTTTAGAGGCTGTGAAACCGAGCCCCTGCAGCTGTAGTCTGTCAGAGAAAACTAATGTGCTCCAATGAAAGAGTGCCTACTCAGAATATCAATAGCAAGGCTGTGGGCTCCTTTAATTTTTACTTTTATTAATCTGTAACTAATACACTGGTCACCAGCCCTATTTATAGTTCAGAAAAAAATGGTTAAATTGCATTAATTTTCCATTGCTCTTAAAAAAAAAAAGCCAATAACCCTGTGCAGCTCGCCTATTATTTAAATACTCATTTATAGAAATCACTTTCAGGCTGGTTCAATTTTTATTAGTCTTCTGCAGGCTGTGCCTCATTCCCTCGAACCGCTCCATCATCTTGCTCCCTCACACACACACACACACACACATACACAGCAGATCAATGGTAATGGAATGATGCCCTTTTGAGAATGGGGGCCTAGTAGGGTGTGGATCAATTGGATCTCTTTCATATCATAGGGTGCCTGTCACAGCAAGACACATCCAGGGCAGGTCTATGATATTGATCTGTGCAATGGCTACTGTTTTATGTGGGTGTAATGGTGCATGCTTGTGTACCTGTGTGTGTACTGGGAGTGATGCACACGGTCTGCAGTTATTGCCGTTTTTTTCTGTTCAATGCATGCATTTTTTTGTTATTTTGTAAATAGTGTTCCTGTGCGTATGTGCATTTACACAGCGAATTGCCTTGTGCCACAACACTGTGCAGATCTATGTTGACAGTGATACACTGTGGGCTTCCTCAGGGCCACTGGGGTGGGTGAGTACACACAGTGAATTATACATCACACCCATTGGCCTGATTTATAGCCCTAATAACAGTCGGCTCATTAAAAAAAGAAAAGGGAGAGGAGGCATATAAAATAAAAAAAAAAAAGAAAAGACTGAAAGTGCCACAGTGACAGGGAGAGAGGGAGAATTGTGTGTGAGGGCACGTGGGGGCTGTTGGTTTGCTCGAGCCCGACATTGTTTACTGCTGTAAATTACTGTGGGGCTAGCGCTCTCAGCTTACAGTAGCTACAACAAAGCGGCAGCGACGGTGCCGTACATCAGAGCAGAGCGGCCGGCACTGCGCTGATGGAGCGCCTGCTGCTGCCCAATCACAGATTGACCCAATACGTCGTGGCAAAGAATAGCACTCTGATGAGCGCTCAGACAAATGAACCGATCACATACTTTTAACTAAAGGGTACGCTACAGAAGAAAACTGAGCCAGAGTTTTTGGTAAAGACGGGGAAAATAATGCTGGATTAGTCTTAATCTGTTCTAAATCAAGAAGGCAGCTACATATGGTGTAACAGTGACATTTTAAAGCTGCTATGGTGAGATGTATTTAAATATATATATATATATATATATATATATATATATATATATATATATATATATATATATATATATATATATATATATATATATATATATATATATATATATATATATTTATTATGTATGTTATCCTGCCTAAACTCTCCTCCGTACACAAATAATCATAGGTTTGGGAACTCAAATATTTAAAAAGCAATTTTTTATATGTAGGCATACCAAGCGAAAAACACTCCCTCAAGGAACAATAAGCACCTTCCTGAGAAACTATTATAAGAACATTACCTAGTGCTACTTTACTTTTAAAACAATAATGGGTCACAGGTGATGAAGTATAATGGCTCACTGACGATTTGAGCATCAGTAGGGCTTTGAGTCATAAATCACAAGAGCCTTTTGAAGAGAGTGTTTATGTATAATGTCCTATTTAAACAGTGAAAATGGTGTGGAGGGCCTGGGGGGATAAACATATGGGGCGAGTACGGTGAGATCAATACACCATTAGCCCATGTGTCTGTGAGCAGCATGTTATAGCACAAAAGGTACACAAGATGCTCAGTAAGTCCTATTTTCTTGCTATGTAAATGCGGAGTACATAATAGATTAACAATTGTTTAAATTATTTGTTGTGCTTCATTAAAAGTACAGTAAGAGTGGATTTATTTATTTACATATTTTTGCCTTTTATGAATAGAAATGGGTGTGCCTTTGCTGTAAGGACACCTTGAACGAACACTCAAGAAGTTCAAACAGATCAAATAACAATTTTCTTTTGTAAAGTCGCCCCCAAGATTAATTTTATCATTTAAAGTGTCAAATTTAGGTTCGGTTTTGTTATACAACGCATCTTTATGAAGAACAAGTGGATTTTTGTGGGGACGCATGTGACAGTATGCAGAACTGGGGTGCAAAAAGGGGTGGAGGAATAAAAAAGAGGTGTTAAAACACTTGCAGTCAGATCTAGCGAGAGCTTATCGTGACTACAATGTTATCTCGGGGGTCGGCGTTTGATGTCAGGTTGAGGTTAGAGTTTATGATAAGAAAGTCCCTGGGGTCAGAATGGCTCTGGTAGCAAGGAACATAAATTCTGTGTGGCCTCTGTTGTGCTGGGAATGATGACAGTGTGTGACACACACACACACACACACACACACACACACACGTTCATAGCAATTTGGCTTCTCAATGTCACTGGAGGCTTCGCAGATGACCTGTTTCTACAAGAGACAACCACCAACGTGACATTAGAGGGGGATAAGAGAGATGTGAAGGGTGAGGAAGAAAGAGAGCACGAGAGGAAAACAGAAGGAGACAAGAAAGAAAAACAATAAAGAGCAAACAAAAGAGGGGAAAATGGGAAAGTAAGCATAGTTTTGAATGGTGCAGACACACACAGAGTGCAGAACTAACTGAAGGTCACCAAATATTAGGTTGCAAAGAAAAGAAATGGGGAGCACAAATGATTGTAGGTGCAACATTGTATGGTGGGGGTTTGATTTGAAGGGCTGCACAGAGCTGCTTTGCCCTTTTCCAGACACCGCAGTCTGGCACGGTCCAGTAGTCATACATTAATATCGCACGCGTGTCAACAACATGAATAAAACAGATGTAATAAAGATTGGCTCTGCTCCCTCCCCTCCTTCTCGCTCTCTCTGCTTCCATTCTGTTCTTTAAAAAGAAAAAGGGTTAAAGGGATGGGAAATAATGTTGTTCTCCCTTTCTCACACTCTCGCCTCCTCTTTCTTTTGCTTTCTGATCGTCTTTCCGTTTCTCCTCCTTTTACCCAACTCTCCCATTCATTCAAGTCCCCGGGGCTGCGAGGCTTGACTGAGCACAGAGGCTGAGCTGTCCAAACTCCATGGCAGTGCAAAGGAGAAGAGAAGGAAGCAGAAATGAGCTTAGAAACCACGCGGGAAGGCTGCGTGGTTTTTGTGAGCCTGTGTGTGTATTGGTGGGGCAAATACAACTGTCACATTTCACCCTGTTGGGCAACATCAAGCAGGATAAACACAAGAATTATGCAGCTGCTTACAGTGGATAAAAACTACACTGGGAGGGATAAAAGCCGAGGACGGAGACACAGAGGAGCAGATTGAAAGTGAAAGCAGGACTGGGGAGAACCTAAGGGACAAGATGTTTGAATCTATGTGACAGGGAAGTGTGAAGGAATGAAAGTGTGAGGAGATGGTTCACTTGTGTTTCATAACTGTGGGATTTGTGCAGGACAATAGCGTTGCATCTGGATTATATTCTGCAGATATTTGTTCTTCCTTTCATTTCCAATGGTTGATGGCAGTTGATGGACTTTAATGAATGCTTGCCTAAAGAAACAGCAATACTAGGCTTGCTGTCCCCTAAAAAAATTAATTCATTTAAAATTGCTGCCATTACAGAATTTTCTTGCAAAACTAAACTAAATCTGCATTGTCCTTTTGAACATAGTTTATAACACGCAAACTGCCAGCAGGTCAAGTTGATGGTGGCTCAAAAAGTAGAGCCAGAAGGTCACCGGCTCTTCCTCTCTGTACCCAGCCAACCCTAATTTCTACCCATGGATCCATCTGTGTATTAGTAACAGTCCAAATGTATACCGTCATGTTTGAACAGGACTGAGCGAAAATTATGAAGAATTTTTAGAGAGTCTTCAAGAAATGCTAAAACACATTATTACTGAAACTGGACTTCCTAGATCGTCTAATCTCACCCAAACCAATGCAGACTCTAATTTACTTACTTATCGTTTTATTCAAAGAGCGATATCTTTGCAAGAAGACTAATATGTTCCACTTTGTCTCATTAGAGGACTACCTCCACGTCTGCACCTGAACAAATGACCTCCGGCGTACCTCTAAAAAGCATTTCCTCCAACAGATCCCCTGTCCATTAACACATGCTTTCTTTTGCTTCCATGGCTGATTTATTCAGTCATTTTCCTACCAGGAGCTTGACACTCGCTCAATCTTCCCACTCTAAAACTAATCCTGAGTCCTCCCACCGCTGGACTGTTCATCCACCGACGTTAGCTGGCAAGCTAAGGGGTGTGCTCTTTTTTGTTTCTGCCTTTTTCCATCTGTGTATGTACGTGTAAAAGCGAGGGAGTTAATGGGAGTAAATAATTGCGTGACTACCTACAATTATGGGGGAGAATCCTTTAGCGATGCGAGTGTGTGTATTTATGTGCCAGGGAGCATTTCAGGGCAGGTTTCATTGTTTTAAGCCCAATCACTCGATGCCTGGAGCTACCAGGGAGTATTACTTCACTTCCTGCTGTGTTGTGGAAGGTCAAACTTGAAAGAATTCAATTAGGAAACTTTGATTTATGGCCAGAAAATGATAGCTAAGCCACAAATTAGGAGCTGCAGACTGAGAAGATGAGGAGCTTACATATGTTTTAAATGCAGCAGGTCAAGATTGCCTGAACTAGCAAAAGTCAACAACTAATCATACAGATTAGATGTAATGAATACCACTTGCAGTTTTGGGAAATTTGTCACATTGTTACTCAAATTTCATATATCTGTGAGCTGATGAAAACTGCAAATCACTGCATATAGAATCACTTCATCAACATGGATAGCATGACGTTAGTAACATAAAAAAATACTAGTTTCAAACTGCACTATTATATCAATTCTTCTCAGACATCTGAAATACTTGGGTCGTTACATGGGAAAAATGCTCTGCACATGTGCAATCAGCCACCGGTGATTAAAGAGCAGGTTCACTAAACTATGATCAATGGCAATTACAAAGCAACAAAATTGACTTTAGGGCGTTAACACACAGTTATCTGTGTGTTAACGCCCCCCCTACTTTTTCGGGGAATTAAGAAGAAAAAAGATCCATTATAGTGAAATCAGGGGAGAGGATGAGTCTCCAGGCTCTTACCTTAGACAGATCTCTAAAGTTGCTGGGCAGAGTGAGGTCAAGTTCCTCTGAGTCATAGTTGGTGATGACCCATGGAAAGACTGGGTACTGGTTTAGGTCATTATAGGTACGGCCTAGAGGAAAGACAAAGCACGGGGGAGAGGGGCGACAAATATTGTTTAAAAAAAAAAAGTTAGCATCATGGACTGCTAAAATGTGCACAGCTCCTCTGTGTTACACCCTGCAAAAACATCACACAGGTGCTGAGCGGTGTCCTCACCAGAGATGGTGTTGAGAAACATCAGGTACTCAAAGTTGGATATTTCACGGCGCTGCCAGCGCTGAGTCATGTTGGACGCCTTGAACAGCTGCTTAGGTGTGGCCAGAGAGATGCGTCTATAAAAAGAAATGGAAAGCTCGATATTAAAATCTTTTGTAGCCGTTCAAATCACAAGAACAGCAGACTGCAAGAATAAAAAGCCCCAGGCTTTATTAGACTTTTGCAATCCAAATGTCATTTTATGAAAAATCTACTGAACTTACAGTCTTGCTAATTAAGAAGACAAATGCGCAATAAATTGGCTTGAATACACTTATTTACGTGCATGTGCACACACACACAGGAGGCCCCAAAGAATGATGTATGCTGCAGGACAAAAACGAATGACCCCCAATCCAATTAAAACAAAAGAAAATGATGAAATTAATCAATGTCAATGTGTGAAATTATGGTCATTAGGCCTTGCCAAAGAAAAGAAAAGAAAAAAAATGTGAAAACATGATTTCCCAAACACAAGTGTACTTTGACACATTTTTTATATTGTCACCAGGCAATTCTGTGCATCTTTTGAACTGCTTTAAATGACATTATAAATAGATATGGAGAAGTAAAGGGGAGAAAAGAAGGAATGCAAAACTGGAAACCGGTTGAAAACAGAGGGATTAGATTAAATTATGAACATATATTGGATTTGTGCTTTAATTTGTGCGTCTGTGTCTGTGTGTGCGTAACTCTGGACATGAAGCTAAATTGTGCTGTGCTGGCTGTATGAGCTGATGTGTACCGGGTTGCCCTGAGCAGCCGTCCTCAGGTCGAAGAGGCAAGGTGGCCGGCAAACTAGTATGATTAATGAGCCCAGCACACACATTCACCTGCCCTAACCCTGTGTGTTATACACACAAACTCTCTTACACCCACACCAACTCATTACTGAACGCACTTCCTCACTCTAACTTATCACACAGCCCTCACTGTTATGTCGCCACATGTCAAATTCTGTGATGCTTAATACCAAAAAGGTACAAAAAAATTAAAAATATCAACTTCTCAAAATACAACTCAAAAATGCCATCAGACGGGCTCTGGCACACCTCAGATTAAAAGAGCCAATCACAAATCTTTAATCTCATCCACATTTTTTTCCCTCAAATTGAATTTTAACCATCACCAAAGCGTCTTGAAAACTCTGTCTTGCTGTGAATTTTGTGCAAGATTTGTGCAAAACCAACACCATCGGCTCCAGCAATGCGTGCACACAGAGTGGGCATGATGTGAGAGAGGGCTGGGGGAAGGTGTGTGCCCTGCAGGCTTACAAGCAAGTATTTGCTTCACTCTGGTGGAAATAAATAAATGAACTGGACTATGTTTGTGTGAAGCCAATTATATCTGGGGGGAGCGGGGTAAGGAGAGGGAGGGAGATTAGTGACCAACCCCATGTGTACATTTTTGAGAGAAACAAGAAAAAAACTATTTGAAATTTTAAAATATTTACATAACACCACCGGAGATGTTCCATAATCCTCTTCTGCTTCCCAGTTACCATTTTTTTTCTCCCCATGAGATTGCAGTGCAACAGCAGCAAAACTTTTAAATGCCACAAACACAACAAAGCAATCGCACACGTCTAACCTGGTCTGTGGAAGGCCAAAGTTCGTGCCCACGCCAACACGAGGAAGACTGTGAACAACCTTCTTTACCGTGGCTGCATCTGGGAAGTTGAACATAACTTCCGCTGCAGAGAGGCACAAAGCAACAAACAGTTATCAAGGATTATTTCTTAAAGATTAGAAATCACCATAATGACAACTTTTGATTGCAAACTGCACGATTAAGAAGGTGAAATGGTTAAGCATAGACAATTATGGGGGATGCCTTACTCCTGTTGGCCATGAAGACTTCCAAAGCAGTATTCTGCAGGAGGTAGCGTCTGGAATAGACGGCACGAATCTCCGAGAACAGCCATTTTCCATGAAGACCTTCTGTGTAGGCTAGAATCTGGAAGACACGAAAGAGAAACCAGAGAGATGTGGATTCCAGTTAAATAATGAAAACAGAGCAAGCAATGGAAATTAAAATCAAAAATTAAAAGAAAAGGAAAAAAGAAGAAGAGAAGGGAAGAGGGAAGGGGAACAGACCAGAGGGCCGGGTTAGTTCATTTTTCACAGTGATGGCACGACGGCTCGAAGAGCACGATTAATGTCTTATATTGATCAGCCTCAATGAAAAAGAGATTCCTTTAGCGAGAGAATGGGCGCTATTCAGCCGGACGCTGTGCAGGAAATGTTCTGTTCACTAAAAGATCATCTATTAAGTGACAGTTTGCTGTGACAAGAAGCTATTTTATGCTAAACATCTGATTACAACTGGTCTCTGCATTTCCTCGGAGGTAACTGACACGGAGGTCAGACGATATTATGTTACTAAGCTCCGAATTTAAAAATGCTTCGATGAACTGAGCTTAATCTGTCCCCATGGAGACCGCGGTGGCTGTCAGAGTGACTTGTTCTGACGGCTGTCACAGCTCCTGACAGACCCGCATGCTTAGCCCTGCCCCTGTGATTTGTCCTCATACTAATCCAGCACTTAGGTTGGCTACTAACCTACTTAGCACTGCTTTGTTAACTAGGTTTTTATTTCAACCTCTGCTTTTGGTTTCAAAGGTGCCCGCTGTGATAGGGGGCGAGCAGGGGTAAAGCAGAAAGGTAAAAGGAGCACTTCATGTTGTTAAGATATGATTTTGCAGCATCTTATTAATCAAAAGTATTCAAATTTGAGCCAGCACGCTGGGCTTAGTGTTAAGCTGAAGGAGCTCATTAAAGGCAAGGGGACAGAGAAGAGGACCAGCTGAGGCCTTCAGCTAAGGAGCGCTTCCCTCGCTGTCTCTCTGAGGAATAAGACCTGCCTGCATCACAGACTCACTTCAAAGTCTCTGGAGTTCAATTAAATGTGGATTAGTGGCCTGGAGAAGCTAGCCAGCACCGCATCCTCCTGCCTCCCATCTCTCTCACAGCAGCTTCAGATGACTATACCAGTCACAGCCAGCCTAAAGCCAAACCCATTTCCAAGACATTTTTTTTTAATTTTCATTTTACATTGTAACACAATATTAGCTCTTAATTTCAATAACATCTTGATGCAAAAATGTGAATTTTATAAAGAAAGGATTTTCATCCTTTTCTCCATTTACAAACGTGACAATAAGTTGATCATGTCAAAACACTGCAGAAGGAAGGACATTGTTTTTCTGTTCTTCCATCAGAGCAGAAAAGAGATTCCAGTCTTCAGGTGTTTGATAAGTGAAAGCTTGAAGTATAACCATTCACAACTAAAGAGTGGTTTTACATAGATGCCCAGTGCTAAACTAATGAAGCTGCCAACTCTCAGCTGATAGAAAGATATGACACAAGTGAAGACACCCAGATATATATCACTGGACTGATGGATCTCCTGGAATATTGTAAACAGCATGCTGCTCTCCAAGATCATCATCCCGATCAGCAGCGCCCTCTCCCTTGCAGATGAAAAAGCAGAGTGTGTGACAACGAGTATGACGAACTATCTGTGTCGTAATGCTCGAGCTGTTCTGACCACATCTGGACAAATTACATTGGTGTGGAGGTTATTGTCCATGCTGGAGTTATGGGTGCATCAGCTTCCTCTGTGATATATAGTAGTGGAAGAACTAGATCGGTCAGCTTTAAAGAGACGGGAATGCTACAGTTACAGAACAAGGGAAAGTAATCGAAATTTCAGACTATTACAGTCTTGAATCGCAATTTAATTACACCATCTCTGGTTTACCATCTACTGGATGCCTGGTTTTAAAGTGATAATATTAATAATGAAACAATATATTATTATTGCGGCAGCATCACATTGATCAGGAGCTTCCACATCGTTGACAGATGCAGTTTCATTGAGGTTTCATTTCAAGTGGAACGATATCCACGGGCACAGGTTTGGAGCGCTCCGAGATCAATTTCACGGCGTCACGCGACAGGACACAGCCAAACAGAAAACAAAAGAACCGGTCTTGATTGCATTGCCTTCTCTCAATCTCTCCCTCTTCCTCGTTCAACCTGTTTGTGCAGCGGGCTGCGGCTCATTTCTGAAGCACTGTCGTTTGTCTTTGTCAGATGCCCAAAAGACTGCGGAATGAAGAGGGACACATGAAGAGGGGTCGGGTGACTGTGGCTATGGTGTGTAAACACACACACACACACACACACACACACACACACACAAGCTGTCACTACTGAATCTCACAGACAGTCTGTGCCAGCGAATCCTCTCCATCACCCCTCGCATCCACCCCTCTTACCAACCAGAGCATCTTTAGAAACACCGGTAAAGTCAAACACAGGGATACTGAAGGATCTAATTGAAACTGTACTGAATTAAAGAAGAGTTAAGAGAGCAGAGGAGCAACTATCAGCAACGTGGTTCAAGATAGATGAGGCTCTCAGCTGCCTTTGCAGTCGGGCCGGCTGAGTGCGTGTGTGTTTTTGGGCTGATAAGACCCTAGAGTTGAAGAGGAGAGAAGCCACTGCCAGCAACCAACGAGCCTTATTTGTCATAACGTGGAAAAATACGAATAAAATATCATTTGAATATCAATTGTGGTGTTTTAGGAAATAAAGATTTCAGAATTGCACATAAACAGTGTTTGATGAGTGGCGTAAGCATATTTGCATGTTCGGTTTAATCTACTATACATCCTCGAAGGGGAAAAAAGAGGTGATTGAAGTTCAATTTGTTGCCTCTTATTAAGTATTTCCACATGGGTGCCTCAGTTAAAGGATAATGGATGAGGGATTTATTATTACCTTTTGGTCAAATGAAGTGGTGTGGGAGATAAGGTGATGAAATTAATGAGCGGGAGGAAGAGAGGTGATCCATCAACATCAAAACGCAGACGAGGGACAAGCAATACTGCAAGAACTTGATAGAATTCATAAAAAATGAAGAAAAAATATGCATGCAAACAATGGACTGAGGCTACAGATTCCTCAGATGTCTTAAAAAGACTTCCAATACCCATGCTGTTTGTGCCTGTTTCCACTTGACTGACCACAGAATCAAGCAATCTGCAATAAACAGTTTCAGTGAACCGAGTCGCTTGGAGCGGGTTGTTTTTTTTTTTTTTTTTTTACTGCTGCATCAAATAAGAAAGAAAATGAAGAGAAACATAAATCGACATTTGATGGCTTTTCAATACTCGTAGCATTTCTGCGTATGCACCTTGTAAGTTCAGTTATATTCCCCTCTACTCTGTTCTTTACCCATATTCTGGTTCACCTCCTCCCTGTTCGCTTTAACCCCCGCCCCCTCTGACCAACACACACACACACCTTTCTCTGTTCCACACTGGTAAACGAGGCCGTGTCACCCCCCATCAGTAAATGAGTTCATCGGACTAACGAGCAAGCAAAGGGCCCCGACACACTAACAAGGGTCTGTTGGCTGCCTGTGCCTCTGGACCAATCAGGACCCTCATCAGCGTTGACACAAAGCCTCCCCGAGCCCTCTGGAGCCAATTAAGACAGATTTTGCTTTTGAGATTGAGTGATAGCAAAAAAAAAAAAAAAGGATAGAGGAAGGGAGACTGATGGACCGAAAGTACCACGATGGAAAAAGAAAGAGCCACACAGATCTACACAGTTTGAGTGTAAGGCTTCACAAAAACATGCACAAGCTTTAGTCGTGACTCACTGCAGGTTAAAACTGTGTGTGGTTTGTTTGGCGAGTAGGTGTTTGGAGGTTGCATTTGGAATAAAGTAGGCAAAGCTTTTAAGAGGAAAGCAATGCTCAACACAGGAACGCTCGATCATGTGACCTTAAGAAAGAGCAGCCACATGACTCCTCTTTCACACTCCAGCAGTTGTCCTCAAGCCTTTGTGGCTTTGAAAGCGAGTGCTTTAACAAAATGGCAAAAACATGACACTACCTCGACTTATCCATGTTCTCCACAGAATTTAAGAGAAAGTGCATCTGGATATGCAAATAAAAATATAAAAATATAAATGTGGAACACTTAGCTACTGAAGTAATCAATAGTGAGTTTAACAAAACTGATATTTCTTTGGTAAAGCCCGCCAAATTAATAGTATTTTTTATTGATTTCTCTTCTGTTCTTCATATTTACCACAGAGGAGGGAGTGGTATCAATCTTCCCATCCAACTCTAAGCAAGTTAAGAGTATTTTCCACATTTTTTCCACAAACTTAATAGGTATATTTAAAATGTAGCAAATATATTATCCATTAAACCTAGAGAGCATCTAAAAGAAAGAGTGATATGAAAGTCAGTGTTGAATATTAGACATCCTGTCATCATGCTTCAGGACAGCTAGCCCAAAATGAACTGGTAATCCCAGTTGTTCTACAGCTGTGTAACTAGTGTAATGTGTAATCACTGGTCACACATAAAGCTCTATTTGCCTTGAGGGGAGTAAAACAAACTACAAGGTCAGAAAAAAAATAAACACAACTAAGAAGCTGTGCTGGAAAGTGAGAACTGAAGCAAAATAAACAGGCCCAGCTTGCAGCATGTGTAGGGTTATGAAGCCTAAAGACTCAAAGTATTCAACTCCAAACGTCACCCAGCAAGAGTTTGTGCTCCCTGAAAGAAAGTCCCCTTTGAAAGGATCTTTGGGGCCACTTAGTCTGAATTTAGCCTAATAAGGATTAACTCCCCCCTTTTCTCAGCCCTTTTCACTGTTTGCTAACAGGTTAGCCTTTTTTCTGTCTTCGCCTGCTTGGCCTTTTTGAAGTGGGAGACAAAAAAAAGTCTTGTGTAGATTTAGGGAAATGCTACAGTGGTCTTGGGGTTAATTGGTGGTGAATTGAAGACTTCAGTGCATTAAATCATTAAAAATTGGGCATAAGCTATGAGGACGAAAGCCTTAGAAGTGCCCCAACATATAATAAGATACCAAAGTGGTATTAATTATCACTTATGATGGCAGTAGCAGGTATATACATAAAACAAGCCCCAACAGAAACTATAAGTCAAAGCCTTAGTAAATGACAGATAAAGCTTTTAACGCCAGAGTGCTAAGGATTTTAGTAAATTACAGTTTTCCTTTAAGAATGGCAAAGAACATAAAATGGGAATTTTATGCTGATATATTCAACATCAGTGCTTCCTTTTCACTCCATTGCAGGCTGGAGTGAGGCCACAAAGAGCTCAAAAGTGATGGGTAACAAAGGATGGATAAGTGAAGAGAAAAGGGCTGTGAAACTGCAGATATCCACAAACTGATAATATTCTCCTTTGCTGAAAATTCATAGTTGAATTCAATGTCTGTCATGATAATGCAGTTCGAAGCAAATGACTCAACAGTGCAAAAAAAAAAGATATAGCATTGTTTATATTTTGCAGGTGCAACAAATACAGAATATCTAGAACATGTTATGAAAAAGTCAAAGAGAATTAAGATAATTTACTAGAATTGTGTAACAAAGAAGTTCATATAGAACGCACACCTCGCACTGTGGCTAAATGTACGGCCTTTGTGATATTGCTGAGCACCTGTTGACATGGACGGGACATGAAAGAGCTTCTATACATTCCTGGATTTGTCAAGCGCATCAGTAAATGCTAGCACATCAGGAAAAGCTGGAAAAGAATGTATACGCTTTTCACTGACACTCGGAAAAATCAGGGAGACAGCCCGGAGCCTCCGCTAAAGCACAGGAGCTCTTTAGGACTAAATGCTGCTGGCCCTCTGCTCTCCTATAAGCTGCCATAGCAAACATCAGACAGGTTAAGATCACCGACCGGCTCCTATCGCATTCTCCCCGCTTTCCTTCAGTCTCCCATTTTGCCATTTACTGAAGGATAGGCTTTTTTGGGGGTATGTGTGAGGCTTTGCTGAATAAATTCTTCTCTAATCCAGCTATTGTCAGCAGCTTAAGTGGGTGTAGGGTGAAAAGTACACCCCTCTTGGGGAATTTAGGGTGGGTTGTCCGAAAGGAAAGATGAAGAAGAGAAAAGGCCTTTTTAGTGGAGAAAAAAAAAATGTTGTGGAGAGTTAAAATATTTGTACGTGACTCAATTGGTGCTCCAAATTTATCAGCGACAAGCACTTTCAGCTACACTTGGAATGACGGAAACTGAATCAACAACAGTTTTCAGTTCCGTGTGCACACGGGGCGTTATCCCATTGCTGACTCAGAACACAGGGCATTAGACGCTAGTTTTAATACTGAAACTTGACTGTTCTAAGCCAACGTTTAAGCTAAAGTTTCTTCTTTGCATATCGAGCTCACAGGGTATCATAAGCTTCAATTATGAATAATACTCTGATAAGCATAAAAAGCCATTTCTGATCTGATCTGCATGCAGCGTGTTAATGGGCAGGTAGAGTAGAGCTAGGTCTGCAAGAGAACTGCTGAAAATGCACGTTAGCTTCATCTGCAAATAATACACATATGAGCAGTAGCATTAAACAAAGTTGTGACCAGCAAAATAGCAACAAAGAGCAGAAAAAAAACCCCAAAGTATAAGCTTTGCACAAACAAACTGACCCACTCAATCTACAAATATTAAGTCATGGTCTTTGAAAGGCAAAATAAATGATTTTATACAGAAGTTTCATACGGACAAGTTTAATTTTAAGTTCTCAGCTTTTTATTCTACCATGGAGGCTGAAAAACGACCGAGATTGCTGGTGTGAAACCAATCTAACATGAACCACTAAAAAAAAAAAAAAATCAAAGATCTGTGGTGTAAAAAAAAACATGATTATTGATGAAGATGTTAAGTTAAAACTAAATCTGATTCACGATTACGGTTTGATTTTATTCAAGACCGTCTGTGTATTAAAATTGTTTTGTATTGTTGTTATATTATATTCCACAAATCCACTTTCCTCTTCCACTAGAAAAGGAGTCTTGGATGAGTAAGTAATCTCCAGACCGTCCCTCTGGTTGTGCCGTTTAAACCACACTGAATGGGTCATTAACCATGATGACAATGGAAGTACGAGAATTTAACATCCTTCTCTCTGGCACACAAGATGTCTTTACACAGATTGTGCATCAGTGTTATGAGGTTGCACATATAAAGCAACCTGTTCTTGACTTTTTCGGAAATTAAAAACATGCGTTATGTTGATGTCAAGCAATTTTACCTTTGCATTTGTAAGGAAACCAAAAAAAATGGAGACTTAACATAAATAGCTACTTGGCTTCTACAATCCATGGGTCTCGTTTTAACTTTTGATATGCAGCAGAGAGCTTTCTGACAAACCAAGAGCACATTTACAATTCCAATTTCCAATAAGCACGGCTGGACATCGATCTTTCAATCAAAGCCGCGTGCTTCTCTGACCTCAACTGAATAGCAGAGGCTCGTGAGAACAGCAGGTACACAGGTGCTGATTGTAATATCAGTAGCCTACCAGGCAGACTGGCATCCATAAACAGGCCTATCCATCAGGCTGGTGCGTTGCCTTTGACATGTGTGTCAGAGGCAGACGAAGGGAATAAATGATGGAGAGAGGGGATCAATCAAAGGAGGGGAGGAGGAGGCACCTGCCCCCTGACTGGTCCAGTCAAGCCCAGAGATGGAGCATGATGGAGGGGCTAGGCTCAGGTGCAAAAAAGGGGGGGCAGCTCTTTGTCTGGAGATGCTTGGTTAAGTGTGAGCCAGGTCAAAATGGCCACAGTGGTCTGCGGATGTGTTAAGGTCCAAAGTCAGGTCACAAACAGAGAGAGGCTGAGCGTGTTTGTGAAGAAAAGGGGGTTGTTCAGTATATTAAACGCGTGTGTGTGTGTGTGTGTGTGTGTGTGTGTGTGTGTGTGTGTGTGTGTGTGTGTGTGTGTGTGTGTGTGTGTAGGAGACATTAGTCATCATTATGTGGTGAGATGAGACTGTCTAATGGTTCTTTACGTGATTACCTATGTGGCAATCGTCTTTCCCTGACCTGTCCTACCTGGTTACCATTTGCTGCACAGATGCATCATCGGCCTGTTTTTTCACAGGAGTCACGGTTCACATTGCATTGCAAGGGTTACAACAAAAACACAAATATGCTATAACTGTACAAAACAAATTCAAGAAGCAAGCTGAATAATAAATTATTATTATGTGTAATATACCTGGATGTTTTAATTGGATTATAACACTGGTAGAAAAACGTTGAAAACAAGACTACAAATCTAGGAGCCACACAAGCTGCCCTGAAGATGTTTTTTAGCAAAGTAGTGTTTAATTCTAATGTAAACATGCTAAAAACTATCATTTTAGTATGATGAGCATTATAATAAGCGTAAATTAGCGATGAATGCTACTCTCACTACTCTCAAACTGGCGTTTGGGACAGATTTTAGAGAGAAAGGGAAGCACACATTCTGATTGTGGCTCCGAGATTTCAAGTGCGGTTTCAAGTGCATTTTACCTGTCAACCTCAGAAAACACCAGCAAATAGAAAAACGCTGCAAGAGCACAGAAAACACAGCAGAAGCTGAATAAAACAATGAAAAAAAAAAAATCTCTTAAGACTTAAAACTTTAAGTTATAAATATAACATGAAAAAAAAAAAAAATCAAAGGAACACCACTGGCAGGTTGGGTGTGGCATCGTGGATATTGACACGAATTTTATTATCACCCATGTGACTTAGAGGACGTCAGTCTCGTGTTGACACTAAAGGAAAGTCGACGCATCACCAGAGTCATGAGGTTTAAACCTGATATGAATGTTTGTAAAATAAACGACACAAAAACCTGAGGAGATATTTCAGTCTGGACCAGTGTTGGGCCAACGGTAAAATCAATACACCTAATAAAAGAAATACATAATCAGATAATGGCCGAAATCTCAAAGATGTCTAATGATAATTGCAGGTTTAATATATGCAAAGGGTCAGATTCTGAATGAAGGGTCGATATCGCGATATGTCTACTGAAGACTTCAAGTTCATTAATCATCAGTGACATAGCCTTATTCAGCTGGATGTGAGGGACTGTACACAACAGTCCATGTGGTCCATGCACTCTGAGCGAGCAACACAGATATCCAGATAATCAACTGTAAAACAGGGTGTTTCACCTCCTACTGGGCAAACAGAAATACACTTCAGAAACCTTAATTTGGTGTTATCTCCTGTAGTTGGCTTAAATAATTCCAGATTGCCCGCATGTGTTTTTTTGTTGACAAGTTCCCAAATCTGTGCGGTAACTTGACTTAAGTTGAGCATTTAGCTTATTGGATTTCCCGATGACTGGATGATCCAAAGTGGGCTGGGAAGAAGGAGCATGAAGCTTGACAGTAAGCTGGCCGTGGATGTTGGGAATTTAAAGACAGAAAATCATTTCACGCTTGTGAAATCTGTCTTTGTTAAGGGAACACTTCATGCCTTCCACCTACTGTAATTACTGCACCTGAGAACCGGGCAGAATGCGAAAGAGTGAAGGAAAGTGAAGGACTAGAAAGAGAAAGAAGGTCAGCCTAACCCTTCGCTCTACTAGTCGTTGCCATAGTGTGGCTGAGCGATTTATTGACCATCTCAGGATGTGCTCCAACCAATAGAGTGGAACAGTATGAAGGAGAGACGGTGAGAGGCCAGTATGAATGAGTGAGAGGATCTGTTTCCTTGGACTCATTGATAATGACATACCTGCTTGGGCTGTCCGTTAGTCCTATAGCACACACTACTTAGGCTCTAACTGGAAAATCAATAGGCTCCTCTCTCAGAGACCTCTGGCTGCCATGGCTCTTTGTGATTGGCAGCTCCAGCCGAAGGTCGTCCCTGGCGACCATGAGGGTTTGGTGGAGCAAGCAGCAGGAGGGTGGAGGGGGGTGATCCCCGCAGTCTGACACTTTGGGAAAGCTTAACGATATGGGACTGGTTGCCACATAACACACCAGGGTGGTTTTCCTTGACTGAATGGTCATTCATTCAGCTGCTTGAACCAACCCTGGGTAGCCGTCACCACCCCGCTAATTAGAGTTACCAATGTCTTCTCAGTGGGGATTTTATTATTGCGTACTGCAAGGCTGGACACTGACCTTTAGGACAAAACTACTGACATTCTTTCAAATGTTTTCCATCTGTGTTTTTTTTTTCTTTTGGAAGAAATATTTTGGAGAATTTGTGAATGCGCACAAAATTTTAGGGGTATTTTTTGTAGCAGTTTGCGTACAGATGGCTTCATATGAGGCATATAAACCAAATTAATTCGAGTGAAGGTATTTTGATGTTGAATAATGTGCAACAGTTTGATCCCTCGCTGGATCAGAAAGATTTACAATCGTTTACATCTCTGCCATCAATTTCTTTACAAATGCTGTGTCACAGTTCTGATTTCGTAAATATACCAAGTCACAGTACACAAGTTGATAACCATCCTCAATCTGTAAAAAAAATCTCATCTTCAAGCACTTTAATGATGGATGGAAAGCATAAACATATTTCAAAAGATTAATTTCCGCTTTTTAATCTGCAGCTGCAGCTCTTGCAACGCCCCCTTCAGTATTTTCACCCTTTACTTTATTCAGCTGTTAACACTGCAAAGTCCAAACAGTACGATAGCATGGAGCACGCTCAAACTGCACTAGGAAGGGTTACAAACGCCATCCAATCAAGCTTTTGCAGATATTCCCTTTAACCAATCAGCTGGGGGGGCAGAGCGGATTTCACTTCCTCATACATGCGATATTAGCAGTCTCCAGGAGAGGCTCTGCAACAATAACTCTGCATGCAATATTGATGGCTGGTGTCTAAACGCGGAGAGGGTGCTGTTAAACACACACATACACAGGCAAACGCACATCTGCTCTGCTCCGTGACTTCATCAGTTCTGCTATCTGCTGAGCAGATGCAGAGGCCTGCCAGGCAATTAGATGCCTGCGATGATTTTCTTTGAGCTCTCTATGGAGCTGGCAGCTGGCTCCATACGGGTACGGGAGACGGCAACAAAACGTGTGAACAAGAACATCAAAATTTACTCTCTCGGTTCACACGTGTGCGGATGTTACTCATGTGCTGTGTGTGTGTGTGTGTGTGTGTGTGTGTGTGTGTGTGTGTGTGTGTGTGTGTGTTGGGAGGCAATGAGTCACTTTCCCTGGACCTATCATGTTTCCAGAGAAATAAAGAGAGGAGAAAAAAGGGAATTATCTAAAACTGGCAGCAGTGCTACTATACCCCTCACTTCAAAGTACAAAGCAAGAAAGAGGATCAGTGTTAATGGGTGCAACTCGACTCTCAGTTTACTTTACTACTGATTATTGAGACTAACTATTAAACAAGTAGATGAACCAAATAACCAAATTATCACAGTCCCACCCAACTCCCACCTGATAAGGAACCAAATGTATCTTTGAGGCTTTGATACCAATTGTAAACTAAGGTATACAAATATTGTAGTTTATGCAGTCTGGAAAGAAGGGCAATAATTGTGTGAAAATGACAAACTCAAAGCAAGAACAGAGAGGGGGGGGGAGCGTGTTATTGTCTACTCATCAGCTGGAAGATATTCGTGCAGTCAGTTTTGCGCTTACGAGGGGATGGCTGTGGAGTCGCGCAGGCTTGGATCAAAGAGCTCTTTGACGGGATCTTCTCTACACTCAGAAATGAGAAAACCTTCCAGGAACGCTGAATGTTTTCCAGAGATGTACAGAAGAACGTATGAGTGACTGAGTGAGGTAAATGAGGTACAAACAGTTGGCATTTGCCGTTCATATATATAACAGTATGTATGAAAGAAACTATGAGGAGTGTTAAAAAAGCAGAGAAAATGCTAAAATCTCTGCTCCAACATGCGCTGACTGAGCTTCTGTTTTCCAAACTTCGATGGACATGTAGCAAGCTGAAATATAATGACGCTCCTATTCTGACATATGGCTGACCTTTGCACTTTGGCTGAAAAAAACGATTTTATTAATCCGACACGAGGTATCCATTCTATAATAAAAATGAACACTGCAGCTCAGGAACGCGTGGTGTGATAAGTGGGCCCGAAAAGATCCCTAGTGTCTATATAAAACTGTGCATTTGTGTCACCGTATATTTCATTAAACCAGGCTTAGCATCTCCTTCATAATATTTGGACACTTGCTCTCCAAGTAGGGCCGATTAATCTCTCCGGAGCTGCGAGCTTGATAATAAACAGTCATCCTGAAATCACACAGCCAGACATTTTTTCTCACTTATTTCATCTTTTACTAAATTCCAAAGCCACATTAGGATAACGGCCGCTTGAGGGAAGACCTGGCGAATATCAGTTTAGTATTTTTATCATCAGTATTTCACAATAAATCTATGTTTGGAAGCCAAAATCAAATGTCACGACGCACCAGCAACACTTCCCCTTGAATGTTTTCTTGGTGAGGAAAGTTAATCCGACACTAAAACTGTGCTATTATCTATTGGGGGGGGGGTCCTGCTAGGTTATTATTAATAAAGATAAAAACTCACTCATAGAATTTAATGAAATTAAATGTAGTTTTTCTTTAGCACTTATTGCTACACCTACATGAAGCAAAATGTGCTGTTTGCACAGGAGTGACACAAAAGCAGTATATTAAATGTGTGTGTGTGTGTGTGTGTGTGTGTGTGTGTGTGTGTGTGTGTGTGTGTGTGTGTGTGTGTGTTTTTAAACACATCTAGTTTGAGCTCAAATACTAAAAAGGTCTGAAACTTCGTTTACAATATAGTTAATAAATTACACATCATGACTAACTTCACACTTCTCAAAATTATCACCACTTGTGGAAAACGCAACATGATAAAGTCCAGAAAATGTGGCAACTGTGAAGGTTGGCTCATTAATCTGAGCCTTTTCTGAAATGTTTATGGCTTATTTCAGTATCTTTTGCATAGTTTGGCCACTTCATATCAGCGGATGGCTCCTGGGAATCATTAATGAAGCAATATTCTGCCTTATCTATAATTTAGTAACAAGTGTCAAAAGTTTTCTTTATTTTTCTTCTTTTTGCTTCAAGCTTCCTGCAAATGAAATGTAAAAAACAAACTCCATACTCGACTCTTTGAACAAAAATCCAGCAACCTTGTTTTCTCTGCAGCCTTCAGGTTGTCGCACGACAGATTCTCTGTTCATCGGTGGCAGCCACAGCAGAAGGCCTATTTGCCTCCTACCAACATTCACTCCGAGAAATACCTTCGACGTGAAGCTTCAAAGACGATGCCTGATCGCTGCTTATTATTGATTTTATCTGAAGAAAACGAGGTCACAATAATCGACAGCGTCTTTAAAAATTCTAGGCCTAATCGGAGGAGCTTTGGTCAAAATATATATTTTCATAAAATGAATCCAAGTATTTAAACTAATTTTTAAAAGACCTGAAAGTCTCATCAAATGTTTCATTAAAATCAAATTTAAGACGCACTATTATCGCAGTGTCGTTCTCTGGACGCGTGACGGGATAGAAAACGACTAAATATTACATGTGGCTTAAACATACCCTCACACCCCAGCCTCTCGTCTGTGAGAGGATGTAATGGCTTCTTTACTTCTCCAACATGCGGTGACAAAGGGACGTCTACGCAAAGACCTCTGGTTAAATTATTCAGTATATGGTCAGGGTTCACGGCGATCAAGCCACGGGCGGTGTGTGAGTGTGTGTGAGGGAAGACGCGCACACACACACACGCTGAATAAGTTATTTAACTAGACACAATGTTGTGTACTGACTATGTAAAAGATGCCAAACCAATCCCAAAAATGCATTACTTGATTAGTTAAACAGCTCATCAGGTTTAGGAAAAGTCGTTGGGGCCGATCGTTTTGGTTTCGTTCACGTCACTAAAGAGCTTCAGAGGGGAAGCTGCAGGTGCATTCGACACATTTATCCCAGCAAACAGTACACCGACAAAACGATGTCGATCGGACATTAATCAGCAAGAAGAAAAACATATATATAATAATAGTTTATAAAAGAAAATGACACATGGATGTGATATAAAAAAATCGATTTTCACAAGTAAGGAGAATTGGGACTGATTTCAGATGAAGGGGGAATAAAATAATTTTCACTTTTATTTCACAAAATAATACCAGCAGATCATACCTGGTGTTAGGTGTCTAATTCAAAACATGGAGAATACTCCCAAAATCCGCAAAACCCCGAGTATAAAAAAATTAAGTCAGCGATGATCAAGAGAGTTTTTTATGAAGAAAGTGGCGCAAAAGCCAAAAGCCTATAGACGTTGCGATTACTGAGCCTTGGAAGTCGGAGTGAGATTTTTATTTTTATTTTTTAAGATAGAGAAAGAAACTTGTTAAATTAAAAACTAGAAGAAATAGCGAGACACGTATCTGCAGAATGCAAGCAGCTGTTAAGTTAAAGATTCAAAATCTCAATCCTCAAAATGCAGGAGAAGCTGCGCGTAAAGGAGCGGCGCTGGTCGTGGAAAAAAAATGTTTTACTGTCGGCGCGGAGAGTTTACACCGGCATATGAAGTATAAACCTAAAGGTTTGTGTTTTCCTGTGTCGACTTGGGGAGCGCTGGACTGCATGCACCGTGTGCCCAGATGCTGTCGAAGCGAACTGGAGCTCTCCTGCAGGACCGTCTGCCTCTGGCAGCTCTGATTGGCTGCTTGCACTGACAGCTCTGCACATGATTGCAGGAGGAGAAGCCCGACCCCCTTCACTCTTCTAAAGGAACCATTCATAAAGTACACAAATCCAGCTCAAAGCTGAGTGTGGACGAAAAGTGAGCGGGGGCACAGAGGAGAGAATAAGAGCAAGAAGAGATGAGTTGTTATACGCGGCGTTTTAGCCTTTAGCGTCTACAGTCCGGGAAACGGATGGTGACCCACAACCTGAATATGAATCTTCTTAGCTGTGCTGGAAGTGCTCATGTCTTGGACTGATATTTAGTAAGCTATTACGTTGCATCCCTATCCGTTTCCTCCTCCTCACACTGACGTCCATCCGCTGCAAAAGCAAGGAGGAAAAAAAAAACTTTGATTACACATTTTTCCTGCACGGTGAGCGTTTGCCTCTGGCTTTACCGGTAAGCATTGGATCCGTCAAATTACTGCGACTCTCCGGTGTACAGCCCGGACCTCTGCCCGAACATGATTGCGACGCAGGCAAAGCTGGTTTACCAGCTTAACAAATATTACAACGACAGATGCCAAGCTCGCAAAGCGGCCATTGCGAAGACTATAAGGGAGGTTTGTAAAGTGGTGTCCGATGTCCTGAAAGAGGTGGAAGTGCAGGAGCCCCGCTTCATCAGCTCCCTCAGTGAGATAGATGCGCGCTACGAGGGGATGGAGGTCATCTCCCCCAATGAGTTTGAGGTGGTGCTTTACCTTAACCAGATGGGGGTGTTCAACTTTGTGGATGACGGCTCCTTGCCCGGCTGCGCGGTGCTGAAGCTGAGCGATGGCCGCAAAAGGAGCATGTCGCTGTGGGTCGAGTTCATCACAGCCTCGGGCTACCTATCAGCCAGAAAGATCCGCTCGAGATTTCAGACTCTGGTGGCACAGGCCGTGGATAAATGCAGCTACCGTGACGTGGTAAAGATGGTCGCCGACACCAGCGAGGTCAAACTACGGATCAGGGAGAGGTACGTGGTGCAAATCACCCCCGCATTCAAGTGCACTGGGATTTGGCCTAGAAGTGCAGCTCAGTGGCCCATGCCCCACATCCCCTGGCCCGGCCCTAACCGGGTGGCAGAAGTGAAAGCTGAGGGCTTTAACCTGCTCTCCAAAGAGTGCTACTCGTTAACGGGGAAGCAGAGCTCCGCAGAGAGCGACGCCTGGGTTCTCCAGTTCAGCGAGGCCGAGAACAGGCTGCTAATGGGAGGCTGCAGGAAGAAGTGTCTGTCCATCCTCAAGACTCTGAGGGACCGTCACCTGGAGCTGCCTGGACAGCCCCTCAACAACTACCACATGAAGACCCTGCTGCTGTACGAGTGCGAGAAACACCCGAGAGAGACCGACTGGGACGAGTCTTGCCTCGGAGACCGACTCAATGGTATCCTGCTGCAACTCATATCCTGTCTGCAATGCCGCAGATGTCCCCACTACTTCTTGCCAAACTTGGACTTGTTTCAGGGAAAGCCTCACTCAGCCCTGGAGGTTGCTGCTAAGCAGACATGGAGACTAGCGAGGGAAATCCTCACCAACGCTAAAAGTTTGGACAAATTATAAACTGGTTGTCAAGACTGCGGCGAAGGACATTTTTGGGATAAAATTCAAAGACTATTCTTCAACCGAGTCTCCAAGAAATGTGAAAAGAAAATCAGCAAGAAAATAATGAAGCGAACAAACAAAACCCCCACTTTTTTTTTTATATTAAATGGAGCAATTGGGCCCCTGCCGAGAGAAAGTGAAGGTACATTTTCAAATAAATGTAATAAATTTTAGTTGTCTTCTTTAAATGTTTTCACAAAGTGAAGAAACTTTTATTTAAATATATGCACAAAAATCGTTAAGTGAAAGAAGAAAATGTAGCGTGCCAAGTTCATTTTTTTCCATTATGTGACTTAAAGAAGAAATGTTAATAAAATGTTGCAAATTAAATTACAACTTGGCCTCATGTTTGGACGTCTTTGGACAGCTGAGATGGCAAATTTGGAAATCTGTTTCACTTTAGCTTTAAAAAAATTACAGGACAAAATGTAAGTTGATGAAACACAGGCAGAAAAAAAGATTAATATGATTTAGCAAATTTTTTTTTTTTTTTTTTTTTTTTAAAGGCCCATTTTAGGCCATAAGTTATTGTAAGAGTGCCAAGCTCAACGGGATTGGATTTTTTTTTTGGTTGTTGTTTTTTAAATGAATGTAAATCCACACTCTGGTGTTCATGTGTAGGCCTGGGAGCATCTGTGCTCTGTTTGAACAGTGGTACAAGCAAAGGGCCTACAGCAGAGTGAGAAAAAAAATCTAGTAATGAACTGATTTTACTATTTGAAACCTTTATTGCCACATTTACTTATATTCATTCTGATATAAAACAACACCCAACTAAACGTGGATTTTATTAAAATAACACTTAAATAAATATGATAATTTTACAGAGTGTTAGCCAACACCCACCACACACTGACAACAAACAACCACCTGTAGGTCAGCACTCCTTTTACTGACCAATATTACTAAAACAAATTTAAATCATTTTTATTTTCAAATCAGAGCATAATTTAATCCAATTTCAACTTTTGTGTTTTTCTTATAGTGATGAAACAAATGCTGCACACTTACATGATACAACTGCTAAATTAGCTGTTATAACAATGTTCTACCAATAAAGATTATTTTTTAAATTAAACTTAAAAAACTTTCAGAGGAAAATAAAAGTAGTTTTATAAAATCCAGAAACCACTGTAAAGAGAAAATAAAACAAAGACGCAGTTGGAATCCAACCTTATGGTAACTTCAACCGCGTCTCCTCTTTAACAAATGTTTAGAGAAGCTTACAAATGAACTAATAAAATATTTTTATTAATTTTAAAATAAAGCAGACATAAAAACACACAAGCTTCTGTGTGACATTTCGATGCCAGCAGGGCCTATCGGAAATCCAAGCATGTCTTCTGTAAGTGACCGTGAGAAACATGATCAATGGAGCTTGAGTCCCTTACCTTTGGATCGATGCTCTTGAAGCTGGGCTCCTCTTCATCCACCTCGAAGTAGAGCTCGGAGGCGGTGATGGACAGGGTGCCTTTTACCACCACAGCCGGAGCCACGAGCTGAGCGCTGGTGCTCATGTTTACTGGGCCTGGAGGACGGACAGAGACACATGCCGGTCACAAAACGAGCACGTCAAACTGGGGGACCACTGAGCGCTAATGCGAAGCTGTAAAAAAGAAAATCAAAAGAATCTAACCTGATGGAAAAGTTAAAAACAAACCAGGGATCTGGTTAATTCGTGAAAGTTGATCATGGTAAACGGTAAAGACACCGTTAACGTCTGTCCACTTTTAAAGCTGACGCACAATCGCGCAGTAACCAACTTCCACGGTATCACTCTTACAATAAAGCTGCCATGTTTTTAAAAAACAAAATGCTTCGGTTGTTTAAAATAATCAGCGTTTTATTGGCAAATTTAAGACAAAACCAACACACACGAAACAATAGAAGTTCACCAACACGTGTTTTTACTTTATATAATAAAACGGTGTGGGGCAAAAAAGCCGAAAACACTAAAAAAAAAAATTAACTGATTAAAAATACTACTTTGCGTCACAACTGTCAAAACTGACTGTTCGTCAGGATCCATTGATCGGTGGCTTCTGGGAGAAGCTGTATTTCATCTCTCATCAATCTTAATTTATGCCAGTATGACAATGAGAGCCTGGCTCAGGGGAGCTGTGGGTGGAAGCTCTGCCCGGCTCTGCGCATATGAGGCATTGTATTTGCAGATGTGCGCCGCGGAGCTGCGGGCTTGATTTCCCCGAGCACCCTCGCGCTCTCGCACACGGATGGAATAAACAGATATGTATATAGTCATCCCTTTGCCTGTCGTGAACCCCGTGAGTACTGACATGTTATCCATGGGCTGAAATAACATTTTTTGTTCCGTTCACTCAAAGACATTCAATTACACCTGGAGCAGACAGCTGCTTAAGAGCACAGCTAAACCTCTCCCGACAACTTCTACGCACTTCTCGCGGGATAAATCACACGATTAGACAGGATTCAGCGTTTAATCCCATTGTCATCCAGATGCATTATTTTTATAGCACTCTAAGCCCAATTACTGCAGCTTAGTCTACCGAGCGCTGTCACTACGCATAATATGCGGATTACACGGCAATAGGCCTATTAAATGAAGATTATTTAAATAACAGACATAAAAAAAGGGGGGGGGGGGGGGGCAACATCGTGAACTGGAATCTCATTCTCATTCTGCAGCTGCAGTAGCTGACCAGGCTCACATGAAGGGAATTTAAAGTTTTATCAAAAGAAAAACTACCCTCCTTCAATCAGATAATACCTCATTTCAAAAGAGCTATCCTGGGGTAAGCTGCTACTGCCAGATAAAAAAAAAATGTTTAGAGTTGCTGCTTGGGCCTGTGTGTGTGCCTGTGTGTGTACAGTATGTTTGTAAAGCAGACCTCCAATGGCAGAGGCAGGAAAGTTAAGATGCCATGGTGGCACTAGCACTCCAGTGATGTGCTATGAGAAAGTGATGCATGCTCATTAAAAAGCTGGTTTTCCTTTGTTTATAAAGGAGCTGTACACACAAATTACTCAAGTATAAATGTAAAAAGAAGCACAGCAATATAATAAAACACCAAGGTCATATTGGAAAATCACAGCCTGCTACGGAAGATAAGGAAGACACTGTTTAGATTTGTTTCGTGTATAGATTCCTCGTATTCAGTGCAGTAAATCAGAGTTGCACATGTAGCAAAAACTCAAACTACAGTGCCACCATTTCTTTATTTGGTGTGAACTGCAGGGGGAAAAATTACAACACAGACACAAATACAAACAGGGAGGTGGGGGAATGACCGAGGAGCAGGTATGGGAGGTGGTGAACACGGGCTGCTTCTTTACCTGTGACGTTCTCCAGGTCCTTGTCCTCTAGTGACGACAGAGTGTCATCATCTCCGTCAAGGGATGCCTCGCTCTCCGAGTTTTGATTTCCCAGAGCCTGACTCCTGATGGACTGCTTGCCTTTGAGAATATCGTCCTCGGATGCTAGAGTGGGAAGCAGGAGGGGGAAAGGGCCATCTTATTTTGCATTTGAAGTAATTACAGCATAAAAGTCAAGGTTGCATTTCATACTGTAGATCGACACGACACAAATGCATCCGACTTTATTTTATGACGGAGTTTAAGGAAACAAAAGCTTTCACATCAAGTCGATTTAAAAAACAAACAAACAAATAAGAAATTGATGCACATTTTTAAAAAATAAAATAAAACAAAAGAAAAGAAAAAACAGCTCTTATAAGCAATCCCCTTACACAGTAAAAAATAACAGTGGACTAGTTGTTTGTATCCATTATCACACAGTGCTTGTTTCTTTGTTGAATTAGCTTAAGCAAAATCTATTAAAATCAATTGTCAGTCTTCTTCTTCAACTCCAAGTAAAATCTTTTATTTAATTTTCAGAACATAATTTATGTTTTATAAAACGAAGAACAATCTGAGGCCTTTTAGTAAGATGAGGCAAGTTTTTTAATATGATCTGGATGTTATGTTTTTTGCTTTTTTTCACTAAAGTGAGCATTGTGTGTTTACCCTAAATGCAGCTATTTGCATTTGAGTCTTTACCTCGATTCAGCGGTTCAGTGCAGCGCTCACGTGTACTGCATTTTCAGACAGTCAGAGCTACGAACAAAATGTGAACGACACGAGACAAAACCCAAATGCAAACACAACCCTAACTGCATTTTTCCCCCATTTACCATGAAGCATAACAAACAACTTCACAGTCAGGCTTTTCAGACACATTTAAACAAAATGATGGTCACACACTTCCCGTTTTGATTTTAACTGACACAAGTTGAGATTCCAAATACATTATTTAAAAAAAATCTGCAAATCTGCAAACATTTACAGAGCCCCGTACTTCCCCAGCGGTGCATGGTAAAGATCCACAGACACAAGTTCACAACACAAAGACTGGCTGGCAAGTCTTCTACATTTGTAAACATAGCTGGCGATACAGTGAGGGCTTTCACTGCTTCTGTGCACGACTTTGTGTTCTAATCCAGCACTCAGCTGCAAGTAACCACGTTCAGTCCGGCGAGTCGCTGAACCCATATCCAGGGGATTTTTTGTCATCACCACCTGGGATTGCGGTGGAGATCAATTGCACTTCCTAAAAATGCACAGCCGTGCCGTGTAGCCGTACACTTTGAAACTGCTAGACGAGCGCGGCTAAAAAATCTCTTGTCATGGAAAATATGCAGCTCACTGATATTTAGAATGGCCTTCCTGTAATTAAGCCTCCCTGGAGGATTCTTTAGTTAGCAGCACTGAAATTACTACCAGCTCCCCTAATACGTACCACATGCCATTGTATTCGCACCAAGCAAGTGGACAGGGGACTTGTCAGAGGAGCTTAAAAACAGAAATGTATTTGAACTTCTATGCATTGCATGCTCAGCAATTATCCTCCCCCATATTAAGACGGCGCTAACACGCAGTATCAAGCCTTGAAAACCTCAAACAGCTTATTAATAGCTCTTCGGTCTATTCACTGAAGTACATGCAACACAAATAACGACAACTCAGCATATTGTGGGTGTGTGTGAGTCCATTAGCAGCTATTTTGGCTAAAGTTACATCACTTATCACCAGATACATAAAAGTGGACATAAGTGACAGGCTGTGTGCCAGCCTCCCAGCCTTCCTGTTCTTAAAGTAGGTACCTTTTTTTCTTTTTTGAATATGGTGTGTGTGTGTGTGTGTGTGTGTGTGTGTGTGTGTGTGTGTGTGTGTGTGTGTGTGTGTGTGTGTGTCTGTGTTTGGGAATTATGTGGAGCATGCAAACTCATGAAACGGAACTTCAGCTTTAGTGTACAAACATTCAGCGGCTGGAATTTAACCCACAAAGAGTGTGTGTGTGTGTGTGTGTGTGTGTGTGTGTGTGTGTGTGTGTGTGTGTGTGTGTGTGTGTGAGTGTGTGTGAGAGAGAGTGTGTATGTGACAACAATATGGAATTAACTAAAATGAACTACAACTGTTCTAATACTTATGAAACAACTCCTCCACCTCCCCCCCACTTTTTTTTAAGAACGTTTTAAAAGAAAGAAAAGGGAATTTTTTTTTAAAAAAAAGAAAAAGAAAAGAATTAAAATAATAAAACTTTAGCTTCAACATCATGGCTATTACCATCTTGTTAATCACTGTAATGTTTTTAAATTATGCCGTGATTACAAGCTATGCGTGGAGCGGGAGTGCCACATTAAGAAAAAAATGCACGGCACTTCAACCTCATCACTCATCACGCAGGGAGCAGAAATGTACATAAATCCCAACTGGTTACACTCTTTCCAGGACCCCTTTTCCCTCGCTGAGAGGTTCAACTACCTGCTTATACAACACAAGGCATGCATGGTCGCGGCAATTAAATTGTCAGAATTAACAAATTTGTTTTTAACGGGAGCGTAGCCAGGAGTGTGGTCATGAGGCGAGTATTGATTACCAGAACAGAGACATTAGTCTTCAGGTATTTACTCTGCCACCTCTGGTACACGGGCCCGGGACCAGACCAAATCAATCCCTAGAAAAGATGGTTCTTTCCAGCTGTAAATACATAACAGCCTACTCAAGCCCTACTGGCAGCCACACACTCTCCTGTGGAAATCATCTTGGCACTGTATGAATGATAACAGTTGTCTATATCTTTAACACAGAAATGCTTTTTTTTTTTTGTGTACATATTTCCCCAATCTTGAAAAGCAAAACTTGATTAATGGAAAATAAAATGCTTTTAGAATGTATCAACAAGTAAAAACTGCATTTTTCCCTCCTCTTTGCTTCCAATTTTCTGATTATGTGAGAGATGTGAAAAGCACTGCCACAAGTAGCTAGCAAATGAGGGTAAATTCAGGCTTGATCTTATGCTAAATATTTTCTTAGGGAGCGAGCTGCATTTTCCCTCCTGCATCTGATGAATATAATTACAGCCAGATATGACCTTTGTGCTCTGTTTGAAAACTCAGCCCTGCGTTCTCATCCCGAGCTGCACTTCCGTAACAAATGTCGGGTCGACTAAAACAAGACAAAAGGTTACATCAGAAAATGCATGCCGTCAGGCTTCACTGTCAAAGAGTTATTTTAATGATATATTCCCATAGTTTATCCAGGTAGTATACTCTCAGGAGGCAGCGCAGTCTTTCCAAAACTGGCCGCTGGCTATTTTTACACAGGCTTGACTTTGAAACTAAATATTGTTTGCAGGAATTTGTCTTCTTCCACCAGTGATGAATGTATACAGCACATGAGCTGAAATTATTTTAGATATAGCAGAATACCAGACCGAATACCTGAATAACCAAAACATAAGGAACTCCTTCCGTGTGAATGTCCTTTACGCTACTAAAAAAAATTTTTTTTGAAAGGCAACGATAGAGCATGAGTATGTCTGTTCTCTGTCGTTACTTAGCTGAAGGGAAAACATTGAGGAATTCAAACAGAAAGTAAAAATTTGGAGCATTGCTGCAGAGGAACAGCAACCAGCTGGACTCTGGCCTCGTTCCCCAGCTGCCTCCGCACTGCAGCCATTACTGCAGAGCAGAGGTCTCCCAGGATCCGGGGTTCCCAAACATTTATTGCTTTTAGATCGTATTCTTATTGAATCCTGTCACACCTGCCATTTGTCTTTAAGAATGATAACGCATTTAAAGGGTAGTTTTGCAGGTGACACCACTGAGGACATTTTTGGCTCGGAAATGTCCATCTTTCTATTTTATTTTTTAATTTTTTTTTCTAGGAGAAGGCAATTGATTGTGCTGGTTAATCTTGATGTAAACGCCAGGGGTGAGCTGGATACTTGCAAAAAAATGAAGAATTATATGCACTTTTTACTGCAGGAATGTGTGTAACTTAGACTCTGCTGTCAGCTGATAACTAATCTTGTAATCAGACAAAGATGGGGGGGTCTACATTATAGTGGCAAAGGAAAAAAGAAGTCAGTGTTGTTGGTGTTCACTGTCAGAACTGATTATCCAAGACCATGTAAAATATAATTATCAGTAATTCAACTCCAACTTGCGTTTTTGCTAGCATTATAATAAACTTGAAGGACCAGCACAATGTTTACTTCTAAATAATAATAGACTTAATAGCAAAAGCTAAAGTCTTAACACATCTGGAGGTTCTATTATGTTTGGGGGGATTTTGCTGACATTGCTGGGGTCTGTGTTCTCATTTAGTGGCATGAGTGATTGGACACAAAGTTGTTCTGACCAATCACCTTCATCCTGTGATCAAACACTTCTATCTTAATGGGCGTGGCTTCTTTTAAGGATGGCAAAAAAAACCCCAAAACAAACAAGGAGCTAATGGATGGTTAGATTAATATGAAAAATTATATACATTTAATTTCAACTCTAAAAGCTATGGAAAATTTTTTTGAAATGAAAAGTTCAAATCCGACAGTAATCCTTCATTCGAAAGGTGAAAAAAAGAAAATATGAGGTTGAGTGAATATTACTTACCACGTATATCAGCCACTGTTATGCAGCCAAGAAAAAAAAGAATAAATAAAATTCAATACGTCATGTTATCCACAACATCTCAGTTAAACATGTTTTGAATAAAGCAAGCCAATCGGTTTTGCATAATGGGTGGCTGCGTATGAAATTACCTGTGTGTGAAATTCAAATGTGGGTGTTTTTTTCTCCTCCGTTTTGTGGTACAATAAATCGTTTATTGCAGTGTGAGGACTAATTTTTATTGCCTTGTACCTGGTGCTACCACCAAATGAGTAAGAAAGGGTGTGCAATGAACAGGCGGGGGAGCGGGGAAGGTGGGGGGGCAAACCTGGTGGATGAGACTGACCATGTTCAGCCACAGCTTTGAGCGTAGCTTCTGAGTGACTGGATCCAAAGGGGTTCCTGACGCAGCGACGTCGCCGTCTTAAATCGTCCTCCCAGTAGTCTAGGCGCCAGAAGTCCCTCGGCCTGCTGCAACGAGACAGAGGTAGCACATGTGTTAGCAATTACCAGCCAGCATGGTATAGCAGCCCAGCATTAGCACTTGGTCCGAGCAAGCATACATAAAGCCAGCATTGTGTTTGGAGGGCTTTCCCCCCCAACTCTTAGAATTTGTCTTTAAAAACATTCACTTACACACAAGCTGAAATCTCACATCATTGTATCCCTGCCCCTGACAATGAGGCTCTCCATCCCAGAAGCAAAGGTGCTCTCTTTTTTGAGTTTTTTCACCCTCTTTTGATTCACTCATTAAGAAGAGGAGCTGAGTAAGTGTGCACCATCACAGTTCAAAGAGTAAATGACAGTGTGATCATTTTGCACACACTGTTGTGGCACGCACTTTCATTCCAGGCTCATCCAAAGCCCAGCAGGACACCTCCTGTCAGAGTTATAGCTAGCATGTTACGGAAAGGCCATTACAAACACTAGGATGGTTAGCATTACCAATATTAATGTCTGTGAGTTCAATATTTGTCCCCGATGTACATCATCCTTTACCAGAACTGATCAGTAATTATTCTGCTCTCAAGGAAAGGAAAGTGTTAACTTTTAATGAGGACGGTGACGCAGTCTATAAAAGAACTTCTATTTTTTATTACTTAAAATATTAGTAAAATCAAGAGACTGAAGGCACAACAAAGCATCACGGCAGTCATTTTTTCTATTTAAGTGCTTTTATTTCTTTTCTTTTTATTAGGAAATCAGTTCCTTAGGTAACTAGGCAGCAAGGAAAAACTAACTGTTTAAATGTAATGATGAAAAACTCAGACTGGAGGAAAAAATAACATGTTCTTGGCTATTCAGTGAGACAAAATCCTAACTGACTCAAGTCAAATAGTCCTTTTTCTTGAACTAAATGTTTCAAAGGGAGGGAGGAAAAATTAGGAAGTATAGAAATTCTCATCTGGCATTACGCTGATGTCACTGAACTGAGTTTAGAGAGCTGCTTCGCCGTTAGTGAGGTAATGTAAATGTTCTCTCTGGTGTGTGAAAAATACGTCTTATTAATCAGCAGAATCCACTCTCATTAAGCACACATTTACATGTTACATCTTTGACTATGTTGATCCTAGAAGCCAGTAAAACCAAGTCTACTTTAAGTCATCTGTGATGACAAAAAGCATCGAAGTAAAAATGTATAAAAACCTTTCGCTCATAAGAGGCTGAAGTGAATTGTGCAAAGGTTAAAGTTGTAGGAAGACACGGTTTATGGTTTCAGTGGCATTGGCTATGACGGGAGAACCCCAGCATGCTTTATGTGATCTACTACTGAACGCCGCTCCGGCCGGGAGCTCCTCACAAATCTTCAGTCCAACACCAATGATCACACAGGGGCCTCTAAAAGGGAAAAGAGCTATACGCAAGAAAATAAATACAATTTCCAAGCAGGTCCTTTAAAACCCTGCACGCCCTAGCTAATGAAAACCACTGATTATTTGATTTATCTAGATTTTTTTTAAAAAGAGGGAGGAAAAAAAATCAGTCTCAAACAGCTGGATGACAAGTGGACAGTGGCAGCTGCTCGGCATATATTTAGAGTAGAGTAGATAGAAATAATGCATGAGAAAATGTGTAGCCATGAAACCAAAAACTGGAGAAAATGAATATTGATGTTGTATATTCAGAGCTGTGAAATGAAAGCGAGCGTGTGTGTGCTGAATGCAAGCTAGACCGACGCTGGGGACAGATCTGTGCAGGACCAGATTTCTCAGCGGTGACAAAGCCTGTGCTCTGTGTTTGCATGTGATAGCCCCCGCACGCAAATGGCCACTTCATCATCCCGCCCGCAATTTCATTCATCTATGAAAATAATTATCAAGGTTGTGCAAGCCGCACACCTCTGAATCGGGATGGACTCGTCTCTCATCTCATGGAAGGTGGGGATCTGTCCGGTTCACACAATACACATTAATCCATCAGGAGGGGGAACCACTGCCTGGAGTAATTAGTCACGGCATGGAGCGGACTGCGTTTGCCACTCATATTCATCCAGGGCAGAGGCGACAGTGGAAGCCCTAATGATAGGCTGCTAGAAGAGGTGGACGTACGATGAGAGATACCTCGTCATCAATCCCCAATATGAGCGCCGCTATAACAAGAATGGAGATGTACAGCACTATGCAAACCCCTCCAACACACGCTGAGTGTGTTTCCACAAAGATAATAAATTATTCAGGGCTCATCCATCCTCCTCTGGTATCCTTGGCAGAATTTACTGAAGCACCATTCTTCAAAATAACAACAATTAAAATAACAAAAGGGCCGGCGTTGTGCTGCGGCTCGCGCCAACCACTTGTGTAATTAGTAATTAGTTCGGTCATAAAAAGGTGTCTGGAAGGCCCGCTCGTTAAGCCGGAAGAGGGAGCCGGCAGCTGATGAAAGTGGTGGAGAATCAGAGGCAGTATGAGCAGTACTTTTATGCTGTATATACCATTGCTTTCAAGCCGTACACGGGGCTGTGTGTTTGTGCGTTATGGAGGAAACGTTGAGCCATGCTAAGCTTTTCTAATGTGGACCACATTGGCTACTGATGCAACCCGGTGCACAAGAATTTTATGTGAGGCTGTAAATTCTATTTACTTTTTTTTTCCCTTTCTTTTTTTTTAAACATCTTTGGATGGAAGTTTACCAACACACAGAACAAATGGCAGAGTGCAAGTTTCTCCTTTTATGTAGTCCCGATGCTTTTTCTCTCTAATCTGTAAACAGAACAGCTACCCCTTCAATTTAATCAACTCAACACAAACCATCAACGCCACTGTGAGGAAATATTTTACTGGTTGGGCTCTTTAAGATTTCAATTGTGCTACTAAATTCTCCATTTACATCAAAACAAAGCACGCGTCCAAGTAGATCTGGCACGGTTAGGTGACATAATAAATAAATCCTTTAATTGTGAGAAGTATTCGGTCAGTATGAAGCGGTTGTATCAGGATTAATGAAATGCTTATTTGTGGGGGGGAAGTTTAGAAAAGTGGAGGGCTAAGTGAATTATATTACCTCTTCTACTATTAACTGTTCCCATGTATACACACACAAGTGGCGTCTACCCAAATAAAAATCAAGAATCAAAGTAATTTAAGGATCTCGATATGATGGCTGCTGAGTGAAATTACAATATTTAAACATGTTTTGAAAGCGTTTGTCCATAAAAGGTCTATAACACTTATTCCCAGCTCAAATATTGTGATTTCAACCAAATACAAAGTGTTTTTTTCCCTTTTTATACATAACTTAACCTTTTAAATCTGGATATGTTTTGTTTACTTTGTTTTATTGACTATTACACATGCATGCTACACTAACCCATAAGTGAGTAGGCAGCGTTTAATTAGGCAACATACAGTCACACACATATATATATTCATATTTTTATACTGTTTATTTATTAGAAATTCTCTTCTTAAAAATTTTGCCCATAGAAAAAAAGTTTAATAAGATGTAGTGCCGTCTTGACACTTTCTGAATAGGACTGCATATGACTTTATTGTCCTTGTACCAAAATCAAAATAAAGATTTAGATTTTGAATAATGTCCTCTCTATTAATAATCATAAACTACTGATATTATTGGGTTTCTAAGTACTTATTTTTGAGTCCCAGACCTTTTAACTATTAATAAATGTGGCATTTAAACATGTTAATAGATTCTGTCTGCAAGTCCTTAAAGTTTGACAGTGCAGTTATCTCTGTGCCAACATTCAGGATTTAAAGACAAGGAGAAATGATGACTGTTTTTTGGCTTTTTTGGGCTGCTATTTTCAGTTTTTGTTGTTGTTTATTTTATTTTAAAATATCATCCAACTGCCTTCCTGACCCCATTATGTTTTGTTTGATTTTAGCATTTTCTACATTGAAGGGGTGAACATGAAGAGGCAGGAGAAATCTAGGTTCGCACAGGTTTCTATTAAAAACGCCTCACGGTATGTAAATGATAAAATGACCTTTATCACAGCGAGCGTGACACGCAGAGTGAATCTACTTTCATATATCACCACAAGCGACTGCACTTTGCCACAAACAGTCATTCATAACCTTTCTGCTAAATTCATTTGGATACAGTCAATGAGACCTGCATATGCACAGGAGATTTTCCTCCCTTGCTTATTTTATATTAATGCCAGTTCCTATTGGCAGCCCTCAAATTGCTCAAACATTGCTGCTATCCCCAAGATCATTTTGCTTTGATTTGCATAAACCATGTGTTTAGAAGAAACGGGAGAGAGCGAAGAAGATTGAGGATTTGTCATGTTGAGGACTGGTTGCTGGAGGACTGGCTCTTTGTCAAACGGTGGCAGCGATCGCCTCGACGGGCTCTCCAGACTCAAATTAAAATGAAACAGGACCAAATACCTTCCCGCTGAAATTGTTGGGCATGATTAAGTCTTGCCGGAGTGATTTTCTACATGTGCATCAATGCCTATCTTTCCCGCTACAATGAGGTGTACAGGACGCCATCTACATATGTGGATGTTAATTTACCTCTGCTAATGTTGTTTACCAGATTCACCAGAGGTGATACCAGGGTCACAGACACGACGATATTTCCATCTCATCCCCTTAAATGACAGTACACATGTAATCTTGCCTACCCTTACTATTAATCACAGTATAAAGTCATTTAATTTGTCTTTTTTTAATATGAGCTTAAACCCAACATTACACGAGATCCGTAATGAGAAAATTATTAAAACGTATCTAATTAAAGAATATTAATATGTTTAGAGAGGGGAAAAAAAGAGGTCAAACACTTCAGTGCGGGTGGATTCCTTAACTAACATCTAGGAAAAGTCCCTGTATGTTCACTTGCTTTGCTTTTATCACCCTAGTGTTCACTCCCTAACACACCAGAGCGCTCAAGCTCTCATTACTGGCACAACGTAAGCCGCTACCACTCCTTCCAATTAACTCCAATTCATCCAAGAGCTTTCAAAAAGTGATCTGATAAAAGAGAGCATGATATTGCATCTCTGCAACATCACCAGCTTGTGAGGATCAAAGCACTCCCATGGGTGGATGGCAAAAGGCTGCAGACTCCCCACAATGCAATGCAGCCAAATGAAATAATGCAAATCAAGCCCTAATTACCATCAGCTTACTGTGAGGCTTCCAATTAGCGGCAATTACACTCAGAGTAAATTCACCAACAAAGGCTAGATGATTACACACTAATTATATCAGATTTCATGGGACGTAAAAGGAAAAGTGCTGGATTAGTAAAGCAGTAAATATTGACCAAAGACAGGATCGTTTACCATGCTGTGAAAACATTCAAAGAAAACCCGTTCAGCTTCAGCTCCTCTTTTTTATGCTGATAAGTATCATCTAAATATCAAATACATACTAAATAGCATCCGCAGACTTCCACTGTGACAGCAATGAAGTGGTACCATCTGTATTTTTGATGAAGAGTCACATTTTTCCTGCCATTTTGACAACATGCATTTAAGGCCATTTATCATCAGTACTGCGAGGTAATGAGGGCATCCACTGGACCGGAGTTGCATAATTCTGCCATTACTGTCCCATTGTAATAATCTTCTGACCTCTAGCTTTCAGAGCTGATCTTGAATGCTATGACAAATCTGAACACGTACCCACATTTCTAAGACACGCTCCCCCAAAGAAAAACATAGGGGAGAAGCTCAAGGTCAGCTGAGATAGGAAGTCTGAGGAAAAGGGCTTTTTTTCACCCCCAAAGGAGTCTGAAGGTCCCCATTCATAACACAAACTTGGGGTCATGTTTAACCTCGCACCTTGAACGACAAAACTAACTCAGGAGCTTGACATTAAAATAAAAAGAAGAAAAAAGAACTTTTCTTTTTAAAGAGACAAAACAAGGCAGGTGATTTCATACAAATGCTTCGAGACAAAAAAAGGAAAATTCTAAAATAATAAATCTTAGTTTATTATTTTTTAAATTACACTAAATTACAAACAATCTTTTGGGAAACTTAGTAGCACATGTGTTCCCCTCTCTTTTCCACTCTATGTAGACAGTAGGTCTATTATGCTTTTTCCTTCAGTGCCCTAAAGAACCACTACAACACTCGACAACCTCATGTAGGGCTGTCGCCTATTCATGAGCACCTCCTCCCCTCTCTCCATCATATGACTGCGTACATTACACCACTGATAATCCAGAGTGTGTGCATGTGTGTGTCAAGTGCAGCAGTAACTATAATGACCCTGTAGTTATCTCGATTTGGAGAAGAAGAAAAAAAAAATGCAATTAATCATCAGCATGTGCACACAAATTTCCTCTTTACAAATATATATTTGATCATTTTTATCAATTTGCAATATGACAATTTATGGAAGAATTAGTTTTAAATTAGATTATACAGGTGTATCAAAGTGGATTGAAGTGTTTGGACCTGAATACACTTCAGTAATAAAGAAGTCATTGACGATACAGTTAGTCTTGTTTTTATTTTTTTAACCACCATTTAAAGAAAATCAGCCCATTAATATTAGTATCAGTATTAATAACTAGTATTAACTCTAAATGTCACCGAGATTACCCGTCAAACTTATCTGGATCGAACTTGAACTCAGACACAGGGGCTGTGAAGTAAATCTACAAGTAAAGGCAATCCTTCGTCTGCACAATACTACCCTTTCTATAGGAGGGAACCTTGTTGTTTTATGTGTCCTGGTCTTCTCCTATAGCTGCACGACAAAGTGCTGGATTCTAAAGATAAAGGCAATTTTTTTTTTTTTTTTTTTTGAGAAAATGTTGAAAGTAGCAAAATAAATGACCTGCTGGTCCCATGGTGTAATTACAGTGGCTGGAAGCATACCAATCTATCAAGAGGAAGAAGGGGGGCTGACACGCTGCAAAGGGGTTAGTCAAAGGAGATAGCCTTTGACTAACTACTGGCCCCGGAACAATCGATACTCTGCAGATATTGCATCCAGGGAGAAAGGAGGGAAAAAGCCCTAAAAACTTCCCAAATGGCTTTTCATTCAGATATTGATCAGCACCCTTTTATCGTGACCTTGCTCCACCAAGGCCATATACTTTAAGGTATATGAAACTCATAAATCTGATAGTTGCTACTGAATCCTGCCTGGTTGTGAGCAGCGAGGCAGGAAGCTAGGGGTGGTGTAATTGTTCTTTCTGGTATCGTGACCTTCTTTCATACTTCCAGCTGGCAGTCCCGAACATTTCTGAGATGCCGGGAAGACAGAGAACAACAAGGATTTGAAGATAGCTATTGATTTGTGTAAATTGGTTTATGGTTTAAAATATTTTTTTAATTTCTAAAGTGATGAAATTAGAGCGTGACATTGTGTCAGATGTCTGTGTATGTTATTGCAGAAATAGCTACTAAAGTTAGCTTGCTAATTACCTGCCTCGAGCAGTCTGACTTGTGATGCGACCAGAGTGGGTGACTGTAGCAGGCAGAGAAGCAGCAATGCTGCACTGATAAACTGTATATAAAAGATGGGTCTGAAAAGTGAAATAAATATGGAAGTGTGCCTTAAACGTGAATACTTTTTCATGGCTAGCAAGGGGAGAATTCAAAAGCTAGATTCAAGCAGTAAATATTACTTAGTTTTAAAGTGACATTCATTGTTTAAATAAATAACTGGTCCCCATTTGAGTTGAACCACAGATAAAGCATGCTTTACTCTGTGACTCAAGAGCTGATATCCTATACGGATCCTGGATATGGCGAGCAAGATCTTCCCCCAAATTCTTCACATTAGTTTCAAAATAAAAGGAAGGAAACTGTGAAAAGGCTAAGATTCAGGATTTGCAAACCGACACGTGACACCACAATGGCTACTTCCATCTTTTACATACAGCCTGTAGCAGAAATGCCTCTGGTGATGCTTCCCACTGCTGGAAATGCCTTGAAGTTTGAACTTGCAGCCTGCCTTTTATTATGGTGAGTAGCCAACTGTATAGAAACAGTGTTGATATTTTTTTAGCCATTTATGATAGGCGGTTCAGACCAGTTAGAACAGCTGTAAAAGGCTAGCTCAGATATGTCAATCTACTAAACTGAAGGACATGTTTATTGGTTTTTTTAGCATTCATGGGCTGCACTGCGATTTTATTACCCACACACAACTTCAAGTGAGGTGCAATGTCACTTGGTGTGTACAGGTGTACCTCTTATTCTCTCTCACCTGCACATTAAATGACATGCTAAGGAAAGCTGTGTCATAGGTGCATATACAGTATGTGGCGAGCTCAGACATGATGCGTAACCGCTACACTACATGTTTAAAAAAAATAAAATAATAATAATAAAAATTATTTAAATGATAATGATTAAAAATACCCATTTTAACCTAAGCACTTTCTTATTGTTGTCATTTTAAGTGATCTACTAAGTGTAGTTTTTTGAGCCTCGGTCTATACCGCCTCACTTAACCATGGTAACATATGGACATCATCAGCTGTTAATATGTTTCACCATGACATGTTGTTACTATTCCTTACAGGCCCAGCCACTGTAGTGTATATACAGTAGAGGTAAATGTTATCATTAAGGCTATATTCTAATTCATATCTATGAGCCAGACTGCATGGTAGGGCCTTCGTGGCACGTTATTTTATGTAACTGATGGAACGCATGTCTGTCAAACTTGAACAGCTTCCCCAGAGATTTAAGGAACATCCTTTTTGTCCGAGTGCCAGACGCACGTCGCAGTCAGTGATTAATGAATTGGAGGTTTTTATGTTAAACCCGTTTAAGGACTTGGGTGCTGGAGACCGTCTGTGCGCTACAGAGCGTCTCGTTTACAGAGATGAACATAGCTGGAGGCAGCCTTGTATTGCTTCGCATAGTATGTTTATGCTATATGTTTATGGCTGTATGAAGGCAGATGGATGATCACAACTCGAGCCCCAGCTAATTGGTTTTGAAGGAGTCAGGACCCGGACTAAAGGAAACAACTGTCTCTGCCTCAGACGACATGGAAGCTACGCACCGCTACAGCTGCCAAAGCTCAGTACATTGGGTCATGTTTGTGTTTAGACTCCCAAGTATTTATAAGCAAACCAAAAGGCCATTAGCAGTTAAAAATTAGTAGCTAATTCTACACAAGGAAACGGTTTTTCCCCCATATAAATCAACTTAGTCGTATTTTAGGGCTTATCCCATTTTAAATGAAATGTTAAAGCCAACCCATTTTGGCTTTTAAAACTGAAACTTAATGATTTAATAATAGATTTGGATTGCAAAAAGTAATCCAACTGGAAATAGTTTTTTTTTTTTTTTTTTTTTTTTTTAAAATCACTCAATAAAGAATGATCTGTTTATTCTTTATCCAAACACAAAGCAAGTCAGGGTGTCTGATAGATACACAGCTATGTACTCGCTCAACATTTAACATTCAGATTTGCAAAATCGATCATCTAAATGGCTCTGTGAAAGGATGGTGTAGAGAAATGCCACCATCTTTGTCTCCATCTAAACTTTTGATCCTCCTGTAACAGATCTCTCTCTCTCTCCAATGCTTTGTTTCATCCATCTCCCCATCTCGCTCTCTCTCCCCGTCTTCCTGCCCCTCTCGTGTCACGCATTTCCGAGAGTCAGTGTATTCTAAACTGTTATGCTCTTGTTTCCTATGGTTATAATCTCCAATGACATGCCAGAGTCCCATTTCCTTTTTCAGCCCTGCATCCACAGTACCAGTGCAGCCTTAATGTACAGTGTGTCCATAAAGCGAGCACGCAACGCAGTGCAGACACTGTGCAGACCTCAGCTTTAACACATGCATTACATTCAGTATTATGTATCATAATTGTGATTTAAGTCAGGAATGAAAGCGTACAAGTGGAGATTAATCTGGCTGCCGCAGCTTCTCATGCGGTCGTTTACTGAAATAAACAAATAAATAAAATGTGAACATTCTCACCGTAGTAACAGTAACTCTATGATGTGTCATAAGAATTTATTGTAATTCAGAGATTTGTATTTGGCATCTTATTTCAGTGCTTCTCAAGTAGACACTGCCAAAACAAACAAACAAACAAACAAACAAACAAACAAAAAAACAAAAAAACACTGATTATTGTGATTTCTGAGTTTCCCATTCTGACAACATGACAAAAAGCATTCATGACATGTGGTGATTTTTGGTTGGGCTACAGGAAATTTTGACCATGATCTGTGCTCAGAAAGTTAGTTAATTCAATCTAAAACTAGTTCGATCTCATTATATTTAAAAATATTACATGTAAAATGACTAGAGAAACTCATTTCTAATGAAAGTGTTAGTTCCAACAGTAACAAGCAGCAGAGGTTTGTGGTCGTGAATGAAGGAGGACGACTAAATACTGCGCCTGTGCTCAAACAGCATTAACATAAGACACACAACACTACTGCCCATACCGTAACAGCTGAAGCAAAGCAAAACTGGAATAAATCCAATCATTTAACAACTGAAGTGGCATGCCAGTGTCTCCACGGCATTTTGTGCGTCTCATGTCATGATGTATCACTGCCTAAAAAGGAGGGGGAAAAAAAGCTTTTCTGGGAATGTTAAGCTCCGGCCTCTTTCCCCTCAACGGTGCACTGGTGAAATGACGTAGCACAAGATAAAATAGTAATGCTAATATCAATAGTTTGTCCATTACAGGTCAGCTAACTGTCCACTGGAACAGTTACAAAGCTGTTGGTTTTCGATCTCACAAGGCCGATCAATACGGGGGCATACTGTTTCAATTTTGCCGGCATTGATTTTCTCTATAACACTCCAACCCTAAAGCATTCATCTTTCTGAAGGAAGGAAGATTTGATTTACTGAAGAAAAATTGGAGTGCACATCACAAAGATTTTTTGCCGGGCGGGAGTGTGACATGCCAAAAGATGGATGTCCCTTGGCTGGGAAGCCTCTAGCCTAAGGGCGTCCATTAGAGCAGCGGTGCTGCAGAAAATGAGCTGCTTATATGAGGAAGGAGGAGCAGAGGGAGAGGAGTCGGTGCTCAAGGTGTGTGTGTGTGTGTGTGTGTGTGTCTGAAGGGGCTCGCTGTAGGTGAGGATTTTTGAAGTAAAGTGGAAATAAAAGGATACCGTTGCAAGCTTGCACGTGCAACTTGAATAATGTTTGCATTTGTCTCAGAGAGACTGGTGACATCAATAAACAACTGCTCTGGTTAAAAAAAAAAAAAAAAAAAGTATGCACACTTCTTCTACATCACACAATCTTTTTCCAGCTGCAGCCACCTTCCTTTTACTTTCCCCGCTTCCTGCATCCAGAGTGAATTTCCATGGTACATTAGTCAGCCTATTAGAATGCAATAAAGAGAAGGTATGAGAGGGGAAAAAGAGGAGAGTAGTGTCTGTCCCCAGAGACCGCGAGTTGGCGTTCTCCATCATCTGCCCTCATCTCCCCTCTGTCTGTCGACTTTGTCTAGGTGTCATATACATGAAAGATGATTCCTGACCCAAATAAACACCACAGCAGGCTTGATGCTCGGTGGACCCAAGCTCCAAAAAGGAGGGGAAAAGTGGAGAGAGCAAAAAAAAAAGAAGGATATCTGACAGTTGTTTCATTTGTGATCATCTTGCTAGCTATTCATTTACTTTTGCCTCTCTTAAAAAGACAGCAGGCTGACATGTTGTACACCTGAGTCTCAAGGTGCTGGGACACAAATGCATGGATGAACAGGTAGTCAACCTATCTGTCTGACCGTGGATCTGTCTGTGTCTTGAAACTAGACAACAGACAAGGGCATAAAAAAAAAAAAAAAAAAAAAAAAGATAGACACTCCCTTTGTCTGGTGAAAGCATTCCTCCTCGGACACTCGGTGATACAACTGAACCGGGGTGTGAAACAAGAAAGAGCAAAAGGACAAAGAGTGAGGGAAAAGGGGACAAGGAACTACATGTGGTGAAAGACTGACAGGAAGACAGAGAGAGAGAACTGCAGACAGAGGAAAAGAAGAAGCAGAGGGGAATGGAAAAAGAAAAATCACCTAACACCTCTTTTCTCCAGAGGCCAGGGCGGCTGTAAGCTGGATATTAAGACACAAATTGCATTCAGGCAGGTCACACTGTGTCACAAGATATTAGATGCCTGCCGTGAGGAAACAACAATTCCCATCAGCTTGTGAGAAAATAATATTTTCATTTTCAGACTCTTTATTGAATGGAAACTTTGGGGAATACGGTTTTATGGCGTGTGAGCAGGCAGCCTACGGTTTTTAACACCCATGCAACAAAAAGGACGCAATCATAGCTGCGTATTGTCTTTGTGTTCCTGGATTTCATTTTCACAGCTGGAAAAGAGGTTGCGGGTTTCACTGGGTGAATCCATCCTCCCCCCTTCCTTATTTACCATCAGGAATGATGCTGCACCACATGCTTTGTGTGTATATATGAAATTAAAAATGAAGAAGAAGAAATCTTATATTAGGAAGCCTGCAGGTACACAGGTGTGCAGAAAGGGGGTTATTTTGTTTGTTTTTCCCACATTCATCGTTTCCTTTTACTTGTTCTTTTTTTCAGAGATTTGCAGCACCAGATGTTTCTCCTATGCCCACATACCAGCGGCTCTGGTGCGAAGCTGCACCACCTGACCTTCACAGTAATTGACCAAAAATATTGATGTAATGGCACAAGACTGATTGTGATTTATTAAAAGAGCGCTGCACTCCAAGGCTCAGTGCCAATGGCTCCCTGCGCCCATCGGCAGCCATTAGGAAAACCATCAATAGCACAGCGGCATAAAGCAGCGGTAATGGGGGACTTTTCTAGCCAGAGCTCGTAGAACACAATATCCATATTAAATGGCGTAGCCTTGTGTGAGTACACATAGAGACAAACAGAGAGAAAGAGAGAGAGAGAGAGATGGAAGGAGGGGAGAGAGGGAGAATGGATCAAGGGAGGAAAAATATGACAAATAATACACCATAACCTGATCCCGATATGAAAGAGAAACAAATAGAAAAGGAAAACAAAGGCATCGAGAGATAGACTCCTGATCCAACGGCAAACTAACCCTCGCCAGACGAGTCCCTGGAGACTTAGTGCAGCCTAACAAGCGCGAGCCAGCAGCCGTCTCTGGAGCTCGCCATTACACACTACCTGCACAAACAGCCATCATTAGGGAATAGCTGCATTGGACTGTGCTGCCTATTTGGCGAAACAAACACAGAGGATAAGGTTCCCTCTGTTCCTAATGGGAGCTGAGCTGTTCAAATGGCTTTCATCTCTCCCCCCGAATCAATGCATCATTCAACCCGCGCCTGACATTTTCACCTTTGCAAATCTAATTTAATCAAAGTCATGAGTACTGGTGGCTGAGATTAAAGATAATGAGATTAAAACCATAACGGCGATTTGAATAATTTTCAAGCCCGACAATTGGATGCAATTGAAGGCATTTCTATGAAATTAAAGTAATAATGTTGCTTCTTGATTCCTACGATTATACGGGCTTATCAGAAAGAAAACATAATGATGAGAAAAAAAAAAACATGTTCACACACACGCACACACACTAAATAAAATAATGGATTAATAATGGACTAGCTAAAGTGTACTGTGTGAATGTAAGCGTGAGGGAGGAGGGAAATAAATAAATAAAAACATTTTTATAAATACATCTAATATGATCTTATTTGAAACCGGAGCACAGCTCTGTTTGAGTCTTTACATAAACACAGTTTTTGTTTTACCTTATGGAAGAGCTGCCCCAGGCTCCATGTTTGTCAGTCAGGATGTTGACTATCTTCTGGATGAGCTGCGTGGCTGTCACATGGTCGCGGTATTTGGCCGCACGGATTAAGTGGTCGCACAGTTTCTCCTCATCACGTTTGTCTGCTGCGTACTGAGCACAGCTAGACTGGAAAAGAGAGGGAAAAAACACACATACATTAATAATGACACCCTAGCATAATCTATAAAGTGCACATCACCCCCGCAAAAAAATGCATGTGCCACACATTACACCGTGCTCTTGTGTGTAAATAACACATACAAAAACAGGATTGGAACCACGCAGATATGAGCACAATGGTGTTTTCACATACAGAAACTCTACTCTGACTAGAACCAAATGAAAAGCACAGGGGGTCATTTCTGCCCTCGTGTCATGTTGATTAATAACAGTGGACATGTATTTTCTAATGCCCTCCAGCACACCAAATCACACGATACCTACAACGCACAGGGAGGACATTTTTCTCTGTCTGAATTTGTTATCAGAACGGGCCTTTGAACTCGGCAGCGATGCTGAAACTAAAACACCTTCTGACAATAGAGGCTATAATTTGAAACAGTGTTTGGAGCTTTCGTGACCAATTTTTACAGCGTATTCAGGCTGCAATCGTGACTTACTGTGGCATGCATATTGATGATGAGAAGTCAAAAAACAAAGAAGAAGAACATGGGCTTCGTATTGCATGACTAATCGCGTAGTCTGGGTATGCTATAGGGCTGTTTACTATCGATAGCCATTAGATTAGCGTTAAACTGACTGACTAGTGCAGCAGTCATACAGTAACTATTAAACTCAAAAGCATGGCTGAACAAATACAACGAGCCCTCTCAAAGTTAAGGGTAAAGCGCTTTATAATGGGCCCTCCTCTTCAATTTCAAGCACAACATTTCATATCTGACAGAAAATCTATAGGTATAAATCACATAAGAGGGGCTTTTCTGTGGGCTGCTTAATTATCAATCTAAGTCTCTTTATGTGGAATTAAAGGGGGCCCTGACCTTCCTAGCACGATGACCTAGTCACTATACTTGATACAGAAAATGGTGCCTTAAATCTGGGACAATCTGTGAGTCCCCAAATTTTCTACTTGCTTATATGCATTAAGCTTCTTGCGGGTTTCCATCATTTATACAGATAGCAAGTAGCAGGCCTGCAACGAGTCTACTTCTATCTGCTCCTGTGTGAGACATGTGAAGTCTGCAGTACTAATCAGCGGTGCTGGGTTCAAACTCATAACCATAAACAAACACTTCATCACCTGTGTGTTGAGCCTGCCCAAACACCCAAACCCTCCATGCTGTAATGGGCTTTGCTTCTATCCGAAGCCAAAGTCTGTGGGAGAACAGGCCAAGTTCACAGACTCGACCTTAAAATAACAACCCAAATTTTTTTTTAAAAAAGCTCAGCATGTAAGTAGTGCCATTAAAACCCAAACTTTGGTTTGCTTCTAAGTGGAAAAGACAAGTCACAGTTAATTCCAGGGGTCATACCGTTGATGTGAAGTCAGAGAATATGCCGGGGTATTATGAAGGACTTATTATGTTATGCTATTATGAAGGCTGGAGCGAATAAGTAAATCTCCCTGCTGGCACCACCTTGCTTTCCCTCGCATACAGGTTGCACTGACAGGATAAAGGACAGAAACTGAAGAGAGGCATTCGGAGTACATATATATATATTTTTTAAAAACAGACTGTTCTTTCATTCCTTTCAAGGAATGCCGAAGAAACATAAGAAATAAATTAAAACTTTCTGTTTCCACTTTAGTTCAAATCATGCCTCTTTGTGAGCCACTAAAGCAGTCAGTGTGATTATTTTTGATAAGAAAACACACTTTAAAAAAAGAGAGAGGGAGACGAGGACATCCGAGTTAAAAACGCTCAGCTGGGGTTGAAATATGGGAGACTCTTCTCCGTTTGCCTGCTACTCAGACAGCCACCAGGGCACAACTTGCCGCCAGTGAGAGCGTTATGACTTGCGACATTGTAATCATGGGCAGCACCTTCCATTACACGGCCTGGCTGACAGGGTCGGGCCAACGTGGGTGCTGGCTCTGCCGGAGGGAGACAGCTTGGTTGAAGACGAAATGATAATGGCTGGCATTAATCGAGTCAATTACGCTGAGTCGTGTCTCCCGCAATTCATCTACAGTTCAAATAAATAACTAGGGGTGTGTGTTGCAGTTTTGGGGAAGGAAATGGCTTAGCCAGACGTGACTGGAGAGTGAAAAGAACAATAATCATCTCTAAAAATCACATAATGGTGGAAAATAAGCAACACGCACCTGCAGAGATGAAGCGTGAGAAAGAAAAAACAAAACAAAATCACATGAATTTTAATCAGAGCTGAAGCCGAGTTTATAACGAGAGAAAAACATAAACACGCAAGTATTCTGTGGCTGCTAAATGTTACCGAGGCTGCCAACAGATTGTGTTCGTGCCGTGTTGACTACAAATAATAAGCGGAGGTGGGGGGGGTGTTAGAAAACGAGGAGTAGACTTTCACAGTCTACACAGCAGCGTTGTACTAGTGTCAGCTTTATCTAAATGCTGTAGTTGTTAGATGATGCCTTGGCTCCCCTCCTTCTCTCCCTCTGTGGGTTGAGAGGGTTAACCAGTATAATAGGCCGGAGAATGGAGGCTCATTACAAGATATCAGCCCTATGTTTATCAATTAGAGTGACAGAGAAAGGTCTAGTGGTGTTGCCGTGCCACGGCGAGCCTTCAACACGCCGCCTGACAAAGCCAGGGTCTCGAGGTTCTGACGGAGAACAGGAGGAAGGAACAAAACCAGCAGAGATATTATTAAAGCGCTTGATTTGCAATCTCTTGACATTGGTGGCACGTCAGGGATACAAGTGCGCCAAGGCTGGGCCTATTGCTCTACGAGATTCTCCAATTTCTCACATCCGTCGACAAGCACTCCCAGAGGGTTTCATTTACGAACGGGCAGAGAAACTGTCCAGAGGAAGGCGAGACATCAGGCTTGTCCTTGTCTGGCATCAGAGAATGCAAATATACTACAAATAAATTCCTCCTGGAACACAATGGAGGTCTAGTGAGACAAGGGGATGAAATGAGAAAGGAGGGAGAGAGGGAGGGGGGCGGTTGCTAAACAAAAGTAGATGGCGAACCGGTCCACCACCACCACCAATTGGTTGCAGAGAGATTCTCTTGCACTTGATCTCTTGCCCTCGAGTTTTCAAATTGCAACATAAAATGTCACCAGGGGAATTCAGACAATAGGCAGGGGAAGAAACGAGTGAAAGGACGAGGAGGGAGAGAAAAATGAGGGCTTAAAAGTACAATGGCGAACAAAAGTCACCAAATGACAATGCCTGACAGCCACTTCAATTCTGAAATGATGCTCCTGTCATGCTGTGCTCCCAAGTATTGATTTTTTTGCTTCTTCTCTTGGAGCGCCAGAGGGAGAGAAAAAAAAATAATCTAATCCAGTCGAAACAGATCCCTGCTACTGGAATCAGCCCACTGCTATAGCCACCATCAAGGTTAACGCAGGCACAACACTTATCAAAGTATCTCTCTCCTCCTTTCTCCTCCCCCGGCTCCTCCCCTCACACTGATCTTTAATGGACTGGTCACCATGCTCGGCTGGCAGCCTCTTCATCTTTTCTTACCCAGAAACCACTTGTCTCTGCAAAAACCTCGCCCTCCTTTTGCCACATCAGTCTGCACGGCTGCCATCTCCTTGTGCGATAACTCCGGCACAGCTTCAAGGTCGTGCCACGTGAAAAATCATTCGTGTTAAAATGTCATCTGGAGATGAAAAATAGTCAAATGAAGGCAGGACGCAACCGGATGAAAAATTTGGTTGCACCTCTCCTGAATTTGCTGTTACCCACAAGTCAGGAAGGCAAGGTTTTAGTGGCACGGTGCTCAAGCTGAATGTAAAAGCAAATCTCCACCAAAAAAACATTTTAAAAAAAGAGAATTTAAGCAGCAAACAGACTTATTGTGAATAAAAACATCTAAAAAGCAGACAGCAGTGACAGCGATGCTCTTTTATCCAGCATTACACCTTCAACCATTAATAGGAACAAAAAAATATATATATAAATATCAGGAGAATATTCCTCCAGTGACTAAAGGGATGGTGTCGGAGTGAAACAAAGGAAAATGTGGAGTAAAGTCATATTTCGGGGTGAGGTGGTCAGTAATAATGATGGGAGCTGCGGAGGAGGTACCTGGGGACTTCATTATGTTGACAAGACAGCAGGACTGAGACTACTGTTCTCCTCTCTGTAACCCACTTCTCCATTTCTTGGCGTCTTAAGTGAAACAGTCAATGCTGCGCTGTGTGTGTGTGTGTGTGTGTGTGTGTGTGTGTGTGTGTGTGTGTGTGTGTGATCAATAACATGCGATTATATGTTAGGAGCCTGCTGTCCAGGCTGGAGAACTACGTGCAGTTTCTCACTTTTCTTTTAAAACTGTGCCCCTGTTCTCATGGTGCTGCGATACTATCGCAAAAAGACACTTGCTTTTGTTTTATTGCCCCCCCCCTTATTCTCTTTATAACAGATTTGCCTGTAATGAGACGCTCGGTAAACCAGCCCTGCTGACATACTACATTACAGCTGCGACAACTACATGACAGCAGGCTACAGTTGGTGGCAGCTATCAGTTTGAGTGCTGCGAATGTGGGGGTGAAAATAGCCTTTGGGAGTTACGGTTTCTGACTTTTTCCCCTGCGTGTGTGGTGGAGTATCCCCCATTCCCCACAGTGCCGATTTATTTAGAAAAATAAGAAAACTGCATTAGCACTCACTCTCTCCAGGCAGTATTCACTTATAATAAAACAGTACTGTATTTTGCATTCGCTCATTTTGTTTTGTTTGTTCTTCTTAAATTTACGTCTAGAAATGTGCATTTCAGTAAAAACTAGAGCAAAGTGGCTTTTGTTATTTCTCCTGTTGAAGCCCATTTTCATAAACTTGACATAATTTTGTGTATAATTATTTTATCACTTTTTATTCATATGGAAACGGAACGTAAGTAATTATTTAGCAAAATTATTTTAAATGAGTAGTGAAAAATATCAAGGGGGGAAAAGATTTTGATCACAGGTTTGTTTTGCTTCTCAAACAAAATACATATTCATGAAGATGGCACATGTATTCAAATTGTTATGCAATTAAATGAATATAACCTGTTACTTTAAATAGCTAACATTATATATAGCTCATTATTATCTCTTTGACCTTCAGATCAATCTATTGGCCTTGAAAGGGAGGTCAAAGGTCAAACATGACATCTCTTTATATGTTACTTTCTATATGTTGACAATAAACACCACAATGGTAAGAATCATAGTTTCTACATTTTAAGGCTTTTTTGTCCATTTTCGACCAAAAAAGATATTAAATTAACATTAAAGACCTTGGTGAACTTGAGCCAAATGGATTGTTAAGTCCACTGACCCCAGTCTACATCTCTACAAAGTTTTTATCAGAACTCATTCAAAACCTTTCACGCTATTCTGTTTACAGACAGAATGACTCACATGCGAAAACTACCAAAAATATAACCTCCTCAGCAGACGTAGTAATAATCTAGGTTTGGCTTGATTTATTTCTTCTGTCTTTTCAGATAACTAGCACCAGACAGGTATTTCAGACAAGGCTGTTCATTAGTTCATCAAGTAACCTCAAATTAAAAGGAAAGAATGACACAAAATCACCAGTTATGACAGCTAAGACGATATTGTCTGAACAGTAAATCTGTCGACAGCTAACGTCATCACGACATTCAAGATACGGTCTTGAAACTTTGCAGGCGCTTGGTTGGAAAGTCAGGGTCAAGTTTATTCTCCATTGATGGAGAAAACCATCCATGCTGACATGACTCCCTCAACAAGGTTGTCTCTAAATAAAGAAGTTATAATTCTCACGCACTATAGAGTGGAAGAAAGACTTCTGCCAAAGCATTGCAATAGCCTTGCTAGAAAATTATATTGGCAGTCAATAAAATTTAGAAAAAGCAGAGATATCATTTCACTGTAAAAGATTCTTCTGGTCACAGATATTAAATCATTGGGGTGTAAAAGAAAACGTGATTCATCAGACCAAGTCACCTTCTTCCATTGCTCTGTGGTCCAGTTCTGATGCTAACGTGCCCATTGTGGGGCTTCGGTGCTGGACGGGGGTAGGCACGACCACTGACTGGTCTCCTGCTATGCAGCCCCATAAACAAGAAACTGTGATGCACTGTGTTTTCTGACATCTGTCTGTCAGAACCAGCATCAACTTCCTCTTCAATTTGAGACACAGTAGCTCGTCTGCTGCATCAAACCACACAGGCATCCTTCGCTCCCCACTTGGATCAATCAGCCTTGGCTGCCCATGACCCTGTCAGTGGTTCATCACCATTTCTCACTTGGACTACTTTTGACAGATAATGACCGGTGCAGACTGGGAACACCCAACAAGAGTTGCAGTTTCAGCTATCACAGTTCGACCCTCGTGATGGTCAAACCCTCAATTTTGTGCATATTGCCTGTTGTTAACATATCAGCACTGAAGACAAATGTTCACTTGGTTCCTTATATATCCTACGCACCAGATAACCAGTGTCATTTACTTCACATTTAGTTATATTAATGTTATGCCTGATCGGTGCATACTGCATAAAAAAAATTAACCTTGGTGATTCGGACCATTTCAACAGATGTTATCTGTAAAATGCACCCTTAGCCAGAGTTTCTCTGAGATGCTCAGCACAGTCTGACAGTCTGTGGTAAACGCTCATCCACAGACTACAGGTTTATGATAACAGAACATAATGAGCATCAGTTCAATGTTAATGTCATTAACATGGAGAGAAGGGCCAGATCATTTTACAAGCTCAGCAGAGGGAAGACAGTGACACCAAGCACTAATTAGGCGCTATTGTCTGGCTTTCACTGGATCTCTCAAACAGTAAAATCAATTACTCCGGAGAGCAGCAGAGGATGAATCAAGAGGCTATATGGGGAGAAAAAGGCAAGAAGCAAGAAGGAAAAGTAAGAATAGAAATGACTTGGGTGTTGCTCACTCTTCCCTATCTGAGCCTTCTTATCTGCCCTTCTGCCCCTGAGCCCACCACATTTCATCCCTAATGAACAGCCCCATAAAAAGAGGGAGTTCGATTTCTCGCTCTCCTTCTTTCCATCTCTCGGGCTTCCTCTCCTCCCTGCTCCCGTGGAAGATATCGGAGTCTATCATTTGCTGTGCTGGGCGGCAGCATCCGATCTGCAGATCTCCTTCACATTAAGGATCCTATTAGATAGAGAACCCTAAAAGGTAATTGGATTTCCCCCCTAGTTATCTTCATCTCTGTTTCACCCTAAGCCCACTGTAATAACTTACTCTCAGGGCCAAAGATAACTCAATTCTGTCCCACGGAGAGCCAGAGAGAGTGTGAATGAGAAAGAAAGAGGGACAGTGAGAGAGAAAAAGCATATGTTACGTCTCTGAGGCAAACGGGTATCTAAATCAAAACGCTCCTCTATCACTGCCCTCGCAAGGATATGCAATCTGACAAGGAGTAAACATAAATTTGTGTTTTTATGGATCGAATTAATCTCATTGCTGGTGCCTTGGTTGAGATTTGCTGCTGCTGTTTAAAACAGAATTTCTCAGATGTAGCAGAGGATGGGGAGGGAATTTCTCTCTTTTTTTTTCCCTTCAGAAAAACCTCCTTATTTTGATACCTCAAATGACACGCTGTGGGGGCCCATTTGGAGGTTTATTTCCTCACAAAACAATAACCAATCTGAAGTGTCACCGCAACACAATACAGAGAAACAACCCTTTAAAAATCTGGGACATAACTGAAAATTATCTCAAAACCCTCTAACCCCCCCCAAGGGTGGGGGTGGAGGGCCTTTCATTGGCCTGTTATTTTTATTGTGGCAGCGCAAAATGAAACCATTGGCTCCAGCAGGCTCAAGTAGAGCTTGTATAGAGGCAAAAATCAATACAGCAATATCAGAGCAAGACTTATCAGGGGTTCGCTTCCTCTCAGAGGTCACCGAGGAGCAACTGCATTTAAGTGGGGAATTCAATTGTGAAGCATAGTTTGGGACAAGCTTTGCTGGGTATCTGATTAAGGACAGCTGGGAGGCTGCAAGGCAAGGTAAAGTTATAAATGACAACCCCAAAACACAGCTAGCTTTGCAGAGGGACCTACGTTTTCTTTGTTGCAAGTAATATGGAAACAAAATCTATGAAAGTGAATGCTGACAAACCCACAATGCCCTAAAATGCAGAAAGAATTCAGTCTCCATACACGTAGCTACACCTCACAGAAGCGTCTTGATCAACTCTGTCATAAAATCCATCATAGACTATTTACTTTGTGTAGGTAACTACACAAATCACATTATATTTACTAAGGCTTGAACTCAGTTCAACTGTTTATTCTTGCAACACTCCCTATTTCATTGCACAGTACACATTTTAAAGGTTTTCGAAGCCCAGAAGCTTCAGCTGGAAGAGATGTAGAAATACAGAAAGAGAAAATAACAAGAAAACACAGCACAAAAAAAAAAAAAAAAAAAAAAAAGACATTAGATTTGCAGACCCGAGGACAGTGAGTCTGTTCTTTGCTCAACATGCCAGGCTAGCAATCAGGACCTGTATGCTGGAGAAATGTAGAAGGGATAGGGACATGGTTACAATAAGAGTACGTGGCCCACGGCCACAGCAGAAGGCTGAGGCAGCGCAGGATCATTTGGGGCCATCGTGTGCAAACTGACTGCCTAGTCTGTCCATCGGCCAGTCAAGCAACCTACTGTAAGATGCTTTTACTTGTATTGCTGCTCTCATGTCAGAGGAAGTCAAATGCCCAAACCGGCATACACTGGAATAAAAACAAAAACTGCCTGTATTATCCTTGCAGAACTTAATCATACTCTAGGACTCAGGGCTGATGATGATAAGGTCAAATCATGTAAAACAATACTGTGCAAATGACTGACACTTGGAGCTGTATGAGCAGTACGGGTTCAGCCGAATAACATGACAATCACACAAGAAAGCAGTCTAGCCTGTGATTGCCATGTTTTGCTCTCTTCACTGTATAAATGCTCAAGTGCACGAGCTGTGCCTCCACCCCTGTGATTGACTTTCCACAGTCTTAAGGGATTCTACTTTACCCAAATGTAAGAAAGACCCTTCCTTGAACCTTAAAAAAAAAAGCATCACATTTTACTGCCAAGTGGGGGCCAAGGCTTACACACAGTGAGCCCTTCAGGCCAGCACCTCTCAGGTCTGTCTGCAGCTTTTAGTGCTGGCAGGTTCCTGAGAAATGATGGCGGGAGGGATGGAAGAGAGGGGAGGATGCCATATTCCTGTCATTGGCAAAATACACCCCCAGTGGGAGTATAATGGACAGGATCTCAGCAGGACAGGAAATGATTTTGGTGAGATCTAGAAAGAAGAGTCGGGGGAGTGAAGTGGTGTTGGACTCGGGAAGGGGCAGCGAGAGGTGCCTCCGGGTCAGGACAGAGTTGGCCCGGCGGGTACGTGTGAATGGCAACGTTTGTACTGAGAACTAGGAGGAGGAATAGGGGGAGAAGTTAACACACGGAGGCAAGCCCACCGTCACACTGAGATGTACAGGGATAAATTAACACTAGGCTGGGGCTAGCCAAACTGTATGTGCAAAGCAGTTAACACGCCCCTGAAACTACATCTGTATGTGTCTCTATGTTCCCAATTAGCCAGGGTTATGTTTGAAAAGTAAACATTTGTCTTCTAGATTTACTGCGACAGATTCTACAACTTGATGGTTTAAAGTAGCCACTGGATCAGCACCTTTCCCACCACTTTTCCCACTTGTTTGTTTTTATTCAACATATACACAGTCAGAGCATACCAATAACAAGTCAAGAATTCTTATCAAAGCAGTCAAAGCTGCTGAAATGGATAAAGTTGCCATGGGTCACACAGGAGGAAAGCCAGACTGATTTTGCAAACATCCTTCATCCTTATTAGAATATAATTAATGATATATATTTGATTCCAAGTCACTGAAAAAGCTTTACGTGCATCTTTAAGATAAATTGTGGCAAACCGTTTTAGTTTGTGTCTATGAAAACTTCCTGTGCCAGGCTGGTGAAAATCACAGTTTGGATACACTTTTATATTTTTCTACATTTACGGGTAATTTAGTTTTCTTCCGTAATAAAAATATTTTCAATGGACATTTTGTGCTCATGCTTGTGTGTCTGCCAGAACCGCGCAGCATCTTACCTCAAATTCTGCATGTTTATGAATGTCTTCGGCCCTCTGTCGGCTGAGGATGAATTCAGCTTCGTTAGCCACACGAACCAGGTGGTCCTTCATCGTGTGACTCAAAAGCCTGAGGGCAGATGGGAGAGTGGCCATCAGTACACTGCAATACTGTGTAAGATTTATTCCTTCGTTAACATAACAGCTTATAAGTCATTTAGCCTCAGACCCTTCGAAATGTCGCAAAATCGAGAGCATCGCTGTATTTAAAGCTTGTTTAAACCTACAGATAAACCCGCCATGTAATATCCATGAAATATTGAAAAGGAACCATGCGAAATAAGCAGAAAATCTAATTTGAAAACCAAACCAAAGCAGATTTGTCTTCTACCTGGGGTGCAGGTGTTAATTGATCTGTTAATGATATGCATCTGACAAGAAGGAGGATCTCTGCCTGTGTTGCTACATATGTAGTCTACCTCCCTCTTCTTATCAGTGTTGATGAAACATGCGTGTTATGTGTGTGCGCGGGTCACGGAAACCTCTCCGCAGCCCCACGGGTCAGGACTGTGCAAAGTGGAACAATAACAGACCGGTGGACAGAGAGGAGAGGTGGGGGCAGGCTGGGATGGCTGTAACCTAAGCCTCCTGTTTCAGCACAGTGCAGCAGGGGAGCGGAGGCACTGGGGCCTCTGCAACCTCCGAGTCCTTATTCCGGCCCCACTATCAATAACTTAACCACTGGCCCTTCTTTATGCTGCCCCGTGTTAATGATTGCACATGTGGTCAAACCCTGTTAAGATAGGGTTGTAAAATTCAATCATATTAAGCACGTGCCACTTTAGAAGAACTTTTAAAATCTTGTTGGAAAGAAAATTCAGGAAAAAAAGTAGTTTGGATGGACTGGTCATACCTGCATACCAGAAAATCCAGCAGAGCTGCACCAAATTATTTTCTTTACTGACTTATAGGCAGCTAGAATTAGGGGCTAACAAGTCAGGTTTTTACAGAAAAAGATCAATTTACTTACATTACTGTTGAAAGTAGTGAAAACCAAACAACATACATCTCCATCTCATATCGTAACTGTACTTTTCAGGGCGTGAGCTGTATTATAGATTAACCATGTCCGAATTCTGGGAGTTTTACAGGAAAGGAGACACAAACTACACTGTAAGTAACTGACAATTGAATAATAGAAAATCCATCATGTACATCGACATAATGAATATTAATTAATTATGCAAAAAAATTAAGATGTTAAAAGGAAAGATTAATCCACATCATAATATAGCCTGATCCCTGAAAAGTACAGCATACTCACGACGTAGGATGGTTTTCCACTACTGAATCTATTTTCCCCAAAGAAAAGCGTCACGTACTTAAAACTTGGATGGATGGATGGATACATAAATAACGTATTAAGAATATCAAGTATATTAAGCTTAAAATTATTATATAGGTCACTAACGCCAAAGTTGCTAATAGTTAAAGTACATTTTGGGACTGCAATTTGCGTGTATTTCTTATTTGTTTATCCTCCTATGAGTCTGTAATAAATAAAGATTGATTGATTGAAAAATTATATTATATATTACATGTATCATAAGAGCAAAATCTGGAAAGTAATTTTCAAACACTTTCTTAGACAAACACGTCAAATGATAACATTGCTATCTCATTTGCGTTATTTGGGATTACCCTCTGCCAATTCTAAAAGCTGAGGATCAATAATAGAAAGTGTTGCTCTATCAACCTGAAACTGATAAGAGTGTGAATACTACAAGGGAGCCAGAGTAAGAAGGGTGACCTCTTATTAGCAGAAGGAAGCTTCATATGTGGGAATAATTCAAAAACAGGTAGATATGGTAGCCGACAGATAAAGGCTCAGGCAGAAAGGCCCGAGTGGCAAATTAAGAGCGATTTCCCAAGTGTCACAGAGGAACCAGCACTCAGAGGTCCTATCACCCTCTACCTAAACCCTCTACCTTTCCCCAAGTCCCACTGGGATAAGCAGGTATTGAATGGAGCCTTGAACGTAGCGGTCCTCCATCCTCGCTCCCCTAAGCCCTTCTGCGCTTTTCAACCATCGATTGTTGTCTTGAATAGCCACCATATTGCACGGGCCTTGAGGACCTCGGGGGTGCCCGAGGGGAGGAGGGGTACGATGCGATCCGAGGAAGGTGAAATTGGAAAGTGGCTGATGAATGGAAGTTGGAGAGATAATTTAGTGCTGCTGCAAGAAGAGAGGCAGGTCGGAGTTACCTACCTGCCTTCGTTTACCAGCTCGATAAAGGCTAAGCCGGCATTCTTCTGGATGGAGTTCTGCCATTCCTGCAACACAAACATCAACATGTTAATGATGGAACTTTTTACAATAGTACAGAACTCTGTTGCTATACATTAGCAGCAGCAAGAGGCAAAAATGATATGTTTACAAGATAAGTGAGTTTTTCTTAGTCTGGGTCAAAGGGAATTTAGTTTGAACAAAAACAGTAGCTCCATGTAAAGCTTTTAATCCCACTGACTTAGCTGCTTCTTTACACACTACAGGCCCCTAATATCACATAAAACATGATCCAAAAAGGATTAAGAATTGCTTGGATTAGCGCCGGCTGCATAATATGCGAGCCCACCATTGCGCAGCAGTGAAAGAGCCGTGTTGAGAGTGCATTTATCACAAGTAAATACACACATTTCTTCCTCTCTTTGACTAGCGTTATGGTTCGAGGTGTCAGTCTAAACAATCCAACCGCAGCCGTGTGCGCCTTATATCCTCAACTTCGAAGGGACAACGAGAGAAGGGAAACTCGGCCGGTCATCGTCTCTCATGTTCTGTTCCACATTTCAACACCTTCAACGCAACCGTCAAAAGAATAATAAAGCAACAAGGTCACGGGGGCCTGTCTGAAGCTCACAGCACTTTTCCCCCCTTCTTCCTCTCAGGGGAGCTGGAGAAAAATGCACAAAAAAAATTCTCAGGTTGGAGACCTGAACCACCGAACTACTCTTACAAAAATCATTATTCAAAGCTTGCACTTTTTTTTTTTGCATTCTTAATATTTTTTTTTTTTAACCAATATTAAAACGTGCCATCAGTTGACAAATGTTTAACAGTTACTACTGTGAAAATCCACAATTTATTCAGACTTGGAGACACTTTTATTCCAAAGTAATCAAAACTACTAATTTTTATCATTTCCATTTAATCGTTTCACTGAGACACAGAACAGCTATGAAGTGAAAAACTTGCGTATAAGCCTAAACTCAGCTGTCATCATCTCTGGAGCTGATAGAGGAAATCGTGTGTTTACACAGAGACTAGCTTTTCAGTAACCCTTAGAGAGCCCGCAGGGACATGAATATCAGCGCCGCGAGGAGGAAGGAAAGATCAGTTTACGAGAATTTCTAATACACATCCACACATATCTGTGGGTGCGTCGAGATTTTCTCACCTGTGCAGTTTTTAAGCACAAGCCCATCAAAACTAATCACATGGCAGTCAAGAGAACCGTTCATCTGAAACGCCTGTGCGCCCTCACTCTGTGCCCAAGTGCATGTCATATACAAAACAACCTTACACTTAACCTCAATTCATAACTGCTTTTTGTCCTGCAGGACCATATTGGCATTGACCGTGTTTACAATACATTCCAAATACAAGAGGGCACAGAGGGAATACGAGTCTGGGCGAGGGAGTGGAAACAGCGTTTCTGGGAGAGGGTTTTGTGGCGGAGGCCCGCTTTGGAGGAAGCATGTCAGAGTAGCCTTGGGGCCTTCTAGCTGAAGCATTGACTGTAGTTGAAGGACATTAACCATGAGTGTTAGCCTGTGGCTGTGTGGATATTCTAAACTGATCCAGACTGTGCGAGCTGGATTTCAAATAAACACCACAGGAAGCAGGGCTGTAAATAGAGTCGTGCTCTGGAGAACCAGAAAAGCGGTGACATAAAATTTCCTTTATGCCTTTAAAGACTTTAAGATTTTGATGCCAGACTCTAGAAACTAAAAGATTATCCCAAAGTAATAAAGATTGGAACTGAATCTGCGGTCGGGATAAGCTCTGCGTCTAAATTAGGCTTGATGAAAAGCGTAGAGGCCATTGGCATTTTGGGGGACATGGACAAAGGTGATAGCAAGACTAATGGTGTCATTATGGGCAAGAAATGGCTCCTCTAGTTGAATTAAAAAAGCACTGACCCTGATCTGAGGGACATCTCCCAGTGACAAAAAGGAAACAGGGACAGGTCAGTGATAGAATATTGGATTTTGGCTGCCCTGGTCAACAGTGTCGCAGCTTTTATGGCTGCGATAGGGGCCGTGACCACAGCGCTCCTGATGAGAGGATACAAGTAGCCATTTGTGACCTCTCACCTTTAACCTGACCTCCTAACAGATGATAGGACGTGCGCGAGAGGCGGCCGATCTTTGATCCTGACTTTAAAGCAATCGAAAGAGAGAAATCGTGCACACGTTTAATGCACTTTACCGGCATTAATGTTTTGCTATGTATGAATCTGTTCATGAAAATGCCTGTCTAAATCTCAAGTCAATAAGACAGCTCTGTTTGCTCTGCGTTCCATGATGATGGCATTGAGTCTAAACACACATGCCATGCACTTCCGTCATTACAGCTGATTATCCATAATCAACTTCTAAATATACCACTACCACTGGTGAGAAAACACAGACCTCCTGAGCAAAATCGCCTTTCAAACATCAGGCTCGCCACAACACAAGGAAAACATTTTCCAACACCGAAGAAAGAACCGTCTCGGCTCTGTCGAAATAATAAATAAGTCAGATGTGCTTTTCGGTGGCATCACTCATAATCACAAGTATTTGTTGATCTGAAAGGCTAGGGGAATACAACTTTAGATGAGACGGCAAGAGCATAAATCTGCATGTCATAAGTGGCAGAGCAGCAGAAGCTAAATTAAAGAGGCTAAAAGCTACTGATTTTTTTTCTCCCCCCCTTTTACTCAAACGCCTCACTGTTTAATGTCTTTTCTGCCACATTAACTGAACAGTGACACAGATTGCAATGAGAGAAAAAAGTCAACTGATGCAAATAAAATGCATGCATTCAAAGAAAAAACAGAAGCTTTGATCACTGGCATGCTGCTTGCAGGTGGCGGCAGCCAACTTTGTCACTCTGACTTGGACATTTGTGCAAAAAGGGGGGAAAAAAAAGGAGACAAGGAAACAAACTGAGATCTAAATGTTTATGAGAAGCGACCTGATGTTAACAATGACCAAAAAAAGAGCCCGTGGATGCAGAAGTCAAAGCAAAAAAAAAAAAAGAAAAAAGAAAATCGCTCTAAAAATATACTGCTCTTTAACCTGATTAATACGGAAGCTCGGTAGTTTGTTATTAATGCTACGTCTGCTGCGCTTGTGTGTATGAATAACTTAACACTGGTGTACATTTTCAACAATCCACATCTGCATGTTCAGATGCTATCTGCTTAAAGAAAAACAGACACTCGTGTTGGTGTTTGCGTGATCAAATTCACAACCCAAGGAATATTTACTGATGTCCAAATATTTATACTGCTCGGTCTCCGAGAGCTTCATGGGCTCACACTGTCATGGCTATACTAACACAGAGTGAGAAAGCTAAGCCTAAAGCCCCCCATACCCCAAACAGACAAATCAAAACATATGTTACAACCACTTGAACTCTGCACGAAAAGTAAATGTAAGGGGAATACATAAATATATACAGAGCATTTTATAAGCCAGCGGTATTTTATTTAAAAACTGACTTTTTCCTCTTTTTTTTTGGTTTAAACTTATTCTGTAATATGATATGCAGTTCAGCTGGTGGATTTTAATGGTGTGAGGAGAATAGGAATATTTAAAAACACCATATGCAGCCGTTTCAGTTCCAAATCAAACACATGTTGAAATGAAATCATCACCTCGTCCAAATGTAATTTTTATGACATTTCAGTGCAGTAACACACAACATTTGTATAAATTTTCCAGAAAACAAAACATTAAAAAAAGGTTTTTCTAACTGACAATTTTGAGCAATCATTACAGGTTTATTCTTAACTATACTGACTGAAAAAAAGGTTGTTTTTTATTCCCCAAAATGCTGGGTCCAAGCTGCTCTAACTGCAGAATAATCTAGGAGAAAATGAACAAAATGGCAATTCTTGGGCCTTTTATATGCCCCACTTCTTCTGAGGAAGCTCTGCGGTGTTGCAGGAAATGTTTTGTGGGATAGTACAGTAGCAGTTCACGGCCCATTGCACAAGGACTGCAGGATCAACCGGGACTGGCAATGGCAAACCAAGGACCGAAAAAGACACACATAAACAAAACACTTTTCCCCAAACAAACTTCGTTTCTGCACCACTAATTATTCAGGAAGCTAAAGGCACAAAATAAATGGTAAATAAAGCTATAAAACGAACTCTGTACGCACAAGGCGATTTGTGCAATCTCCAAGTTATGGATTTGGGAATAACACAAGCTAAAGATTCCCACTTTAAAGCTAAATCATGCCAAATATTTGAACCTCTCCCGTCCCAGATCATAAACGAAAGCGAGTGAATTCCTACTGAAAATGTGTGCGAAGACGACGGGTCATGATTTTAACAACAGGTTGGCTGAGAGAGGATAGCGAGGGGAAAAACACAAGCGCATTCCAAGGTCTTATAACAAGGGACCTGACAGGTAAGAAAACACTGCATTAGGAGTGCCTGTCGGGAGGGGAGGGAAATTCATTTATATGAAAGAAAATTATATGTTGCGTATAAATAACCGGCAGTTCGTGCGACTTGAAGCCCAGTCCACAGTAAAATCCACGTGGGAGCCAAATTAAAAGCCACTCAATATTTTTAGGAGTCTCCTGTCTGATTTTCTCCTCTCAGCTAGACTTCACTTCCTGTCAGGAAGCCCTCCTTGACCCTAAGCTCCTCCAACACAACGCACCCCGCTGCCCCCTTTGCGGCTGCATAGTTGGCAACGATGGGGAGTCTGCAGAATTAAGTGCCAGTTGGCGTTACTGTGTTTTCTCTAAGTCTCAAAGGACAGTGAAACTTTCAAAGAATATGCAGCATCATATTGTCCTATGAACTAGAGAGTAATGGCAGGGACCGTGAGCCTCGTGGCACAGCTGTAAAGGGGCACTGGAGCAAAGCATGGGGTGAGGACCAGCAGAGAGGGAGGGAAAAAAATAACACTTTGATTTTCACTGATCTTGAACCTTGCGTGCCTGTTTAACAGCACGATGGGGTGCGGGTCTGACTGTGCCGAAAAACGATGGAGAAAGTATTTTTTTTGTCCCTTGGTTTCATCACATTCCTCACTTTTCTCTCAGCTCCCCAAGTGGTTCATTCAACACGGCCTGCGTTTGATCCATCGCTTATGGGAGAGAAGAAGAAACAATGTTCACTGACAGAAATAAATGACTATTTGAGCAACTCAAACATGGGACCGGCTTTCACAAGTGTAACTTTTTAAACAAACCTGTTACATAAAATATAAAGTGCACAAAAGTAACCGTCTAGGGTTCAACTTCCCCGTTCCCTCGTTTCTCACATTATGCTATTGATTTTCATGAGCGTACACTCCCGAACTGTTCCCCGACTCCGGGGGTTTAAACTTCTGCGCCCAAGTCGCTCTCCACTTCTAACCTGGAGGTCAGAGGGTCAGAGGTCAGGAGCAGCCAAGTGTTTGGGGAAGTCAATGTCTTTCTCCCAGCAGACTGAAGGAGAGGTGCCCATCTGTTAAACAGGTTAACTTTGGTGAGATGGACTGAGAACATATGATGATGCACAGTCATCGGATTAGCAGGTTAACACCGGATGTTATTGAAATACAATTTAAGGATTATCTGCATCAGCGGCCACGACAAAATGCTTTACTTAAATCAGAGATTGACAGGCATCCGAGAAGTGTCGATCGGGACCAAAGTAGTGGATCAAACAACAAGAGTATAGAGGTGGTGGCTGCTAGCATGGCCAACCACATATATCACAGATATATAGCTTATGAAAGAATTTTGGATTCAGGAAATGGGACTTACAAAATCTAAAATCCATCATACAGGACATTTTTCAGTGTCTTTTTTCTTTTTTCCACTGACACTGTTAAAGCAGGGTTTTCAGTGCTTTATACAGTAGGCCCAAACCAAGCCTCTGACAGGATAGCAGAGCCACCTGATGACCTCGCTGCAGGGTTCAAGTATTCAGTTTTCCCCTCTTTCTCCCTCTTCTGCATCCAGTCTTGACCATCATGAAACCGACACTCCACGAGCCCACAGCACACTCACTCTCCCTCCCTCTCTTCCTTCCACTCCATGTACAGGATGCATTTCTGATAAATGGCAGAAGGATGGATGGTCTGACAGAGGGGCCGGACAATAATGGCTGATCTACAGGACACAAATGCAGCTACTGAGAAGATTTATGAGCCCCTGCTCATCGTAGACTGTCCAGTATCCAATGAGATGATTTCTCAAAGCTCTCGACGGATGGCAGCAAGCACAAGGAAAAGCTCTCTCTCTCTTGTCCCAGTGCATTACTTATTAATCAGATATCTTTGGAAGAAGCGAGTTCAAGAACTGCACCGGGGAAGCGACACGTCGACTGTGAGTACGACAAAAACGGGAAGACGAAAAAGTGCAAGAGGAGAGCAAAGTTACTGAAAAGAATAAGGGGTGTGGAAAAAAGTGGGAAAATATTTTTGGCGTCCAAGATTCGCATTTTATGTGGTTCAATGAGAAAATTTAGATCATATTACATAAAAGTCCTCCTTTGAATAAACCATCACATAGAGTAATGGCTATTTTTACGACAACTGTACTGTAGGCTCAAGTTTTATCTAATTCACTTATTTAAACTTTATAATATACTTAAGGTTTAAAGTTGTGCATAATTAATGTTTTGGTCAGTTTGAAATAAGAGGTGGATACCGACACAAGCAGCTAGCTGCCTGCAAATCAGCACCACAACTAAATTTGAAGGTATTTACAGTGTTGGTGCCTCTGGGAGCATTTCATACAAATCACACTGGCTTTTATTTGCTGTTAATTGTACAGAGGGACCTTTTGCTTATTGTCTAGTATTAGTTAAGATTCATGGAAAATATATGTGAATTGCACCTATAGAGTTTATGGATGCAGCTCACAAACAGCTGACAACTTTTCACTCCAGCCTCTTGGCTTAAACGGTCATTTCTGGCTGTATTTAGTCACAATTATGATTTTAACTAAAGGCTTCAAAAAAAAAAAAAAAAAAAAAAAAAAATTCAGACTCACTATTCGACTTTTTATAGGTCAACAATTAATCTCCCATATCCTCCCAAATGCATAATAATGTTAAAAAAAAAAGTGTCAGCTGTCAGCCTTTAAAGACAATAAATACTGAATAAATAAGAACACAATTGACAGTCAGCCTTTTTCCCCTATATTGAGTAGTCCTCAGTAGTGGTTAAAGCCAGAGTTTATGATCATTAATCCTCACTTTGTATATTCAGCAGTGTGTGAAGATCAATATTACAGCTGAGAACAAGGGCAGTATGCCACCCCAACAGTTAATGTCTTATCAAAATGGTCCTTTAATTGGGAGCGCTGTTGTACTCGTCTCGAAAAGGGGTACCATCAAACAGCGGTTTACAATCCCCTCCTCAATGCCAAGCTGATGTGGCCGCCAATGCAACTTTCATAGGATCCCTGATTAAAAACTGCTCTGCAGTCCCCAGCCTCCTGACCCTTCACCCTGGCTCCACTCCATCTCAAAGCTTGGGAAATTAATTAAAATTTCACAGAGATGGTATCGCGTCACATCTCTGATGAAGGCGTGGGGGTTGAGAGGGGAAAGAAAGAAAGAAAGAAAAAAATCAATCAAAATCATCTCCATCTACTCGCTCCACTGGTTGACTCGAAGGCAGGGGGGGGAAAAAGTCACAAGATGGCCACAGAGGCACTTCCTGTAAAGAGAATTGAGCGCTTCCTGTGCCAGAGGGCCCAACAAACTTTGCTAAATAACGTCATCAATCACAGCACTGGCCCACTCTCGCTGCCCCACAAGGAGACCCAACACACAAATAATTATACATTGTAATTTAGCCCAGAGGAAAGTCTGTCCCCCTTTTCCTCTTTTCCCTTGTGAGAGGCAGTGCATTGCCCCTACCTTTCTAGGCCCCCCTCCTCTTCCCCTTTACACAACAATAAAATTACATTTGCATTAGCTGTAAGAGAATTTGGTTGGATGATTTATTGACGCAATCAACACTATGCTGTCCAATCCCTGGTCCTCCGACTGAAACAGTGCGTGTGTGTGTGTGTTTTGGAAATTGGGTGGGATAGCTTGGAGCTCAGAGAAAAAGAAGAAATAGCCTGGGCTAGGGACCAAAGAGGGGGAAGAGAGGCATGAGCTGTGCAGTGGAACAATCACCAAGATTCTGCCTTTGATTAGATTAGCATTAAACAACACCCTGACAGATATGACAAATAGGTGCATTAGAGCCCGTCATTCTTCTCTCTTTGGTTTTCTATCTAGCTTTCATTCCTGCTATTCCGTCGTCCCTGGACATTACCGGGCTCGCATTCCCTCTCCGAGTCCCACTAGCCCCAATCTATGCATGGCCACTGACATCCAACCAGATGTGTAATCTGACTGTATTAGCTTTTTTTTTTGTTTTTTTGAGAAGAAGCAAAGTGAACTATAGGAACTAAACAAACGTATGGGGGTTAAAGGGTGCAGGAACGAAACGACAGGAGCTATTTCTTTAGGAAATGAAGCTGATAAAAAAAATACAGGAGAGTGGAGCAGTGAGAGAGGTGTCATTAATCAGATGTGCTTTTGTATTATTGGAAACCTTGTTTTTTTTGTGTGTGTGGTGTTTTTTTTAAGAGGTTCTTTAAAAACGATAAAGATGCACACAAACACGGCCCGGGATGAGTTATTATCTGCTGTCCTTGTCACCGGGTGTGTATGTGAGGGCAACTTCTTGTTTATTTATTTCTGATGTACTATGAACATAAGTGTTTTCAAGCAGAATATACAGACTAAATTCACCCTAAATGTAAAGCTTACTGTGTGCTGCATTTATGGTCTGCACATGGTAAAGCCCTTCAGTAGCTTTCTGTCTCTAAATGCTAATCGGCTGTCCTGAAGTGATGTATTGACAACCCCGATCATTGATCTGCCCACGCCTGCTTATGATCCCTAAATTAGTATTCATGAATCCAGCAGCAGCTAAATAAACTTGGCAACAAAACACCCACAAGACAACAGAGAAGAGAGGGATAATCAATGCAAAGCACCATCAAATCTACATTATCCCTCCTCATCAGTTTGGCCCAGGCCACAAGGGCCCCGCTCAGGTCAAAAGGTGATGCGGACAGGTCGCCCACCCTTGACCCTCCAACCAATATTTGCGGCCAAATATACCTTCGCTCTGCCCTCACGAGGGGAAGGGTGAATATGGAAAGGTAGACAAGGTAGGGTGGGGGAGAGATAAGGCTCTGTGGATTTACTGCACTCAAGGTGAGGCTGATAAATCAGCCTGCTGGAAAAGCAGAGCACAGGCCTGAGGAAAGATAAAGATGCCAGACTTGCCTGGGAACACAGAAGCATGACAAGCTCCACCACTGAGCTGCTGGACTTCATGCACACCAGACCTGGAGAAATATAAAGTAAAGGGAGTCAGACATAATGGCATTTGCAAAAAAAAAAAAAAGTTTTGTGTTTGATTTTAAACAGCTTTCTGGATTTCTGTGACAGCACACGCTAACCATCAGGGATTACCTAACCTTGTGCCATCTGCAAGGGAGCGGAGAGTATTGATGGGCCTAATGAGCCGACATGATGTTACTGTAAACTAATACATATTTGGGCCTTGTATTACAGGCCTGGCGTGGTTAGCATATGTCCCAGTGATCCCTAATGGCAAGCCCTGGGCTTTTAGAGGGCAGGGGGCCGCTAGAGTGTCCAGAGTGCGCTTCAGCGGATGTTACATGTGTCTCCGTGTTTCACAGAGACACATGTAACATCACATTCGTACAAACACACATGCATGCACATACAGCCCCACCCTTTTTTTTCCAGCCCGGCCCCCCCCCTTACAGCCATCAATCAACTTTCCATTTTGTTTGGTGGCAGCAGACATCCCAAACACTGCTATTAGTGGCCTGGCCTCTGACCTGGCCCCCTGGAAACCTTCAGCACAGCTACCGGCTATCGGTGCAGCGCAACTCATCACAATATTGGATTAACAATAGCCTGGACATATTGTTGCAATTAAATAAGAATCACTGCATGGTTGAGGTTTGTTAGGATGTGACTTCATATCTCTAATAAAATTCCATGATTTTCTACTCACTGGTGCCCTCAATAAGGAGCTCTTGTCCATGGCTGCCCAGCAGAGTGCGAGAGAGAAAAGGGGCAAAGTCCACAAAGATCTCCCTCAGCAGGGGAGCCGCCTTTTCAAGGGCATGCTCCAAACGCTCCGAGATACTAAAAAAACAAAACAAACAACAGACGGAGTACTTGTTAATTTAACAGTAATTGGCCGAAAGGCTAAACAAACTCTTTGAAAACTCACAAAACATGGTTTTAAAAATACACCGTCAGCAAAAATGTGTTTTTAATATGATGAAAAAAATATGGAATAAAGACAAAAACAATAATCAGAGCATATGCATAAATAACTGATTGTGTAAGCGCATGTGCATAAACAGCTGATTGTGCATGTGTGCGAGAAAAAGAGAGCGAGAGAAAGAGAGAGAGAGAAGATGAATCACCTCATATTGGGGGCTGTGTTCTGGGTCACAGGGGAGAGTGGGGGGACAGATGGCAGGCTAGTGCTGGCTGGAACCTGGCCGCCTGCTGCAGGGAGAAACCAAAGAACTCTGTTATTAGTCTGGATGTTGGACAAGAATGGGACACACACACACACACACACACACACACACACACACACACACACACACACACACAGCAATACATTATATGACCAAGGTCGCACCATAAACCTGTGAAGAAACATGCCTCTTATGAAATAATACAGAGGTCTCCATTCAAATGTATAGAATAGGTGGATTTATGGTTGAGTATGTGGGGGTACAAGTATCATTTTATAGTTAGATAGTGGATGATGTACTCTGAGCACAATACATCTTCCTTAACAGTGTATAATTCATTGGGTTTGATGAGAAAAATCTTTCTATGTGAAAGGATGACAACACTTTATCTTCTGCTTCAGTCACACTTTAAAGATGAATTATTCGTAGATGGAAACAATATATGTTAGACAACAGCTTAAATATGAAAGAAGTATTTGTTACAAGTAACTACATCCATTGTTATTATTCTATTTTCATGTTTTTTTGTTTCCCCTCATTAAGTCATTACATACCAATTTACCCCTCAGGGCTGCTTTTCTGACCGTTTCATTATACAACTAAAAGGTGCTTTACGACTTCATTCTGGAGACAGAGGCACATGAGGTACAAAGTCCGCGTGTGATTGATCTTGCAGTAAATTCACTTCCCTGTGGCTCATAAATAAGCTAATGCCCAGCTGAATATGGAGGAGGGGGATTCCTCTGGTGTTTCAGTGGGCTTGTTTTTCCAGCCAGGACAGTCTCCGTGCAGGGATAACTCTTCAGGAATGACACAGTGTAATGTGCACTGGAATGTGTGTGTGTGTGTGTGTGTGTGTGTGTGTGTGTGTAAGGTGTTAAACAGCGCCATGTGGACCTGGTGAGAGTATCCCTCTCAAGCTGAAGTAGCTCCTTCAAACAAAGAGGAGTAAATGAACGTCTCCATTAGTCCTCCCACTGCCCCACTAAAACACACACACACACACACACACACACACACACACACACTCACAAAGCATATTTACTCAACACTTCTCAGTGCCATCAAGCAGTCTGTGCATACAGCTAAGCTATAATTATTTACTAGCACACACACGCACCCTAAAGTCCTAAAACATAATCCACATACTCATGTCAAACCCTCCTCTCTTAAACACACAGACAAAAAAAACATTACACTTTTACACAGAAAGGGGACAAAAACTGCTGATTTATGTCACTTATGAACAGTGTTGGGTAAGTTACTTTAAATTAGTAACTTAGTTACATTACTAGTTACTTCTCTAAAAAAGTAACTCAGTTACTTCAAGTTACTCGTTACTTTCAAAGTAACTAGTTACTAGGGAAAGTAACTTTGGTTTTACTCAGAATTCTCTTGTTAATGTGTTGCTTCTGTAACTGGATACCCAGCAAGATTGCCAGTCTTCTAGCTTGCTTACTTGCCACAAGTGCACTGTGCCACCTACCAATAGAAAGGAAAAAATAATGTGCACATTTCCACGAGAGAAATCCCACGCCTGGACCGTCGTTGACCGCCACATGATTCTAGCCTGCTTTTTACATCCAACACAAAAACTGCAGTCGTGGTGCTTTTGATTGTACTCAGAACTTGGAAATTCTGCCTTCTGAATAGGAAGATGTAGGTAACACCAGACTGCAGATGAGCTGCATACAGAGCTGGACTGGGACAAAACAATCGTCCCGGGCATTTTGACTAGAGACCGGCCCACCATTATAGGAAAAATCATAAAGCCTTTGAATGAAAATAAACACTGTTGTGACAGTGATGTACACTGTTCTGATGGTATATATGTATCAATCTATCAATTGTTTGTTGTAAGACTCAGATAATTATTTTTTTAAAAGCGAGACATTTTAAATGAGAATAATAAAGAAAAGTATTTCCTTGTGCCCCCCTTTCCCTGTTAATGCCCTACCTGCCCCCCTGGCAACACTTTGCTAGACCCGCCCCTGCACAGTTACCAGCTGTCAGCTATGTAGAAAAGGATCCTGGTGTTATTTGTCTCTCAGAAACAGTTCATAACTTCCCTTCAACTCATTCATGTCACCTAAAGGGTAAACCTGTTTCTCCATCACCTGTTCAGCTCTGATGATTCAGTAAGGACATCTCCTGGTCTCATCTGCATGTTTCCCTCTCACCAGATAACCAAACCGATATCATGACCAGCAGCTTTACAGCTGTGGCTCCAGCAAACATCAGCTGATACTAGAAATTAATATTAAATAAATTCTAACAACAGCTGATCAAGCTTAAACGTGCTGCTGTTGTTTAGCGCGACATCCGCTGGTTTCCTCTTTCTGGCGCAAAGTGGGCGATAAATAAACAAGAGAGAAAAGCCGATCAGCTGATCATTGATCAGTTTCGTGATTGAAGTAGAAACAGGAGAGGAGAGAATGAGAGAAGAAGAGGCAGCTGTGCAGCTTCAGCTTTGTGTCTTTTTCATTGTAGCTGAAGTCCGGGACAAACTGTGTTCCTTTTCACCTCAGTACGAAACGCGTAATATTTTCTCTGAATACCAGACGATTCTGTTTTTTACGGGACGGTTGGCAACTCTAATAATTGACCGTATGAACAAAACAAAGTTCAACATCAGTAACATAGCACCCACCCGGCTGTATACAGTAGAAACTCCGTCATGCTAGCTAGCACGCAGTACGAAAATGTCAGCATACCAAAAATAAACTCCACCTAAACTTGGTTTATATCTGACCCAGATAGACTGCAGGTCATAACTTCTTACCTGAAGTTCAGTTCACCTGACACTCGGACCGGCGGCCGCTTCGGGTCTCTCCTCTTGCCTCCCTTTTCCTTCATCCACCTGCTGGCCTCCACCACTTGCTAATGTTATTGAATCTGTGGAAGCTCCGCGATATCCACCACACGAAGTAACGAGTAACGAGCCTATCTAAATCCCAGTAACGAGTAACGCGTTCCTGGTTTTGGCATAATAACTAGTTACCGTGCGCGTTACCACAATAATAACGTAGTTACTGTAACGCGTTACTTAATAACGCGTTAGTCCCAACACTGCTTATGAATCAACTAAGATAGGTATGACTTTAATATATTGTTTTATTCAGTCACCATTCACCTTATTCCTCCTCCTACCGGAATTAGTGTAATACTGGGATGTCCCAGTAGCCTGTTAGTTAAGACAAATGCCAAATAACTAATGTCCACGTTTGATTTTTTTTCCCCCCCACTTGAATGGTCCCTTGATACATGAAACCCACCCTTTCCAAATGCACTCTATTGCATCTCTTTTACAGTTATGCATGATCCAGTGTGATTAGTGCAGTTTGTTTTCAAATTTTGAAAGTTTTGCAAAATTTGGCTCAGTAGTTTATGTGTAATCCTGATGACTAACCCATTAAATTTTTGAGTCACATCATTTTCTTTGTAATTGCACGATGGGCCCTGGCACTGGCAGTGCACCGCCCTAAAATTGTCTCAAATGTTTTTATTTTTTTCACATTCGATACTGCCTTAGCTTTTTAAATAATTGAATCAGTGTTACTCATGCTGTCCTCCAGCCTAAGGAAACTGGATTACATTGTGCAAACACCATTATTCCATCAGACATAGAGAGAAGCACGATCTCTAAATAAATATTGACTTTCTCCTCAGCAGACTCATCCACCCTGTGACTTAGCTGCCCTCGCTGCTCTGCCAATACTGCAGTCCGGTTTTGTGTTTTTGTGCTTACAGGCTGCAGAGTCTGCAGAGGTGCTCTGGGAGGCGTCGCTAGAAGATACCACAGAGACGCTGTCGATAGGTGTCCCACCAGACACGGAGGCGGTTGTCAGGACGGGGGTGGAAGTGCCTGGAGATGGCATCACACCCGCTTTCTTTGGTCCAACGATGACGCTTCTGTAGAGAGAAGAAAAGGCGCTTATTATCAAGACTCATAGAACAACTGGAAGAAAATGCTGATGCTGCCAATTCACAGAACCCTTCAGAAGATTTTTGCACACAGCATGACTAGAACAACACCACAACCTTCACTGACACATTAGAGTGGAGGAGTAATTATGAGCAATTTAAATAAGCAGAATAGTAGCCAAAGCAGCCCAATGAACCTTACCATAAAACAGGACACCTGATGTAATGTCTCAATTTGACAAACTGCTTTATTTGGACATTTCTACTTTTAATTAAATACATTTTCCTTTAGTCAACAATACTACTTTGAGAAAACCTGAAGAAACTACAGTTTGGCTGCACTGAAATCGAGCTTCTTCTAAAACATCTTTAAGTGTGCCGAAGTGCTTTCTATCTAACGTTCACCCTCTGACGAATGCACTGGGGTTAATTATGTGAATACTACTGAATACTTTGGCATGCAGACTCTAACAGCCAGGAATCAAACCATCGACCCTCCAATTAGCAGATGATCTGCTCTGCCCTCTTAGCCACAGCCACCCCTGTTTCATTAGATGGCATCTTCTGCTTTATCACATAACACCAGCTGCATGTTTTAATACAACTGCTACTATGATGCTTGATATTTAGTCTACCAGAGCAGTAGATTTTATAATAATATACTTCTATAATATCTCCGTTATTCTAGAAAACCTTCTAAAAAAAACTACAAATAAGTGACCTTTAGTCAAATTTTGCCCAAATTCAGGTTTTTTTCAAGGAAAGAAAAACACATTTTGAAATGAAAAATGTCCTGACAGGCTTGGCTCTTACATTGGCTATGCTTTAAATAAGGTTTGCTTCCACACTTGATTTTAAAAATGACAACTTTAAGTTGTTTGTTCAATGTATCCTTAGACACAAATCCTGACATTAATAAAAAGCAACTGGCAAGCATCACAAAAAAACCAAACTCACTGACAGCCAGATTAAATATGTACACTGAGTTTCTCTGTAACAATGATGCTGCCTGTTGAGAGGTCCCTCCTGTGGAGTAACAGGAAATGTTTCTCATAGTGATGTGGTACGAATAAGTGGAGTTCAATTCTCATCCGGCGAACAGCAGATGCGAGGAGAGCAGCATGCAGATAAGCTGTCAGTTTAGACCAGGGCTCTGACAGACCAGCGGCCATATCAAAGAGAGCCTGGCCCTGCTTATCAGTGCTGACATAGGAGAAGCAGGGTCTAATCCCTGGCTACTGCTCCCCTCTCAGAAACACCACCCAATGCAGGTTTTAACAAGACATGCAAGAATACGTCAAATTTGAATATGCAATAAAAAGAAGAGGCGCAAACACAAGAGCTTGCATACATTCCTGCACGTCCCCAGTTTCAGAGTGTGTATGTGCAGTCTTTCCTGCACACACACACACCCACGAGGATAGTTGCCTCTCTGTGCTGCAGACAGATACCTGGCTGCTGTGTCAAAGCATGCGCTCAGCTGATTTAAGGCAGCTGATCAGATCTATTAAAAGTTACTGTAGCTGTTAAATCTTAACAGCTTCGAGGAAAAAAATAATAACAACTGTGTCAGGAAGGCTCGACAGATGGAAGGTCCACACAAGGTCCACGTGACGCATAAAACCAGAAGTAGTGACAGAAGAGAATGAAATCAGTATTGATAGGCAAGAAGAGTGGAGATAAAAGTATCTGGTAATTTTTTTTTCTGTTCAGATAGTGAGTGGACTGGACGGTGGTATCAAGAAGCAAGGGTGGCGCTGACATGAAGCACCCTGGGTGTCAAAAGCAGCAGAGACGGAAGGAGAGACACCCCTGCTGAGTGAAGGCTGAAAGTGTGTGTGGATGTTTTCAGAAATATTTTAATGCATACACATGAGTGTACAAATAAATGCTCGAGTGCACGGGTGTGAAGACGTCTGCCAGTGAGCATGTCTGCATATGTGTTTGGCCTTCCATCTGTTCCTCAGCAAAGGCTCAGTGAATTATTCAGCAGGTCATTAGCCACACTTATCATGAGTGGGCCGCCCCAGTCGATTAATCAGCCGTCAGCGGCCCCACTCAACCCACAAACAGGAGCCCAGGGCAGAAAGTGTGCGTGTGTGTCTGCGTGTGTGTCTGAATTATTTAGAAGGTCTAACCTACTATGGCTAAGTGCAGCTATGATTCCAGTAAACTCTGCTATTTCAGGTAAAACAAGTGTGAGACCGAATAACAAATTGTCTCAAGTTGCACGTGCATAAAAATGCTCTTCTCCGGAGAGTTTACCTCAGACTGACATGATGGAGAGAAGAGTGCACCCCAGCAAAGCTTTGATCATAGCTTTCACTATGTAACAACAACACTGACCGTACGCACACAAACACATCTGCGCACATCTTCACCCTATGGAGCTGCGGCTGGAAGAAGGCGGCTGGATTTGAGACGAACGGTACCTTGATGATATCTGTGATCTATAAGTGTGAACAACATCAACTAAAGTGCCCACAAAAACAACTGCCTCATTAAACCAATGGAAGACACTGGTTTAAAAGGGCGTTAAACAGTTCTTTGTTAATTATCCAAAGTAGAGTGAAAGACATGTTTACACACAGTAACCAAGCATAAAAAACTATTATTAGCTGTAATAAGAGTGCGCCACTCACAAAGCCCAGATCTCAACATCTTCAAGTAATCCTGGGTTTAAAGACAGAAGACCTGGGGAACTCCTTTGTCCTTTGTTTATATTATCGACTGAGTTTCTCTTGTGTTACTTGATGTTAAATAATCTATTAAAAACGGAGATGATCGAGAGCAACCATCTAAAACTACAGAATTAATTACGTGCAAAAGAGCCCAGTCTGCATGTTTGTCAAACAAATATTAAAATAAAACATTAACAAATCTCAGTTTTGGTAACCAGACTGCATATTAGACCTCGCTTTATCAATTTAGGTGTTATATACTTGCAGTTTTCATTCGTGGCTCAGTTCTTTAGTAAAGGATATATGTACATCTCCAATTTTTTCCCAGTTTAGTCTCTACTGTCTTGTTACTTTTTTTAGTGGGTAATCACAACAATATTTGACAATTTTGTTAAAGCAATGTACTAAAAACAATGGCAGATATTTATCATTATGTCCTGATTCGGATATAATATGGATCTTTGCAATTAACACTTATCATAAATGTGTGATTTTTATTATACCAGCTAAAGGTACATCACTGCAGGTGAACTTCAATGCAACGCGACAACGTCTTTATTAACGGACTTTTCTAAAAAGGTAGGCCTTGACTGAGAGCTGCGCTCATGTCTGACACGCTTACCGCCAGCAGTACATTAACAACATTTAATCATCAACACAACTCATCTGTACATCAGCTCTCACATGCATGCAAAGCCTGCTACCAGGAATGCAAACAACCGCACCATGTATATCCCACTGTCTAACACTCACATATTCTGCCGAACCATGAAGTCTAAATCACAGACTCGTACAATGACACTGTTTAGTTCTGGTTAGTATCAGCAAATATTTGCAGACTGGCTGTCATAACAGGGGCATGGCTGAGAAATGCATGGGAGAAATCCAGCACGTCTCCACTAGTAAATAAATCAGCAGGGATACTTCACCCTGTGACCCGCCCCCAGTTTTTATCTGGGAGATCCCGGCTTTTTTCATACATTGGTCTCATAAATCCAACCCTCTGGGCAAGCAGAAAGTTGCCATGTTTTGGCAGGAGATGTCAGTGCAGAATGTCAGCTCTGGCTTGTACTCGTGTCCCTGGAAGACTTAGTGGTTAGCGGGAGATGCCGAGCAGTGATAAAGTCATTGCAACAGATAATAAACACCATTGGAACATATCTACATGTGTCGAGAGGTAATTGGTAAGGGTTGAGAGACAGCAGGGTGATAAAAAGCAGTAAACTGAGAATAAATATAGGCTTAAAACCAGAGGACGACATGAATGGGAGGGGTAGTTTTGACTCTGAGGCATCAAAATAACTTGGCACACTGACAGACAGTAGTGTGTGCAGAACACAGTAAAGGCTGAAGTGACTGATCAATCAATAAAGCCAAACATTTGGCGGTATCCACTTCTTAAATGGCAAAGGTTTTTCTTTTTAATTGTCTTCAGTTCCAATTAATTGTTATTGTTAATAATAATAATACTATCATCTAATATATAATCACACATTATAGACCAAAAAGTTCATAGATTTTTTCTGCTTAAAGAAAAAATCTATTTAAACCGAAATCTGGTTTTCGGTTTAAAATAATATAAAAGTCTGGACTTGTTAACCTCCACCTGGATTTGATATTAATTTTTTTGTGCAGATGTGCAAGTGATTAATACAAAGGTAACTGGGGTAAAGTCTACTGTCAGCGTGCCCTGCATGAAGAGGCTCCCATAACCAGCAAGTGAGCTGTTAGTCTACGTTCTCCAGCTCTCCTGACGTCCTCTCTTCCTACTGAGTGTGCTCAGCGGACAGGAGCCAGTCTAATCCCCCTGATATGAGGAGCGCCCTGAGACCTGACAAAGCATTCCTCAGATAAAGACACGCGATCACAGAGATGCCGTGGAATTCCCACAGTTGGGGGGCAGGCAGACTGACTGAGTGTGAGCGTGTTTGTGAGTGACAAAGAGAAAAATCTAGAAATGTTTTCTTTGGTGCGTGAGAACTTTTGACTTGACACGCTTCCCCGTGACGGCTTCCTTCTCCCACTTCTCCCATCTCTGTGCCTCTCCCTCTTTGCCCTCACCACCCCCGCCAAAATCGAGCCGTTTGTAAAAGTCTATGTGCGAAACAACGCTCCAAATGCAAACCAGACCAGTAACCATCCTCCCTCACCTGAGCCCGTCTGTGACTTCAGTACCCTGCTCTGCTTTTGAAGCCTTACTCCTGACTGTTCACCCCATACCGCTGGCGATAACGCAAATTATATACATATTTTTTTTTACTTTAAGAAAGGAGGGAACCCCTTATAACTGTTAAACAGGGACAGACAAAAGCTTTCCTCAAAGCTTTTTCTCCGTCTTAACACAGCTTTTTGAAAGGAGGAGGTCTGCATGAGGTGAGGACCTTAGTAAAGAGAGAAGTCGTCACCGACAAAGACTCCCAGTCCAAAGGGGCTTCTGTTACTAAATGCTTTTCAAGATCCGCTAAAGCCCCCTCTGAGGAAATAAAGCAAGATGCATTCAAGGTTTAACTTTCAAAAGTCTCCTGCAGTCATGTTGGGAGTAAAATCCTATGGAACCGTTGCGACTATAAACACCATATGTGCTTTTTAAGTGTGTGTCAATCCATGTTCACACCCTCACCTATCAAAAGAGCGGAACTGCGGCGATGGTTCTCTGGCCGCGTCGCTCACACTTCCCAGGAACGCTGGCGGCAACAGGCTTGGATCCACCACGATATCATCAGTTGGAGCGCTCACCAGGCTGCGCAGAATGTCCTTCACATTTTTACCCTTTGAGTCAGCAGACACAGCAGGTCTGACCTCAGATGACAGTGTGGACAAGGCCTCTGAAATGGCATCGGGACCGTGAGTTCCACCGGAGGATGACAGATCTGCGTCGCTGGCGGCAGTTGAGGTGTGGTCATCTCCGATGCCGGAATCATACCGGCGCAGAGAGAAGCCGTTCTCTCCTTCTGTGCTACCTGAAATAGCAACACTCTCTGTGAGGACATAAATAATAACAAATAAGAGTATCCAATTACATCAGAAAACCTGATTTACATATTTTTCTTCTGGACTGTCGTCTAGATTTGACCCGTTACTGAGATATCAGCTGTACAGCAGAAATGTCTCTTTTCTTAAAATTGACGGAGTTACATGGCACTTGCCTAATAATGCTTAACGTATCAAAAACAGAGCGCGGGGACAGAGGAATTATGATGGAACTATTTTTTTGTCTGTTTGTTTGTGGCATACACCCTGCTCAGGAGGTAGAGCACGTCATCTACAAATCAGAATGTTGGTGATTCAATCCCTGCTTGGGCAAGATACTGAACTTCAGGTTGCTCCTGATGTGTTTGTTAGTGTGAATGTGTGTGTGATTAGGTGAACGTGACATGTTGTATCAATACTCAAGCAGAGTAGAAAAGCACTGTTACAAGAACCAGTCAATTTACTATTTATATGGCAAGTTACAATCACAATCAGCAGAAACGCACACCAAAACAATCTGCAGGTCAAATAAAAATACAAAAATTTTAATAACAGCACTGCTGCACTTTCACAATTTTTCTTAAGATGATTAACAGCTGATATCCTTTTATAGTCGAACACTGTGCACTACATGAACCCACTTATAAAAAAAGTAAAAAACAAACGGAACTATGACGACTATGGTAGAGTTGTTGAAAACAACAACTTGCTTCATTCTGATGCACATAAATGTGTCAGATCATTTTTTTTCTTGAGGTTTCTGTATACCTGTACTCCTTGCAGACTGGGAGCGTTGAGGGTGTTTCTTGTCATTGTGGGGCTCCAGGATGTCACGGTACTTGGACACCATGAGGACTGAGATGAAGTAGACGACGGCAAGAGCCAGAAACTGAGCCTGCTTACTGTCCTCCTGAAACAAACAACACACTAAACAATCTGTACGTGCGTCCTCTTTGAAAAGCACCAGAGGTTAGAGGAGGCTAGAAAAGGTGATTTCATACACATTATGAGTGCTGTGTACAGGCATGCGAACGTGTCTGCTGGACAACTCACAATGTCTCTGAAGACGACAGCCCTGAGGCGGTTTATGTCCATGTCCTGAAGCAGCCGGTCCAAATCTCTCACTGGAGACATGCCACCTGTCACAGCATCAACAGGACTCTGCATGCACGCATGAAAAATCAAACAATTATCATGTGAAATGTATTATTATCTGCAAGGGAAGTGTAAACCGCACGTGCACGTTTACACCGCTCAGGGTGTTTATTAATCCTTCAAGGAGCAGGGTAAGGTTTAACAGCTTAGGGAAGCTATCCCTCCTGAGACCATGTCCTTAACATAATGGCTTTTCTATAGAGCCACTGCATTATAAATGAGGTTTAACACCCAGTTCAGGGAAGAACAACATGACTTTTACTGGAAGTCACTGTATCAAATCAAAGGGGCAATGACAAAGGGCTTAGTCTAGTGTAACAAATAGCAACCCGTGTGGTAACATAATAAGATATGAGCTAATGCAATAACACTTGGTAGCTGCTGGTGAACAGGACAAAGGGCAAAGCGCCTTCTGGTTGCCTACTGAGGACATGAGAAGGACGAAAATGTGCGTTATACAAAAGATAACTGGCACAAATGTGGAAACCAGTCACTGAAAAGTATGACGTTATTTTGCATTTGATGGTAGAGGAATTTAAAACAGCAGAAAATGTAAGTTAAGGTGATCATTTCAAGTACTTGCCTGCGCAGATGCAGACTTGGCTGTTCCAAGCAAAGTGCTGGGCATGGCTGTGTAGCTGCGGGCTGAGCTGTCTGCGCCGTGCTTAAACTGGGCTTGCTGACACTCCAGACAGTTTCTCACTGCAATAGCACACACTAGGGAGGGACGGAGAAAGAGATCTTATGTGACATCATACAAATAAAATCACTGTCGGGGGGAAATAAAAAAAAATAAAAAATAAAAAAAAAATGTGCACACAAAATTTAAAATCTTTGCGTTTACAAGCCTCCAAACGCAACAAAAGAGCACGTAAAACTGCGCCACGAGAGGAGCGAGCAGAGAGAGACAAAAACAGGAGAGAAAAAGCGGGGCCATGACAAGGTCAGTGCTCTGGCCAACTCTGGCAGCATCGTTCACTCTTCCCTGCTCCACCTCTCCTCCCAAGGTCATAGTGCAAGGGTGTGCTCTTGAATCACATCCACTGTGTGCAGCTCCCATAACAAATGACACCGCCGGGGTGTGCACATGCTGAGTAGGCAGCGCGATACATCCTTCAACGCACAAAAAAAGACGAAAAAAAGAAAAAAAAACCTTGTTGTCCGACAACTTAAGGTGGGTTCAGAACTGGCACACTTAACATTTGTAATTTAATGTACTGCTCCTCTTTGGACCCCTCCCAACCCCCACTGCTCAGAGCTTGACAACTGACAAATGTTAACTCTGAGGCATTTAGATTACGAAGGAGGGAATTATTCCGTCTGGAAATGGGCTCGCTTTTTCCATTAGGACCACTCTTTCATACGACCATTTATAAAAGGAAGAAAAAAAAGAGAGAAGAGGGAGGGGCGGAGACGCTAAAACCTTGTTACAGTTTTCCAAAATCAGATTAGGTGCCAGCAATGGGGAGCGCATACCTCATCAAATATTCATTTCATAGCGGCTGCTTTCTAAAACTGAACCTGTGCTATGGTGGCATTGTTTTCCTGTAAAACACACACAGCAGCAGCATCGGAGGGAACAAGTGTTTTTAGATAACAAGTCTGCCTCTTGACAGCCGTTTTGTTTGTAGGTTTGACTGTGCTTAAAAGCAGAAACAGATACCTGAATGTGCAGCATTAAATATACAAAGAAAATTCAGTCATTTTTTTAAAGCTTAAGTGCAAAGTATACTTTCATTCTTAATCTGTGCATGCTGCGTTGATAAGGTGTGCTGCAAAAAAATAAAAAAAATTAAATGAATAATGTAAGATTTTCAATATCTTTTATTCAGTGATTGTGAGGCTAGGCTTTTGATGCTGTCAGGGGAAACTTTAATAGCCTGGAACAGAAGGCAGAGAAAGGCCTCGGGCTACGCAGCAGTACAGTACAGCCAAGGCCATTATGAACAACTCACTATATCATGCGAGCAGCCATTTTAAAGTGTTGCCATGCAGGAGGGTTATAATAACAAGATAAGAGAGGGCTGATATGAGCGGGGTGAACGAGGCGAGGGGGATCCGAGTGGGAGCTGGAGCTGAAGATTGAGAGGAAGAATACAGGGACGAATACAGAAGGGAGGGTCAAAAACACTGTAGGGAGCCATGACTGGGGCTAATACAGAAGGCTGCTGCCAGCTGATGTAAGGTGGATCAATGAGCGGGAGGGGAATGAGGGGTGGGGTTAGTAAAAGGATGAAACAAAAACGGGAAATTCACTTGAAAGCCAGTTAAATATGTAAAAACTCAGCAAGACAGAAAAAAAGCAGAGGACCAAACAAGAGAAATAAAGCTAGTTAGAAGCTCAAGAATAATGACAACGTGCATACCGAGGCGAAGGCACTGTCGGAGGATGCCTCCTGATGACATGTTTTTCTCAGCTTCTATCTCTGTGAAGTTGAGCGAGCTGGCAAAAATAAGAACATCCACAAGGTTGATGAGGCGCTGCAAGAAGGTGACCGAAGCCTCCACTGACAAGCCCTGGGAGGGCTCGATGTTTTCTAGCTCATGCTGAAAGTAGAGAGAGAGGAAAAAATATATAAATAATAAAAGTAATAATGAGGAAACCTTTTTAAACATTTTCTCTCAAAAGTAACATTACAGTCAGGTCTTACCCTGATCAGAAGCCCAGACTTATGTTGAATAACCAGTGATTTATCACAGTTAGTAAGTTGTTACATACGTAACGTGTGCAGCACTGAAAATACATCAAGGCATGTGAAAATGCAATTCTTCACATTCAGGTTGAAATCTGGTTACAGAGCCCACACAACTGAATGTAAATCAATTATAATGGAAGTGAACCCGCTCCTTAGACCGGTCAGGTCATTGGCAGAAGCGAAGAATGGTGCAAGAGAGCGGCTGTCACTGAGGTCAGACAGGACTAAAACAAACTAACGTTGTTAGGAAGCAGCTAACTGTAGTCTAATGTGATTGGGGAAAGGTCAATGTGGATGGATAACTTCCTGTGACCGGAGCCACAGACACAAGTACAAACGTAAAATCACGCGTGCAGCGAAGGACTCACGGAGGAAGAGGTGGCAGCTGAGAGCAGAGGTAAAATGCCTCCGCAAGCCATGACGAGATTGTCCACCACCTGGGATATGAGGTGTATGCTGTTGTGGACAAACACCACATTCTCGCTGCTGTTTACAAAGTCCAGAATCGTCTTTGTGGAGTGACTAAAAAGCAAAGGACAAGAAGATGATGCGTGAAGCTATGTGGCTTGTTGAGCTCTTATTTAGACACTTTAATATCTGGTCCCAACGCACAGTTCTAATGTACTTTTCTAGCTCAGGATCTGTTACGAACCGATTTCACTAAAGAATAAACGGAAAAAGGACCAAACTATTTTTTGCACTTTCCAGTCTTTATGCTAAATTGAGTCAATCACAACAAAAACAAACAAACAAAAAACAAAACTTTATTTTAAACTGCAGTTTAAGCTGAAATCTTCTGCATGTTCCTCAACAAATCTTTAGTTGATAAATCCGCGTTTCTGTTTATTGAAGCATTAATAAAATCAGAGCCCGCAGACTGTCGTCCTACCTTCTCCACATCTGGACATCTGTCTCAATCGAGAAGAGCAGGTCAGTGAGGAGACGCTGGTGCATGTGGGACCAGCGGAATTCTGGGATGCGAAACATGGTGGAGCGAGGTGCAGAGGTGCTGCTGTCTGTTGGCTGGCCTGAAGAGCTTCCTGTGGCTGTTGATGCAGCAGCTGCTGACTGACCTTGGCTTGTTTCCTACAGAAATACGGAAGCCAAACGTCATACGTTTTAATGTGACACGGACCTTTGAGAAAACACTCTGAAACTTAAACGCTCAACTTCGTGTAACACCTAAACTATAATAAACTATTGTAACAACTGAGTAACACATAAGTGCCAAAAAAAGGGGTGGATTGCATACTGTTGCAGAGGTCTCCTTCAGTTCAAGTCTCTCGGTGTCTAAGGCCACATTGGACACGTCCAGTCTGGCAATTTTGATTTCTTTGGTTTTGCTGACCGACTCTGCACCCTTCTGAGTGTCGGAGCTGGTAGAGGTGGTGGTGGTGCTACTGTCAGCGGCACTAGATGGGGTTTCTTCTCCAGTGGCGCCGCTGGTCTCTGATGGCTGGACATCTGCAGTGGAGTCTGATGCCGCTGTAACCTCCTGGACTGTAGATGGCGGTGTGGTGTCTGAGGGCTGCTGGCTTGTAGTAGTAGTTTCAGCTATGGAGGAAGACTGTTCATCTCCAGCTTTTTCTTTAGGTGCTTCTGTGACACTTTTCTCAGGTATTTCAGCTGGAGGAGTCTGGCTTTCCACACAAGGTGCCTGTTTCACTTCACTTTCCTGTGTCTCAACTTTTTCTTCTTCCTTATTCAGCTCCAGTTCTTCGCCCCCATCTTTTTGTTCATCTTCGTCCTTCTTCACTTCCCCACCTTCCTCTCCGGTGGCAGCAGAAGCATAAGAGGACTCCTCTTGGCTGTCATCAGCATCGCTAGGATGGACCTGGTCACTAACAGATGACACGTCAACCAGGTCCTCATTGAGGACGGAAGCTCCACCGAGCACGCTGTTTTCCCGCTCTGAAGCTGCTGGCGGTTCAGCCTCTGCTTCATTTAAAGAGTCTTCTGTCATTGAGTTTGACGAGTCACCTTTGTTCTGTTCACTTTCAGATTTTTCATCATCTGTTACAGGTGTCTGTGCATCATCGCTACCAGATGGTGCAGAGACTTTACCCTCGTCCACCGCTTTCGTGTCAGCCGTTTCATGTTGTGCAGTTTTTCCAGTAGAAGTCTGTGCTTTCTCTTTGTTTACGTCTTCACTCGCCTGCTCTGTAGCACCTTTTTGTGTCTCCTCTCTGACACCTGAGCAATCTCTGGTAGACTCCTCCACCAGCTGCTGTTGCTCTTGTTCTTCATCTTTGGCCCCAGCCAGGATGTTGGACACAGTGATGGATGCGTGTCCCCTTTCATCATCAGCCTCCAGCGGGCTGGAAGTAATGGTGGAACTGGATGCTGAATCAGGGGATTTCTGGGACAGCTTGTCCACAGTCAGCTCAATGACAGTGGAGGGAGTAGTTTCCTCTGCAGGTGGCCCATTAACACATTCCATAGTCTCAGAGCTTTGGCTGACACCAGAGATGGAGCGAATCGTGCCGGTGGACTCTTGATGCTGGTACTGACGGAACATACGGGACAGATTCTCTTTGTGTTGCTCAAAGGTGACCTGCAAACACAAAACATGTGATGTTAGAAAAACTATGTCGGACTGTTCACACACTTTATCAGTCTGCTCTGTTTGCCTAGTTGAATGATAAAAACTGGTTTATTGGTTTATTAGAGTCCATCCACTGATGACTCTGTGTGAATAAGGAAGCAGACAGAAGAAGCTTTTATCATTAGCAGGCCAATATAACGAACACTAAAATGTTCAAAGTAAAATATGTATTAATATGCACATGTCAGTGATACCATTACTAATAAGAATGATGATGAGCTTTTTAGCACTGAAATTATCCAGTGAGATCTGTTCCTCAATAAGCAACCAAAAACTGCAGGTTTTGGTTCATCAAATATTCATGTATTCTAGCCAAAAAGTGAGCCAATCCCCACTCTGCTAAAACAACAACTACTTAGTTCTTTTTGACAAATAAAAAAAGTAAAATTTTACACCTCATGGTTATCTCACACACAGCATGGCTTGCACCAAAGTTAACTGTGCTAATGAGCCCCATCTAAGAAATGCGTTCTACCCCAGGTGATTAAAACCATAGTATTTTATTTGCATCTTACTTATTACTAATTAGCAGCTAACCTGCTAACCTGATATCACTACCCTTTCATCCAAATATGCTAAATGAACTGGGCCTTATTATAGTGCTTTTCTACTCTACTTGAGCACTCATAGCACTTTATACAACACGTTTCATTCACACAAGCACTTTTTGTGCATTTAACATTCACACTCAGATGAAGCCAGTGGGAGCAAACTGTGGTTCTATATCTTGCCCAAGGATACTGGCATATAGACTGTACCAGCCAGAGATCAAATCACCGGCCTTCCGATTAGTCAATGATGTGCTCCTGAGCCACAGCCACACTTTTAGTTACCTAAATTTGGTGACTTTTAGCCCAAAAACGCCAACACAGCTGCAGCCAAAGTGTTTGGAGACTTCAAATCAGGCATTTTACATGAAGTTAAACAATTTCTTTTAATTTAAAAAAGGGAGGGGGGCAATACTTCCTGATAAGAATTTAGAAACATCTGTTCTATAGGAACATCTCAGTAAGGGTGGAAAAAAAGTGTGCTATAACCGTGAAAATAATGTGACCATGTTATTAGGGCTGTATTTATACTGTATATACATTAACATAAAAACCATCCAGCCACTTATCCACTGTATTCACATTCTGCTTTTTTTCCTCATGTCCCAACAGTCTTTTTAAACAGCAAACCCCAAATTATGGAGGAAAGATATCCTCAAACTGCCTGTTTGTTGTGTGCTTCTTATAATATTTGAAAACTGGGACCATTTGTGGCTAACTGTGGCATATTTAAAACTTTCTCTCTCCCTGTCTTACATGCAGCTGCCCACGGCCTATTAACCTCTATCAGTCTTCTTACCATCTGATATAGGTATACTAGACTGCTAGTCTATAACGACAATAGTCTGCAGTGGCATTTGAGGAAGAGCCCATCCATGTAAGCAGTCATAGATTAGCGGTAGACACTATTAGTGTGTGTCTCCTAGCTGCGCTGAGTGCGTGTCCAGCATCGGCAAATCCTCCCACGCCTAATTTAAGACCCTGCATTAATCACTGGGATTGGAGGACAGAAAGTCAAAGATGGGTTGTAGGTGGAGAGGAAAAGGAGGGGGGGGGGGGGGGGGGGGTCTGCTGTGTGAGTGAAACTAGACCCACTTTGCTGCTTTTTTACCTGAGGCTATTTGGATAGGAGGAGAGAGAAAGAGAGAGCGTGAGATCTAAACAAAGAAAATGGGAACGCCGGAGATGAAAAGGAAGGAAAAAAAATAAGAAATTGCAAAAGGAGAAAGAGAGTCATTGAGAGTGGAAGAAAGGGAAGGGGGAGAAAGAAGCTGATTATTTGTAATTAATTAGGCGTTATTGTTCTAAATTAGCCCGCTACATGGGTGCTCATTAATCTTCTGTAGTGGGGAGCAGTGATTGGTAATCCATAGCTGTTTTCTGAGTGCACAGCCCGTTCTAAATGCACCAGCAGTCTGCCTCTTTCTTTCTTCCTTCCTCCCGCTTTCCCAGTGATCACACAGCAAGACCCTCTACCCCATTAGTTTGAGCTTAATTTGACATTTAGCATTTTTAGCAATTAAAAGGCTGCATTTAGAGTGCACCGCTATGGAAATTATGTAGGCAAGCAGCTCCGCACATAACGTCATAGATTCAGGATGCAGTCTGTACATTAAGATGATGTATGCCGGCCTTAAATGGGGCTCTGTAACAGATCCAGTTACCATTAGACAGAGGTAGTATATGTCTCTGTGGTTTTTGAAAGAGCGTTTAGCTTCGCTACAAAATATAGAAACTGCCTTGGGTGGCTAGGACATCAGCGCTGATCTAATCTAATTTCATTCTACTCCAAGACTCAGTCTGGCCTCAGTGGGTTATGGAAAAATGCTATGGTAATGTACAAAAACATGGTGGGCTTTTCTAATGTGACAGGTAACATGGTATTAAGTGGATGCAGCACAGCCAGATCCTAGAAAAAGATCTGAAATGCCTCAAGACTCAAACAAAACCCAACTTGGACAACTTTGTGTTTTTTGTACACAATAATACTTGGACCTTTTCTTTATTATTACTATTACAGACACTTCAAATATTCTTAACTGCACTTCTGAAAAGGAAGAGAATTTTTGCAGAGCTTTCACAAGTTCTGAATAAAAACGACAACCTGTTACAGTAAGAGAGTGGCGCAAAGCGCTGATCTTGAGAGGACCCCCATGGTAGGAGCTTGGGAGTCCCCATTTAGATCAGCGATAGATAGATAGTGACCACAAAACAAGGGGGAAATGGAGAGGGCAGCGTGGCTGTAATCCGATTTGCTAAATGCAATTCCTTCTCCAAAATCAATGTCATCTGCTACTGCAAGTCTCTGTGCAGTTTTTCTCCTATTCACAGTACTTTCTTTTCTCACTTCTTGTTAAAACTTTTCTTAGTTTTGTCCTGCCCTGCTGATCGAGGGTAATGCAGAAAGGCTTCATTTTTATTTTTTATTACAACCATAACAAGACAAGCTTGTAGAAAGATCCTTCCATAGTTTGCAGTAACTTGTACTAAAAGTCAGAAAAACACTTTGGATTTCCACCATTTCATTATCATTAATTTCATACAATATATATCTTGTAATATGTAATATTTTAAATATAGGAATGCTAGAAATGTGCAAAATGTTAACAGCTGGATAACCTCGACAACAATTGATGCACAGCTCTTTATCTAACATTGGATTCTCACTTTCTTCCTTTGTCCACTCGTCAGACGATCTATTTCTAAACTATTTGCCAAGAACAACAGCTTGAGTCAGGTGTGTGTGTGTCTTAATAACCTTAATAATCCCAGAAGGCAAAGACTGTTTTGCTGAACTACTATTCCTGTGATGTTTAGCACCCCATCACAAACTCAAACAGACCAAATAATTAAATTAAATGCGTATTAAATTATGTCAGAGACATCTTTGCTCATCTCTGCTCATCGCCATCTTTGTGGTGAAAAGTCTGGCAGGTGATGACGATAGCCAGCAGTGGAAGTGTGAAGGGCATCGGGACCTTCACGCCCCGATCTCTCCCTTTCGGAGAACTCCTCATTCTCAAACTGATTTGTGTGCAGAGACGGACGAGGGGCACCTTGGGTGGGTTGTGTGGGCAGAGAGTGGGAGGGCTGTTGTGTCACCGTGCCCACCTGCAGAAACATCTGTCTACTTAGAGACACTCGAGCAGATACACTAATGACTGATGTGAATAAATGCACATACGAACACACGAACACACAAACACACGTGTGTGTGGGGAAACTATACACACAGCAACTTAATGCAAATAGTTTTTTCTTATATCGTCTCCTCAAACTCTAAATATAAAAATTTGAATATCAGCAGGTATACAATATTTGTAATTACCTTTGTTAGTTAGCATTGTATCTCTAATGTCTGCAAATAAAAGGGGAATGTATATACTACTGCTAAATAAGGAAACACAAAGTCATCTCTTTTACTTCATATGGAGCAGCTGTGCTGTCGGCAAACTCGCCAATATGTCTAAAGTAGCCATAAGCCGTTAAATGTCTATTAGCACCATCAAGAAAAAAAAAAAATATTAATAAGCAGCACTGGCACAAATAGCACAGTAACAATATCTGTCCCTAGTGATGAGGTGTCTAGCATGTAAATGAATGATATCACAAAAAAAAGACAATTTATTTTATCTACAAACCACCTTTTTTTTTTTTTTTAAACTGCATAAAAGAATTTTTGGTGTCCCACAAACTGGTTCTAGACAGCCCCAAAGGAACCTCTTGTTTATCATGCAGCCAAAAGAGTGACTAGATATGTGTAAAAATTCAACAGACTCTGTGCTTTTACTGTACACAGTGATCATTCACCCAAACACCCACTCTGAGCCAGGAAAAACCCACAAATTTAACACAAGAACGAAAAAGGTAAAAGCCAGACATACTGCTGCTCATCCCACTCCATCAGCCAGAAATCTGAACAGCCAATACTCAGATCACAGATAAGACACTTACATGAAAAAGAATTTTTTTTAAAAAAAACTTTTATCGCTAGACAGAAATCCCTGTGTATTAGAGCCTGTAAATTACAATAAAAATCTGTGTGTGTAATGTCTAAGACTTTTTTTAAAAGCCATCCTGCATCAATAGAAAAAGTAGTTTCAGTGCGAGTCACAGACAACTTTTCAGACTGTGCTCAGCTTCAAGTACAGCATCACTCTACAAACCAAACTGACAATTTTACCGTGTTTTACACAAGACAAACTCAATCATAAAAAGTCTTTGTAAAGAGGAGGTGTGCAAATATGTGTGAATGCATATATGCGCTTATCAAGAGGCTCCCGGTGGGCTGGTTGTATTTATGAGGCCTTGTTTCTCTGATTGTTCTCGCGCAGCTCCCATGAATATTCAATGTGATCAGAGAGAAGGGCTTGGTAGAACCCGAGAGAGAAGGAGGGCAAGCAGAAAATGTGCCTGGTAACTCACATTTGCTCAAAAACAGATGCACGCGTGTGCACGTACGTACACACGTGGACGCACACACAAATGCACTACAATCGCACGCACAAACACAGCCCTGCAGCAGTGGGAGGAGATAGCAACAGTGACAAACAGCTTTGGTGCTACAAAGGTGGCAGGAAATCTATCAAACGGGACAATAAAATTGCAATTGAGTTTCTTTAGCTTTTTTTATAGCAGATGCATGCATCTTGGTGGGACCTGCTGCAAGTTCGATTCAGAGGCAGTCCCCGGCCCTCTGTGTATTTGTGTGTGTGTGTGTGTGTCACATTGTACAAGTGCATGGGTTTATTCACACACTGTATGGGTGAAATTCAGCAGGAACAACTGTAACTTCAGTCAAGAAGAAACAGCATTAATCTTGCTGCAATTACACCACATTGTGGAGGGAAGAAAAAAAAACTGCAGTGTTTATCCCTATTGTAAAAAACCCCAAAAAACAGCTAAAATATTAGCATTAGTATTTTTCACACTCCCCAGCAGTCTATTTCTTTTTGAAATATCTCAAAAGCTCAAGCCACTCAAGCTTGCAGCAGCATCTGCTGTTGTGCATACGTGTGTTACCTTTTCAGAATTTCACTGCCACTCCTCTACAATATGCTGACCAATATTTTCTTCTTCTTGAGTCCTTATCATTGTGCTGCACAGTGTTCAGAGGTGTGGGAGTTTTAAAACACCCCACATCCAACACACACAGCAGCCTTCATGCCGCTGATATCCCCGGCAGTCTTTCTGTGCCCCCTATTGGATGAAACCCGTCACGGCACTCCAGGCTACAGTGAAGCGTCTCATATCACGAGCACTTCTTTAACTCAACTTTCAATCTGCCAGGCTTAAAAACCCCCCAGACCACAATCTGACACCAGCCTCAATTACTTCACTGCTCTGGAACAGAGGAGCGTAATATGATATCAACACTGAATTTCTAAAGCAGTATTTTGAATTCAGGTTTTGGAAATACAACGTGCCAGAAGTTTATTTTTATCTGTGTGATGTGAAAGAAAGAGACGCTATACATAAACAAAGAGAGGGAAGACTGAAGGGATTCTTTCCAATTGGTTTATACTGAAACTAGCTTTTAAATTACAATCACTATATAGCTTCCATAGCTTTATCTGATGGGCACCGGGACGCAAGGTTCAATTACCCCGCTCGCCTTTGCTGAAAGTAACCGGGTGAGATGATAGTGCTGTGTAATTCTTTTATTTGAGGAATTGTGTTGTGTCACATTTGAAAGTAAAGACATGGGTGGGAGAACCGATTGCTCTGAATGATCATTGCTTTCTGTTTGGCAGGAATTGAAAAGGAGGAAGAGGCTTGTGAGTGTTTAAGGCTGATGATACTTCAGCAAGATGGTGAGTGTGTTTGCTACAAAAAGATAATGGTAAGATGTTAAAAAGAAAAACAGGAAATGGAAATGGAAGAAGTTTGTAGAGAAGGATAAACAAAGCTGCGTGTGAGCTCTGTGTGTGGGGATATAATGAGCGCTCTGACCTTGGAGTGCGTGATGGACAGGGTGTCCACCCAGACTCGCCAGCCGCCCCACTCATACTTGATGGCGTGGTAGAGCAGGATGCGGAAGATGGCGTACACCATCTCTGTGATTTTCTGCTCCTCGTTGTTTTGCGGGTTGATGAAGCACAGAGAGAGCATCCACTCCTGCCACACCGAGCACTGCAGCAGGCTCCTGAAAACAAACGGCAGCAAATGAGGAGGTGGCGAACCCCACGGGCGCCTAAACGCAGCGTGCACTGACGTGTGATGTACTTCTCTATCCTTTGAATTGGTCCGATTCTTACCTGCGGTTCTCTCGGCTGTTATTGAACAGTTTGATCATGTCTGACAGAAAGACCCTGCGCACCTCCATGCTCTCTTGAGAGGGGGGAGAGTTCTTCAGCAGAGCAGCTATTACCTTCAGAATCTCTGGAAGAGGGAAAAAAAAAACACTCTGTTTACAGTCTGAGATGAAAATGCTTTATGGAGTTAAAAAAAAAAAAAAAAAAAGCACCAGTGCTGGAAAATATCAAAAATACTGTGTCTGCTTTGTGCATTTTGTAATATAATACATAACAGCCAAGCAGTATTTTCAAGGCTTATAAAATAACATTTGAATTTGGAAACATCCAGCATCGTGTTTGGATATACAAAAAGGATTGGTCGCAGGAGGGGAAACCGAACAAATCAACAGCTATATCATACATTGCTTTCAACATGTGCAAATCATTGTGTCACAAACTATCTGAACTTGCAGCTGTGCACACCTGAAAATCTGCGCCCGTGGTAAGGAAAACAGAACAGAGGAGAATAAAAAGCCCAGAGCCATTGATCTTTATCATACCGTAATGGCTTTGGTATCGTTTCAAATGAGAGCGCCAGAGTCACAGGCCCTTCTGAAATGCTTGGCTTCGGTTAAACCAAAGAGACTGACTGTTTAGATGAATTATCTAGACAATGTCAGTGTCCATTTGCTCTGAGTAGAGAGACTGTAGGGCTTGGATTTCACTCGTCTCTTCAGACCTTGGCGCTAACCGATGCCCCCTTGCCCCGGCAGACAGTTGTGTTGTTTCTACGCCTTAGTCACTCAAATTATGAGTCGCTGAACCTTTACCGCCAGAAAATTACCCCAGCATGTACCGGGAATGAGGATGGAGGGATGGCGTGTTCCTTTCTTTCTTTTTTTTCCTTCTTTTTTCCATTTGCTCTTGGTTCTTTTCCCTCGAGTTAATTTGAGGGAAACGGTACTTCCTCGGTTTGTTTGATTGGCTCTGACGTTACTAAAGACTGCAATCAGGGGGCCATTTTGGGAGTTTGTCACAGATTAAATCAAGAGAATACACGGCAAAGGAGAAACAGACCACCAGTCTATGTTCCATACAATATGCTCGCAAACCCATACAAGGTTCCTATGATATAATACTGCCTGTCCGGGATGGTTGGGCAGGAGAGATTTTAACGCAATAAAGGCCCTGGATAATCAATGTGTGACTACACAAAGACCTTGTCAGATTAAGTCTGGCTGGATGTAAACCTTGCTTGTGTTTGGATTTCAGACTGATTAAAGCTTTTCTTTTTTTTAGGCTGCATGTGCATCTATGAAAGCACCAGTATAAAAGAGAGTGGGATGTTTTCTTTTCTTGTTTGAAATGAACACTTAAGATTTCAACAGAGGGAAAGATTTGGTGAGCTGACGTAAAATTCGAGGTAAATAACAGCCTAAAAAAAATAAATAATAAAAGTGACCAAAGCCACCATCCTCGGCTGTGTTTATCCCACGTATAATTAAATATATAAATGCAAAGCAAACAAATAATGGCCAAGTAATAATAGTTATCAGCTATGCAAATATTTTTCATTTTAACATTCATTGAAAATAGCAAAAATTATATAAAAGTTAATTATTGTACAATAAAATCCTCAATTTAATTTAAGAAAAAACACATTAAAAATCTAAACTCACCATTAATTAAACCTAAATGAATTAAAAACACAATTATAAACTGAATAAATTATTATCATGTCACTACATTTATCTTTCCTTTATATGTAAAATAATACCGGTGAAAAACAACGCCGAGGCTCAATAAAACCAGCAGACGAGTGTATATTTGTCACACAAAGTGTTTGCACCATCCTTGTGTAAGGTTTACATCTGAGGTTCAGGAGTCTGAAAATACGTTCCGGCTGCAAAATTTATGTCGTTCATTTGTTTGACGGTATATAGCGATTGCACGGATCCACGGGGAATATCCTCCTGCGGCACAGAGCCGTAGGTATGTAGAGGGTATGCTGCGGCAGATGATTTAGGGGAGCGGTGTGGCGCGGAGGAGGCACTTACGTGGGTTGAGAATCTTCACAGTGGAGTCGGGGTCCGGATGCTGTTTATGGATCACTTGAGTGCAGATCTGCTCTGTAAGAATCTATCGGGGGATTCAAGTCATAAATGTCCACATAAGTCTTGAGGATAACAGAGAAACAAAGCACAGGGATATCTGCATGCTTCTAAATTATTTCACAAATCAAATTTCTGTTGGTGGTCAACCTAATGTGTTATTGCATTTTCATATAAAGTACAAACAACTGAGACAGATTAGAAAATAAGGCACAAATTCAGCATACTGGGGAAAAAAAAAAAATCTGTCATGTGGCTGAACACAGAGGTTATTAGTGTGTGTTTTGTTAATGTTGTCTACATAGAAAGCTTCCACTCTGCAAGCACGAGCCTCGAGGGTGAATGGGCAGCATACAGACCTCAAAAAGCACATTGTACATTGTCATGGTGAAGTGGCTGGAGTGGAGCATCAGGCGTTCGGTGAGCAGGGAGAACAGGCCGTGACTCAGCATGACCTCTGCTTTCCTCCTGATCGAAATGATAAAAAGGTCAAAGGTCGGTCAGCAGTCATCAGTATTTGCTTAAACAATTGTTATATTGGAAAACATGATGAACCAAACTTATATCAGTTTGCAGAAACACACAACCAGAATCTCAATTTTAAAATCAATATTAAAATCAATGTTTAAAAAGAACTCTTTACACTATAAGGAATAACGAAAGCAATTCTGGAGTGTGTGATAGCTCGAATGTTAATAAAAATAAAAAACGGAGCCGTGTTAAGATAAAAAATCTTTACACAGCTCTGTTTGAAATCTGCAGCGGTACAAATCAGCTGTGCTCTTGCTAACATTTGACAAGGAGGAAATGAAAAAGAGAATCCCCGCTGACAAAGCCTGGCTTTTTGCTTTCATCTCTAATCATTCATCAGCCCCACTTTTACTTTTGTATCATAGCCTCGAAAACTGAACTACTTGCAGATGTGCACATGTGGATTTCAAGGCTTAAAACTGCTGCAAAGACGATCGTTAAAGTTGTTTCTTTAACTCCTATATCAATACAAGCTGCACAGTATCAATGGTGATTATTAGCAAAAAAATTATAATTTCATTAAGTAAATTTATATTAAGTATCATCACCCAAAATGGCAATACTGACATGCTAAATTCTTTTTCTTTTTCATTAGTTATTTTACTGTGTTCGGTCAGCATGCGGGCTAATACAAATTAAATGTTAATGAGAATCCTTTTAAAAGTGAGTTTTAGCTATAATACAGTTAAAATCAGGATAATGAGAAAATGTACTTTATTTTTAGAATATAAAGAACTCCAACGAAACTGTTAAGAAAATATCCAGTAAGCATCTAAATAAAACTCTTAAATTAACCAGGTTAAGGACTTTTTTCCTCTCGTTTGCAATATTTTTGGACAGCCCTTTTTATTTTACAGTGCAGTGCAGAAAAAAACGACACGTGGTTAGAGACAGCAGATCCAGCTTGTATGCAGTGATAGTGCAGAGTCTACTCTATTAGAAAAAAAAAAAATCTACCAGTGTTGGCTTTCTGTTTTTTCGTCACTTAGTAAAAGTAAAAAGTAAAGTAAAATGTGTTCTTGTATCTACAAAGACTTCTAATAAAGTACTTACTTTGGTGACAAGTGTTTCAGAAAGTAGCCCAAAACTTTGAGTGCTTGGACTCTTATTCCCTCATTTTTGGCGGCCAAAAGCTTGTAAATCACACTGTGGGACGAAAAACAGAAAATCTTAACAGTTAACAAAAAGAAACATATTTAAACAGCAAAAACTTTTTTTAATGAATACATGCATATTAAATTGTTATGTCTTGTGTTTTCCTAAGCACAGGGCTGAAACTAAGAAATGCAAAAGTTGCTCCAACTGGAACCATTCACACCGTTTGTAAAGGAGCTCATGAATATGGATATAAAAAGTCGATCTTTACCGAATCCCATTCCGCTGGTCAAAGGCCTGAATCATGGATCCAGGATGCTCAGACATGAGAGCGACCAGCAGCTGCAGCACATCCATGAGATTGTCGTCCTGAGGAACATGAAGGAAGGAGACTGAAACTATTGTAGTATTTAAAAAGGACAGTGGGAAACGAGCCAGCTTCGCCAATGATATCTAAATGATGAAGGGCTTACAGTGAACTGTGTATTTAAATCTAAGCTAAAAGCAAATATATATCTAGTCACTAATTGATATTTATATTTCTGCCTTGTACAGCAGTGGCAGTAGCAGCAATAATACATGGACTACATCATAAGGGTCTGAACTAAAGAATTACAACATACAGGCTGTGCAATGTATGGCTGCTGCATGATGGTGGCTTTTCCAGACAGTGCTGTAAACACCATTTAGGTTCACTGCGTTACTGACTGATCTGAATGATTCATTTGCTATGCATCACTTCACTGTAAACAACCCCACTTCTGTCAGGACCTCAAACTGGCAGACTTGGAAGAATAACAAGAACCAGTAATGCAGCGTTTAGAAGCAGAAAGTGTTTGCTCATGCTCTCCATATCAGATGGTGAGCCACACCAAATGCAGTGTAGCGGTACTGTGTTGCCATCTGGTGGTGAGGTCTCTTTCTGCCGGTCTATGCCTACCTCATGCATGGTTAGGAGGTAGCTGAGGATACTCTGTAGCTCATCTTCCTTTACTCCATGATCCTAAAATGCAAAAGGCGCAGATTGTTTTAACAGCGCAAGACTGGAAAAAGAGGAGACTAAGAAACAACATTTTTAACTCTGTAAACCCTAAACATGCAAAGCACACGCTGCTTAGTTCACCAACATGGAAAAATGAGATTATAATGATGAAACTTTTAATGATATCGAAATTCCACATACTGTAATAAAATATTTGAACCCTGCAAAGCCAAGTGTAATATATGCATTACAATATATTGAAAAAAAAAAGTCAGATATAGCAAATATGATACATTTATTTACCAACAGGCAGATCAAAGGATGGCTAAAGGTTTTAATCATCCTAAGAACAAGAGCAGTGCATGCTGAGTTACAACACATGCCTGAGGAAGAGGCATAAGCTTACCTTCATTATGAGCTGCTTGACAAACAGCAGCAGAAAGGCTCGCAAAGAGAGTATCTCCTTCTGATTTGGCCTTGGACCTTCTGAAAACCAAAAAAGTTCAATGGCTGTTCAGCGTGGCTAACAAAAAAAAGGCACAAAACTACAAGATGATCCATTTTATTTTGTAAAAGTTTGACTCGATATCACTTGAAAGGACTTGCGTACAGTGTGGGTGTGCTTGTATGTGTGAATCTGTGTTTTTGTGCACATGTGCATGTGGAAGCTAAGTTTTATCAGGGGTTTGATTATGTTGTAATTGCTGCATACTTTTGCATTTTGTGTGTAGGCTCACCTAGGCCTTTGGGTACGATTCCACTGCGGTCCTGAGGGTTGACAACCCAGTAGTAGAATTTTAGTGTATGCATGATCTGAAGCACAGTGCCCACCCTGCGAATAGCGTTGTAAATGGTCACTGTGCTGATGAACTCTGTCGCCAGGTAGGTGTAGAGTGTCAACTGCACCTGCACAGGTTATAAAAGCAAATGAAATTTAAATGTGCATGCACTCAGGGTCGAGTCCAGTTTTACTGTGTCCTTGATTTTTGTTCCTTTGAGAGGCAACTGGATGCTTGGAAAGCTCCTAAGGGTTGAACCGAGTCATTCTTGTTTTAATGGCAGTTATAGGTGGAGGGATAACCTTGAACTCCAAGCGCAAAAAAGCTGAAAATAAGTTCTAGGGCAAAAGCACAGAGGGGCAAATCTGTGTGCAGTAAAAATTTCTACATCTTTTTAAACTTAACCAAAAAATAATGTAGCCCTGTGTGTTACCTTGGCAGGGGCATGGATCCAGATGGCAGGGTTGAACAGAATGTGGTCACACAGCTGCTTGAGCAGCAAGATCCCATTCTGCAAGTTGCTAAGGTATCTGGAAAAGGCCAGTACAATGTCCAGGACGGGCCTCGTCACATGCACCTTGGAAGACTGGCGCAGAGAGGGAGACAAGGAGGCACAAAGTGACACAAGTGGAGGTGAGGGAGGAAAAAAATCCATAGGAAGTACAAAGGTAAAGAGACCGCAAAGTGAAGAAGGAAAATAGATTCCATGCAGAGAAAGAAGAGGAGGAGCTCCAAGCAAGGAAGTGTACAGTAAGTGTTAATGTGTGCCTGTGTTAGTGTATTTGCATTGGAGATGAATTAATATTTGTGTTACAGCTGTGCTGGGATCATTATCAGTGCAACTACCAGGACAGGAAAATGGTCTTCTTGCCAGTTAAGCCAGTTTACTCACCTTTTCCAAAGTATAGCCAATGACGAGGAAGCCTTTGCAGGCCAAGACCTGCTCTTGCATAGCCACTGAGTTCTTCAAGAGCTCCATCACAAAGGATAGCAAAGTGCAGCTAAGAGCCACAGACAGACAAACAGGGACAAAGAGAAGGACAGACTACAAGTCAGACAGTGACAGTCTATGTAAGCTGCTGACAAAGCCCAGACTGTCAAGGACACATCATACAGGAAATGTGATTGAATGAGGTTGTGTGTCTCCTTTGTGCTGGGGTAACAGTTTCAACCTAGCATCACCTTGAGGACTGCAAAAACATCCACAATACAATTTAGAAGTAATAAACAAAGCAATGTATGTATTAAACTAAACATTTAGTAAGGATAAAATAATCTGAGAGTAACATTTTAATTTAAGAAGCAGCGTACACTATTTAGACCATTCAATTCTGTAGTAGTTAAGAAACAATAGTACAATATTAATTCACTGTTACTCTGCACGCTTCATAGCCCTTGAAGTAACAGCCCTAATAAAACACCATATGTGTTACAACCAGAGTGGTCTTAATGACAAATGAACAAAAGCCTCCTGATTATTCACTGCTCGGCTTACTACTGTAGTGCACGTAAGTGGTGTTACCAGACAGAGGTGTCCAGCTCGTTGCTGGAAGGCTGGCAGTAATCCAGCTGTGCAAACAGTGGGAAGAGGACCTGCACACCACCGATAGAGTGTATGCCGCTCTGGACTGAGTGAGTCACCACAGCTTTCACATCCTACAGAAACACACATATATATATCCACGTTACACATGCAATCAGCATCGCACAGGGTCACACAGATGTTCTTCTGATAATTACAGGGATATGTAACTACTTTTGGGGTTTTAATGCCACAGCATAACATAAGAGCCCTCATTTGAATCTTGACTGTTGCTGCCTGCTAACCTCCTAACCTCAAACCATAGTTTTGATATTTCCTCTTATTTACTGTAATGTTTTATAATATTTCCCCCCAAATTTATATGGATGTTGCTCAGTGTTTGAGAGGGTAGACACAACTAATGGATGAGAAAACCAAACCGAAAAAAAGTGAGAATTTTTCCCCGCTTCTTCTATAGGATTGGAATTTTTGAGCATGGAATAGCAAAGCTGCAAATATAGGTCACACATTCATTCATATTTCACACCGAGTGTGTTTGTTTGTGTGGTGTAGGGAGCGTATGTTTATGTGGCGGCAAAGGCCTCCCCCACAGAGGAAACAAAGTACTTTCTTTGATGAGAGGGCATGAGAGAAAAACTCAATTAGTGCTCGAGAGGAGAAAACTCAACATGATTGAAGAAACAGTTTTACACGTGCGGTGCACATTTCTCTGAGCATGTTTGTGGGTACGTACATGACTATGGCAGAATTTGGAAAATGTCCATGCACTAACACCATATACAGCTACAAAAGAAAAATGCACAACTACTCAAATGTAGTTCCAAACTAAATCTCCCAGAGAAAGCCAATTTTATAATTAGAGCACCAGGATGGCATTTTTCAGCAGCTGCAGCAGTCTGGCTGGCTGGCTCAACACATTTGCTCCTCTGCCCTAATGAGGCTATTAAAATGAAAAGATGCCAACTGGGCCACTTTCATTACCGTGTGGGAAGAAAGAGAGTAAAGAGTGGTACATATGGAACAGCGGGAGGGAAGGAGCAGGTGTAGAGGTGCTGAATGAATTTAGGCAGTGAAACTGCTTTAATGTTGGTGCTGTATGGTGACTTAAGGTTAAAGTAAAGCAACGCTATAAATACCATCTCCAAGGGGGGAATGGCTCTAATATGATAGACGCACTAAGTGTTAACCGTGAGGGTGTAATTACCTGCAGCATGAGCGCATGGGGTGAGTGGACGAAAATGGAGACATTGTCCTTCGGGGAGGACTCAAGGCAGAGCTGGGCATCTGTGGCTCGGGGATTGTAAGTGAAGGCAATACTAGAAGACAACTTGCCGTCATACAGTAAGGTCTTATGATGCTCAGCGAACAACAAGTCACTCTCAGCCTTGTACTTGAATGTGCCCTGAGCAAGACAAAGAAAAGGGCAAAAAGTGTTTAGTAAAAAAATAACATGAGACAGTCTCTGCATCGTTCTTTTAAGCATGCATCTTTCTACAACTCTATTAACCAAACAAAAAGGCCAGTTACAAATACTGAATCAACGCAATCATCTGCAAATTATACAATACTTCAAAGACGAGACATTGCATGTTTAAACAGAGAATTCTTGCTTTTGAAAGATTATATGCCTAATTTTAATTTGATCCCAGTTGTGGAGTCTTAAAAACAGACCTGTTGGAGCACAAACTAATTAGGTTCATTAGTAAAGACTGAGACAGATCCACTGCTCAAAGACTGCAAGGACAACAAGACGCACTCAGAGCACAAACATCCACGAGCAGCTCACTCACTGGTCAGCTCTTACTTTTAAGGGAACAATACTGTAGTTTGTATTCATTCATCTACCTTCTTTCTTCTTTTTAAAACATACTTTATGTTCATGTAGTACATTTGACGGGATATTTTAAATCTTTATACATACTGCAACACATGCCACACTGAGAATAATAGTAAGAACCATTGTTTATAAGTTTAAGGCTTTTAGTCCATGTTCAACCAATAAATTATTAAGTTGACCTTGAAGACCTCAGTGAATGTAAGCCAAACTGTAATGGACCTCACTCTACACCCCTATAAAATTTTATCAGACTATTATTTAAATCTTTTTGAGTTATCATGTTTACAGACAGATGCATGTAACCGCTACCAAAAACATAACCTCCCGGAGGCAACTAGCTCATCAACATAAATGAATGTTTCTTAACTTGTATACCAAAGTATGTTTAGATTACAACACATTAAAGGACTTTGATAATATATTGAAATCTCTGTAAGCATCTATGATTACTGGCTACGATCCAAAAGAACACCACTGCTGTTCATTTAATATGGACTCGGATGATTTTTCTAAATGTGAAATTCTTCTTGGAAACCGTGGATGTTGTGCCCTGTTGTGGCCACCCAGCTTGTTATCATTATGCAGTTAAAAAGCGAGCATAGCTCCAAAAAAAGATTGTTGCCTCCAGTGCAGAGCTGTCACCCACTGAAAACATTTTACACATGAGGAGATGAAAAACATGGCACAGGGATGTCATAGTATCCAAGAAAGTAAAGTAAACAACCTGCAAAGGTGCTAAAATTGCCCTTCTTAATTCCTGAATGTTTAAAATGTTGACAAAAGGAGAGAAGTCATGCCAGTATATATTTTTCCTCTCTAAGATGCTCATTATTATAACCAATCATGTTACTGAACTTTTTACAATTAATCTAATTAGTAGCAAAAATGTTCCTCTAAAGTTGCACATGTCCAAACTTTTGAGATTTTTCAAAAAAATAGTAACACGTGTCAGTTTAAACACTTGATATTCTTTTCTATGTTCTGCTGTGAATAAAATACAGTTTTATGCTTTCCAACCTGGTAGCCCGGACCCAGCTGATAGATAGCAAGGATCTGAGCAGCGCTGAGAGCTTCTCCAAACAGGTACACTGCCCCCATCTGTCCGCAGAACACACGGTTGATATCTGCCGTCTCAGACGATCCCAGGAAACACTTGTCAAATGTCTGCAAAGGGAGGAAGCAGGAAGGGAGGAAGGAATTACGAGAGCACCAAAAGGAAAAAACAAAAATAGACAAAAGGAGGAAAAAAAAGAGGTATGACGCGAGGAAGGAAATAAGGGGTGACGACAGATGGGGGTGGGTAAACAAAACCAAAAAGGAAAGGAAAAAAAAAAAATCAAGAGAGAACAGCAGGGTAAGACACACTGATGTTAACTCTAGCTTTAAAGCAGAAATATTAAGAATGATAAGATCACGTCTCCTTCAAGAAGCCAATTTGCTTTCTGACATCTACAGGATTACATTACACTGTGATGGTACAATAATTCCAAACATAATGTAATGTTACAATCTTTTATCTCAGCATGACAGAAAGCAATCCTGTGGACTGTGACAGAGTTCTGAAGTGTGAATCGAACACGGTCATCATTTAATCATTTTCCACTGCATTTTCCATGCTTCACAGATGGAGGGAATGGCAAGCCCTCTGAAAGCAAGGACTGTGAATGGATGTGAGTGAAATCAGGCAAGATAGTCTGGGTGTTATTTGTTTGGTTTTGAGTGACGAAACTGATATTTAGACAGAAAACCTGTTAGAGCACCGAACCCCTACATGCTAGAATCAATGGCTACATTTTACCAAATGGTTCATGTAATAATATTTATGATTTGCAAACACAGAAATGGCTTATTTAAGCGGATACTTGGGCATTTAGCAAAAAAAAAACAAATAGCACTACATGAAAAGCAAAACATTTCTCCCCAAATCACACACTCTTCCTTTAATTCTCCATGAATCTGTGCAGACATTAAATATTACATGAGCTGTTAGTAGCACCAACTCCTGTTGTGTTTTTGAGAAAAAAGAAAAAAGAAAAAAAAAAAAAACTATTAAACTGTTGCTACTTACATCGCTGGTGTTGACAAACCAGGCAATGTCTCCGAAGGAAGCCAGTTCACCGTTCACAAAGCAGGCAATTTCACTGTTTTTCCAGCGGTTGTAGATATGAACTAGAGTCACCATGTACCACTGCAACAACCAGAACAAGCACACTTTCACACACTGGAAGTGCATCAATCAGACACACACACATCATGTTATCAGCAAACCAGTACTCTGTGTCCTCCATCACTGTAATTCAGTCACGTTTCATGACTCACTGCCCTCAGCTATGATCCCACCTTCTGCTTAATGTTTGCTTCTAGTTTTACTTCAGCTTTGCAACCAGTGAAATAATAAATATTAGTTTATTATGTGAGAGAACAAGCATTATAATGATGTAAAAATCAACTAAAATGAGTCCTCTTGGGGTTTGGTGAAGTAAGATGACTCCTTCATGCTCCGGGGGGGAAAAAAACAAAAAACCCCAGAAACTTTCAAATTGCTCGCAGACCGTGGCTTTCTGAAACTAACAGTATTCAACGTGTGCTTTGTGTGGAAGGAACAGAGCACTGGATAATCCTTCTCTCCCACTGCCCTCCTTCCTCCGTCTTCTAGTTTTGCTTCTCCCCAGAGTCGGGTAAGATGTGGCAGCTCATTTTTAAAGGAAGGGCTAGATTTATCGTGTGTGCACATGTGTATTTGGGTGTATGGATGTGACTGATTATGTGTGCGCTGACATATGATTTCTGTGATCTATTTACAAGGATTTGCCTTTTCATGTGTTTGAATATTTGGTTACAAAACCCTGTATTCCGCTTCGTTTTCTTTCCTTTCGTACCTTCTGCGGTTTGAAGTCATACTTTACACAGTGCTGGAATCCTTTCCCCTTCGATTTTAATGAGGTCACTATCAAACAGCCGCCCACAAAGTGTGCCGAGTAACCCATGCCTTTGCTGGTACGGAAACTGAAACAAAATGAAGGGGAAATACAAACATGTAACTTTACTTTGGAAATGATGCTGCACAGTTTCATACTAACTACTGTACCTTTTAGTGGGAGTGTGAATTACAGTTAAAAACATTAATAAAAAAACCTTTTCAAGGGAATTTTTAAAGCATAAAAAAACAATCATTTCTGAACCTCACTAAGTCTTCCCATCCGTCTCAGTGTCCCAGAGAGATGGGGCCCCTGCATGTGATTTAGTGAATATCTCTCTTGTTAAAAGGGCACCAGACTGAAGGGGGGAGTTTTTATTAAGGATTCTCTCAAACAGCTCGTTGGCTGCCCGGTTTGCTTACCATTTTCACAGCGGCTTAAGCAGACCCCTGCTGAATAAATGAGATTTTGGCAGAAATGAATGTCGGTTGAAAATAAAATGTTCAGAGCGTTTGTTTTACTTGTTCCTCAGAGATTAAACAAAGTATGAAGACACAGGGGGAAAAAAACAACCTTTGAGGCTGGAGGGAGTGGGTTTCAAAATAAATCATCTTGGTGGGAAAATTGACACGCTCACCTTTCGTGCAGTTTTCTTTGTGTCTAAACTATGTCCTAAAGGCGAAGTTGGCACTCCTGCATTCCATTTGTGCCACGTTCAAACAAAATTAACATTTAAATGGCAAAGAGCAAAGGTTTATGTTCGCTCCTTAATGTTTTGAAAATTCTTGTGTACCTACCAGTACAGGTAAGGCTTGTCTTTGTCTACATTGATGTTGTTGAGTGGATCCATGCGGATCCACGTGTGGAATGTAAACCCATTCTGATATGGCCATTTTGCTATGGGGGGCAGAGCTATTGCCTGTTATGGGAACACAAACAGAAGAAAAAACAAAAAGCATCAGACACTGTGATGTAGGATCCCAGCCAACTGTGGAATGAAATGAGCCTTCAAATATTAACTAACACTGTTCGGTAGTGCAGTAGGTCAGTCTGAAACCCCACAAAAACAAAACAAAAGTGAGGAAAAGCTGGAAAACATTTACTCTGAATCACATTCCTGTCTTATGTTTCATTAGCAGAGGTATGTGCACTGTACACAGCACACAGTAGCAAGCACAGACACGTAATAGCAGCATTTAGGTGAAAAAGAAAAAAATGAAACCACAGCTCACAAGGCAGCGTGCTGCATCTGTACATGTGTCATCATCTCAGCAGAGGGTTACACACACAAGCAGGAAACCACACACAAACATGCAGTATGTTAAAGGTGTGAGTAGACTAATGAAGTACAGAGGAACAGATTTAAACACGTCTATGTGCATTAGACGTAATGAAAGGTTCATTCAGCTTCATGCTTTAATGCTCCATTTGCCCTTTAGCCTGCGTCCATGTATTTAAAAACACTGATTATAAGGCATTTAGCTCCAAAGTTTAGTAGCGATTATCAATCGAAGAACAACTGTGACATATTCAAATATGAGAGAAAAAAGACTCCCAAGGTGATCGCATTGACGTGCCACAAAATATCTTGTGGCAGGAAGAGGGGGAAAAAAACAGCAATGCAATTTTTCATGTATGTGGTAAGGATGCAAAAAGCAATGCTTTTATAAACAATGCTTTTGTAAAGTTTCAGTGCAATGGAAACTAAAGCTGGAGAGTGCCACTCACAGCCAAAGTAGATTATAATAATTAGGCAGATAACTGACTGTAGATTCAGTTCATGATTTCGTTTTTCTTTTTTCAAGTCTGTTAATTTTTCTGTAGCTGTCACAATCGATAATCCTGTAATATGCACCAAGGGTGTGTTATGATGTGTCATTTTTGAACTCAAAACCTACTAAAAGATGTTAAGCAGAGACAAATAAGGCACTGTGCAGCCTGCCTTTCCATGATACGAACGGCAAAACGAGGAGGGGGAGACTTCCACTAAACTAATGTGCAGCCAAGTTACAAACCATATTTGAATATTTCAAAGCTCACTATGCATGACCTTTGCTTCATTAATGTGTTTCATGCAAACATCAGAAAGCATGGTACAAGCATCAAACTGCATGAGATTATACTCCAACATTACTACACACTTCACAACATTCAGCAGGAATGAACTAGCTTTGGAGCCCTGGGAGGGGCCTGACGCTTAATAGCAGATCAGAAAATATATAATATAAAAAAATATAAGTAGTATGAAAAATAAAAAGCATGTGTAATGCAGTCAATAAGAGAAAAATTACACACAAGACTGAACAGTTGGCTTAATGGAAAACAGGTGAAAAAGCAAAGATCAGACGTCCTTGATTTCATCCCGACACTGGTGTAAAATATTTCTCAATGGTGGTGGGAACAAAAGATTTTTCACAAATTTTAGAGTGAAGTCATTGTTCCTAAATTCCACTTGAACACTTCTCATGCATTATATTCCTCCTTGGAGGCTTTTCTTGTTTTTTTCTCTTGTTTCTGTGGTTACCACTAAACTCAGTTAGGTCCATGATTTCACATCTTTAATCATTAATTTAGTGTTTCATATAAAAGCCACTGATAGTGCACACGGGCAAAACTACAAACATTACATCTTTGTCCCAACTGTATTGTGTTTACAGTTGTGGCATTATATACTCACAGCTGCATTTTTTCCTGGAAAGCTGAAGAAGGAGTCGGGGCCGCTCCTGTGAGCCATGTACTTTAACACTGACAAAAGCTTCACTGCGTGACGAGGCTGAGGAGAAAACACAGACACATGGGTGTTACTTAAGGCAGCTGATATAGTATCAAAGTTCAAACAAGCATACACACACAAATATGCACACCCTGGTTTTAAACCTGCTCTTCACACATGCAGGCTCATTCTGCTTGTTCTAAATCTAACTCAAAGACTGACATCCTGAGAGATTTCCTCACATTTCCTAAACCCTGTGCACGGCAAAGTACGCCTATTTAAAATACACTATATCGCTAAGAGCATTCGCTAAGAGCATTCACTCACCCATCCAAATCATTGAATTCAGGTGTTACAATCCCAGGAACTCAGCCACAAAGTGGCAGGCCACATAAAATCACTGAGTGGGGTCAGCAGATGCTGAGGTGCAGATGTTGACAACTTTTTGCAGAGTCAATCACTACTGACCTCCAAATTTCATGTGGCCTTCAGATGAGCTCAAGAACAGCCTGCAGAGAGCTTCATGGAATGGGTTTCCATGGGCGAGCAGCTGAATCCAAACCTTACATCATCAAGAGCAATGCAAAGTGTCATGTGTCGGATGCAGCAGTGTAAAGTAGGCTGGCACTGGACTCTAGAGTGACAAATCACCCTTCTCTGTCTGGCAATCCAATGGATGAATCTGGGTTTGGTGGTTGAAAGGAGAACGGTACTTGTCTGATTATATTGTGCAAAGTGTAAAGTTTGGTGGAAGGGATTATTTTGTGAGGGTGTTCTTCAGGAGTTAGGCTTGGCCCCTTAGTTCCAGTGAAAGGAACTCTTAATGCTTCAGGATACCAAGATATTTCGGACAATTTCATACTCCCAGTTTGGGGATGACCCCTTCTGTACCAGGATGACTATGCACCAGTGCACAAAGCAAGGCCCATAAAGACATGGATGAGCGAGTTTGGTGTGGAAGAACTTGCACAGAGCCCTGACCTCAACCTGATAGAACACCTTTGGGACAAAAAAGAGCTGGGACTGCAAGGCTGGTGTTCTTGTCCAAAATAAGTGTCTGACATCACAAATGCACTTCTAAAAGAACAGTCAGAATTTCCCATAAACCCTCTTAAACCTCGTGGAAAACCCTCGGAGAAGAGTTGAAGCTGTTATAGCTGCAAAGGGTGGACCGACATCATATTAAATCCTATGGATTAAGAATGTTACCTCACTCAAGTTCATGTGTGCATGAGACGAGTGAATACTTTTGGCAATATAGTCTGTGTTGTATAAATACAAATATGACTGAGTGTTTTTACAAAAGGAAAAGAAAAAAGAAAGTCATGTTTTACTAGCACAACACAAGCTCCCATGGTCTATCCGGCTCCAGATATTCATAAGGGGAAAAAAATGGAGCAGTAGCAAAAGCTGCTTGACAGGGGAAAGTGTGAGGTGAAATTTACAGGCATAAAATCAACTTGGCCCATTTCCTTCACTTGATTAGTGTCAGTGATCAATGGGTTACTCTTCTTCTCTTCCTCGCTTCATCTGTCATCCCTTCTGTGCTACTGATTCTCCCTGGATGAAGCAACTTATCTTCTGTACATGCATCATAAATCTTAATTTCATTGTGGGTATACCTGTGTGCAGCTGCTCAGACAGGATTTACTGTAGAAAATCTTCTCCAACTGTGTAAATACTAAATAATAAGTGTGTTGGCTCGCACGGTCGTGATGTGAAAAAAAGCAACCTAAATTTAGAGTGTGTGTGTACTCTCAAGAAGCAGCTAATATCAATAATCTAGAGGTGCAAAGACCAGTGAACAGGAGTCATCTGGTTTCACGTGATCTATATTTTCTGTGTGATGAGGGCATTGCCTGTGGGATGGCAGCAGTTTAGGTGTTGCTAGAACATTGCTCATGCGGGGCTCTGACAACCAAGACAGATCACCGTGGCGAGCCTCTGACTCACCCACTGCCCTTGCTCCCCTTGCAGCTTGCTGAAGAAAAGCTTCAGCTCTTTGACTGTGATGCTGTAGCTGGCAAGTACACCCAGCATGTCCACCAGCAGGTCTGCAAGGACACACGTACACAAAGAGGACAGAAAACAGAGGCGTTAAACATGGCAGGTTAAAAAACAGGCTGACAAGATATAATACAACCTTATTTCCAAAACAGTTCAGCAAATGTGTAAAATGTAATAAATAAATAAATAAATGCAGTGATTTGCAAGTCTCAAACTCACATGTTATTCAAAATAGGACATAAGCTTATCAAGTGTTTGAACTGAGATGTTGAACTAAATCCTATATCAGACAAGAATAAGGCATTCCTCTTCCAAACGTCCTGCAGCTAGAGTCCTCAGTTCCCACACGTTTACAAACTACTGTTAAAAGAAAAGGGGATGCTACACAGTGGTAAACATCACCTTGTTCCAACTTTTTTGAGACATGTTGCTGCCATCAAATCCAAAATTACCTCATTTTTGTCTTAACATGATACATTTTCTGAGTTTAAACAATCCATGTTCTGTTCTAAATAAAATCTGGTTTTATTAGATTTGCAGTTCATTGCATTCCGTTTTACTGTACATTTTGCACAGCATCCTAGCTTTTTTGGAAGTATTACATTAATACTACCAAATTATTACTGTATTATTACCATTACAGTAAGAATTACAGTGCAGCGAAAGTTTCGAGCAACTAAAAATGGGGGACCTAAAATAGACAGGATGCTCCGGGAGAGTCCCAGCTTCTGTGCAGTCTCTTATTAGTCATTATTGATAATGAGCCTAGTGACAGATAAGACTAGTGCATTTTACGGAAGTTAACCGTTTAATATGATTCACTTCTTCCAGCATAAAGATGAATAACATCTGGGAGGACTTTTTCTACATAATATTAAAGTCTTGCTGTTGAATTCTGTACTACATGGTTTCATTTTGGTTTTTAGTAAAGGGTATAGCAGATCTCTTTAACTTAACTAATACTGCATTCACACTAAAGTGAATGTTATTATAATCATTACTTTTAGCCGCCTAGTTACTACTGGGCTATATCACCCTTGCTTGACTGCATACATGCTCCAGGCCAGAGCTGTTCTAGCTGGCAAAAGTTCACTGAACCATACACTGCAGGACTAATTCGTACTAATTTCCAGATGGGCATCAGACAAATTAGACTTTGACTTAAGGAGGCTGCACAGGACAACTGAATTCTCACTCAGCAGAATATGCCAGTGTATGCAACACTGGAGGATGAAATTATGATATTTTGGACAAAAAACTGTAATGGTCCATTCACATGTGGAGTTGGAATTTATCACTTAGCCAGCTCTCCTTCCTTACAGAGGTCAAAGTAAAGGCTTAGCAACAAAACAGCTCTTCTCCAGATGGGGAAGATTCATTGTTTTGTTAAGCAAACATCTGCAGCCTTTGCAGCTGGATAGCATGCTGCAACTGCTACACAAGCCAATTGCCTTTAACCTTTAAAAACTCATGGAAAAACAAAGACTTGTTTCAATGAAGGACTGTTTTCAGTACCTGCGATCATGCTGTCAATGGTGGATATACGCTGGAGCACAAGCTGAATGAGCCCCACTTCATTGCACGCCTGCAGGTTGCGGACACTCTTCTTGAGGATGGCGGTGAAGATGCTCCAGATCTCAGCCTGACAGTTGGGCTCACACTTGTCCAACAGCTCGACCATGCACACAATGCTCTCCGGTTCCTGGATGATGAAGTTCATCTCCAGGTCAAACTGGCCGCCGACCAGCTGGAAGAGAGAGAGAAAAACAAGTGAGGGTGGATGAGGAGGAGAGAGTTCATTCCTTTTCTTTCATAAACAGACAACAGAAAAATTCCTAAGTGTGGGTCCTAAACAGATCATTAGTCAGGCATAAGAGATGACGCCAGAGGATTAAATGTCAACAGAGAAACTATGTAAGTCTGTAGTGTCTACAGCTAACCTTCTGACTCTGCAATAATTCAAGAGCAAAAACTATTGACCTAGAAATAGTTTGTTAATGAACTTCGGTTCTGTAAATGCCAAAATGCTAAGAGCATTGTGGTGTGTGTCTGTGCATCATAGTGATACTGTATCAACACACACACACGACATTTTATGAAATAAATTCAAATAATCTGGGAATACTACGAACAGGAGGCTCACCTCATGCACCACCATCCCGAGCTAATGTTAGCTGGGCTAACTTACTTCAACCCAACTCAACCCAAGAACTATCCAACACTGCACACAGTTGGCTTGATAACACTACCTAACACTACTACTACTATAACAGTACCTAACACTACTACTATAACAGTACCTAACACTACTACTATAACAGTACCTACATTTATGGCAGGTTTTAGTCTCAGTTTTGGCATCACTGATCATCTCATTCTGCAGCACAAAAAAAACCCAAAACAAAAAACCTAAAAACTAACTTGGACAAAAGCTCATTTTAAAGGGTTTTAAAATGTCAGAAATAGCTGCGTTTAACTTTGCAAACTGCAAATTATGTCCTCAGAGTGAAAAGCATGTTTAGAGGTCTTCTGTTCTTGTAGGTCGTCCTGAAATACTAACAGCATCCGACAAAGCCTGGCAGACACAAACTTGGGCTGAGATTAATTTCCCGTTCTGATCAAGTTCAAGAGAAACAATAGCATTCGTATGAACCACATCCTGCCATCTATGCACAGTGTTCCACACAACATAACACATAACCCCAAGCTCTATTCCTTTCGCCATGAAAGAAACTAATTACAGTATTAGTCAGCCTCAGCAGCGATATCCAGCTAACGCTTATTCAGGCGGTGGTGAGGTAGATTGCTTGTCTTATTGCAAAGAAATAATGTTCTTTGTGTCCAGGGAAAAAAATGTACGAGCCATAAATGTCATGATTTGTCACGTCTTAATAGTTGTGATGACATTTTTATTATTGAACCCTGCCTAATAGAAAAAGATAAAGAAAATAACAACACGGATGTCAAATTAATAATGCGAGGAAGGCTGTCGTGTTTAGAATCAAGGAGGCGTGACTAGACAAAAACAAAAAGATTGTCGTACGGCCATTAGACTGGCTCAGTGTGAAAACAGTGTGATTTGGTGCAGGGATCAGAAACTGTCCCATTAAAATGAGAGAGGGGAGATTTACTCTGCAAATGTGTATCTGAGCAGAAGATAGAGGAGGAGGGGTAACACAGCTGCCCCTGCTGCTGCTGCAATATCTTTAAAGATGTGGAATAAATAATAGCGCTGAGACGCAGCTCTCCCATCGTCCTTTTGCCCTCCCCTCACATATAATCCATTTATTCTTTATGTCACCATTAAGCCTGGGATGATATCCTTTACCTTTTGACAGAATCAGATACACGATGCATTTTTCCTATCATCCCTTTGCACACAGCCTCAGATGAAACATAATGTAAAAAATATTTTTTGGTACTAACATATTGTGCCAAAACTCCCAACTATTGCAAATGCAAACATATTTGTATCTAAACATATGAAATGCCCACATTTAGCTTTTGTCAAAAACACTTCTAACTTTTAACACACAAATAAACTGTAGAATATAGTTATTTTATCACTATATATCATATTTATATGAATATTATTTTACAAAGAAAACATAAACCAGAACATCAGTGATGGAGTAGCTCATCTGACTCACAATTCATCATCATTTACTGGTTACTGCATGAAAAAACAACAACAACCATGGCCTTAAACTTAAGCTCGCTTTGGCTGAACCTCATTAAGTGATCACACATTTATCCTTTTTTATAAATCAACACCACAAACCAAATTTTATTATTTAGTTTTAATTAGTTACACACAAATGTCTCAAAGCGTCAAAATAGTTTTAGCTCACTATGTCCATGGACAGACATAAAATAAAGGTAACAACATATTTTTAGCACATATGGATTATTCACATCTTTCATCGGGCAAACAGCTAAAAGATCATAAATAATCAGAGTTCAGTCTACAAGTATGAATGCAGTACAACTAAACCTTCTATGCATCTGTTCAAATGAATACCAAGCCTCCTCTTATTGAAACAAATGGAAGAAAGTGTAGACAAAATGACCAGCATCTCTTCTGTTTCCTTTTTAAAAATCATAAATCGTGCACACCTCTTCTAACTTGGTGGATGCCCATATGTACCATCTTGTCATAGTAACGACTGATTTATCCAGCAGAGTCAACTGACCAACAGATGACAACAGTGGAAGCACAAGGATGGAGACCACACTGCAGTTGCACACTCTTGAAGCTAAGAGGGCTGCTTTTAAATCTGATTTTCCACTTTCTATAATCAGAAAGGTGTCCAAGTCCAAGAAGACTTAAGCAATTACCATAAGTGGTTGTGTGGAAGTGCCCCCATCTCCTCGACAAAGAGGAATCCCCTTGTGGTCCTAATACTAAAATTAAAGTGAAACGATTCTGTAGACAGATAAAATTACTGAGTTGATGTTGACTACAAAAGTGCATTTTTCCGCCTTTGTTGTGTGATAACACACATCTTGTTTGTCTACCGGGAAATGTTTATGATGTTTACAATATTTAAACTCCGTAAAACATTCAAACCAATGATTTACATTGTTCTTTTTCAGGAACAGGTAAAAAGTTGGCATCTCTAGCCTGAACTTCCTTTTTAGCCAAAAGCTACCATAATCGCCAGTGTCTTTTGGAAGCTAGACACCATAGACACCAGATCCCTGGCTGGGTAACCTAGCCTGGCTGTACTCCCCTGAGGCCTGCCTGAATTAATCATGGCTGAGCAGCCAAGCAGCCACTGGGCTGTAACACAAAGCACAAACAGGCTGTTCTGGTCTCCATGGAGAACAACACCGGAGGAAAGCTGTTCTAAATGTTACACAGAACCAGTGTTTGTATGTCAGATCCAAGATGATTATGAATTTCAATGAAACTGAAGGCTGACAACCAAAAAAAAAAAAAAAAAAAAAAAAAGGAGACAGGGATTAGCAGAAATCAGAATTGTAAAAGTCACAAAGTTTTAAAATTAATAGTTTTATAAATGTTTCCTTTATGGATATTTTTTTCCTATTGTAGAAAAATAATTTTCAATCATAAATGCCACTTTTCTAAATGTAGAATATCACCTTAAACAAATACAAAAATTTTTTAAAAAAAGATCACCAAAACATTGAGATTAAAAAGGAAGAAGAGTCAGCATATAAAAATCTTCCAAAGGGGAGACCCATCACAACCTCCTACTGACCCTTACTGCAAATAAAGACGATACATATGGGTCAGAAAATGCATTACATTTACTGGTTCTTGATTTCGCAATCTTTTCACAATCACTTTAAATTCAGTTAGCAAGAAATTGAGACTGAGACTGAAGGCTGAAGCTTCACTGAGCCTGAGGTCTGAGCTAAACAAAACGAATTTGTGAATCATTACAGGCAGCCATGTGATGCTGACGATGAGAAAAAGCAACAAATGATGACCATTTTGTACCACAGGGGAGGAAATTACCCGGCTAAAAGTAATAGGCAGAAACAGTGATGTTGCCAAGTCATAGCTGCAGGGTGACGAGCCCCTCCATTGTGTCTGTGCAGGAGTATATCCATGCTCATGTTAATCCTTTATTTCGCTCCCTTGTGAAAGTGCAATTAAATTCTATGACTAAAAATGTTTGAATATAAAAAGAGTTGCATGGCTAAGATCAGAGAAAACAGAAAAGAAAAAGCCCCAGACATTTATATGCTCATATCTAGCATCTCTGTAGTTTGTCAGAGGGCTTGAATCCAGCTTTGAACTGTCAGAACACGCACGCCCCATCTATCACTTGTTATTATCTGTCAGTTTTGATGCATAAGCTCTTAAGGACAAGCCTAGAGAGAGAGACCTGATCAGTATGACATTTGATTGATTCCACTGTGCAGCTAGCAGTCCAAGTATGTCCCTAAATCTCATGTGTTGCAATACTTCACTACCGAGAAAAAAAAAAAAAAAAAAAACATGTAAATGACTCAAGGCCAAGTTCAATTTGTCCTCTACAAGAACACTAAATGCCAGATTGTTTTCAATCCATTTTAATGTAAATCAAATCCAAAGAAATAAATAAATAAAATACTCAAATGGGCTGTCAAGAGTGACCACGCTTTCACCACACACACACACCCACACCCACACACGGCCTACTTTTTCAACAGCTCTCTTAAGTGGATCTATTTTAACAAGCTATCTTGTCAAACCAAATGTAGTTTAGCTTATTCTTCCATGAGAGCCCCCCTCTGCATGACCCAAAACAAAGCATCTATCAAAGTGACCCGAAACATGATTCGTGATATGACAACATCTTATAATCCGGCGCTCTTCACTGCTGATAAACACTCACATTTCAAACATATTGATGTGAGATGTTGAAATAGCTCCAGCAGATAAGGAGGTCAACCAAATAATCTGTCCCACTCAAATCCCTCTAGTGCTAGCAGTGATACGGCGGAATGGGCTTCTGATGGAGGAGATGAGGGGAAATAGTGAGCCGAGGTCTTTGAAGGGGCTTGTGATACAAATTTTGGTCACAGCAAATTTTAATTAATGTTAACAAGCCCTGTGACCTATAACTCTTCCAGCTTGCTTAAAACCCCCCAAAAACAAACGTGCACTGATGTGTCCCTAAAATAAGACACATCAAGTGCAAATGAATCAACAATTATGCAAGGTAATACAGATGCTGGTTAATTTTTTCTTTAATGTAATGGCATGCACCATCACTTTAGATATGAATAAAATCTGTTGAGTGATGACCTCTTCTCTCAATAAAAAGTGAAAGCAGCCAACCGTCTGAACATTTGTGTGCAACCAAGTCAAAACCAACTGCTGGTAACCACTTCATCACACAAATTGTGGTCATATTAATTCACCAGCTGGCTGTCAGCTAGAAATAGAAACTGAAGGAATACACTACCCAGCCACTTTATTAGGTACGACATGCAAGTACTGGATTGGACGCATTTTTAGCTTCATGACAGATTCAACAAGGTGCTTTTGCTCCATAGCGATATGATACTATCACACAACTGCTGTAGATTTGTCGGTTGGACATCCGTGGTGTCAATCTCTTGTTCCACCATATGCCAAAGGTGCTCTATTGAAAACAGATCTGCAGACTGTGGAGTATAGTGATCTTGCTTTCATGTTCAATTAAGCAGTTTAAGATTAGTTGAGCTTTGTGACATGGTGTATTATCCTGGCGGAAGCAGCCATCAGAAGATGGGTACCCTGGGGATGAATAGATGAACAGCAACAACACTCAAGCTGTGGTGTTTAAACAATGCTCAGTTAGTAATAGGGGCCCAAAGTTGCCAAGAAAATATCCCCCACACCATTACACCACCACCAGCAGCCTGAACCAGTGACACAAGGCAGGATGATCTAGTTATTGATGTCATTTATGCAAAATTCTGAGCCAACAATTTGAAATCAAGACTCATCACACCAGGCAATGCTTTTCCCCCAAATCTTCTATTATCCAGTTATGGTGAGACCATGCAAACCGTAGCCTCAGTTATTAGCTGACAGAAGTGAAACCTGGTTTGACCGTTCTCCTCTGACACAACATGGCCAACAACTTTAATCCAGAGAACTGCTGTCACTGAATATTTTCTCTAGACAACCTGTTGTCTGACAACTTAAAGGTTGTCTGAGTAAATCCCACCAGTACCACCGGCACAAACAACCATGCCCTATTCAATGTCACTCTGATGCTTGCTTTAAACTTCAGCAGCTCATCTTGACCGTGTCTACATGGCTAAATCAAACTAATAAAGTGGCCTGTGAGTGAATCTTGAAAGCAAAACCAGAATTTGATGACAGCTGACAAAGTCACTGAATGTTATCATGTGGCATTTCAGATTATTGATAAGACCCAGCAAAAATCAGTTTTCTATAAAATCTAATTTTTCTGCTCAACATTCATGATCCAGGTGTCAGACATCAGACCCTCCACACCCACAATCCTGAATTGGATAAATGGTTAAGAAAATTGTATGGATGGATGTTTACATTTATTTCCACTCATAATTATACTACAACACATCCAAGTAAAAAGGCACTGAATTTTACTAGTTTCACCATGCTGTAATAAGGGTTGTTATTACAGCTTCAGTATTGGAAAAACTATTCACATACCAGCTAATCAATATTCTGCCTTGTGCATGAGCCTGCCACTTTGCATTTTCTAAAACAGAAGTGGAGAGCAAAGTGGTGAAAATTATGCATGCAATGACCATGAAAACGGCGGTCCAATGATCACAGTGCAACATAACCTTTTAAAGTGGCTCACTCCATTCATCTTGTATGACAATTTGTTGTTCAAAATGTAATACTGTTGAGTGCATCGTTTTCCCGAGCCACAATGCTACCTTCCTTACCATATGAGACAAACATGATGAGAGGCAGAGTGGAGAGGGAGGAGGGAGATATTTTAATAGCTGGATTTCTAAGAATATCTTCAGAAGTGCAGTCTGCCAAGCTTTTGTTTTTAACAACGGCTGGCGTTCATTTTTACACTACAATAGGCGTAATGATGTCTTGGCTGTAGTTTGATTAACACATGATTTCTTTTGTTGCATCATTTATTTATCTAAGAACACATTGACACAACATGCAGATGGATAATGCACATGAACCTACAGAGTTTTGGGATTATTTCATACAATCACTCATCATTTATTTTGTACTAAAACTATGTGCACACTGTGAAGGAATAAATGAAGCAGAAACCAAGACAAGAAAAGGAAACCCAAGCCTTATTAGGACCTATACATCTCATTTATTAGATTGCAGATGAAATGTTGCTTTTACATATTTTACCTGCTGAGATTGTAAGGAAATGTAAGGTGTGTGAAAGGTGGGTCCACAAAAAGCACATCAACACTCATGTATGAAACACTTTTTGTGCCATCGTCCTTTAAAAGATGCCACAAAAGGTCTGATAAACTGCCCTGAATTCTCATCAAAATATACTACCTGCCTCGAAATAGCCTACATGGAGGGGCGTGACTATGATCTGTAGCAGCTCCTTTCCACATGTGCACAGAAAGATAAATATAAGCACTTCAGTGATACTGTGAAAAGCTGGATTTTGACCTTTTCTCCTATTAAGCAAATACTCATACACATCACATGAGCTGGTGAGCTATTCAAGTCCCCTCTTTAAAGCTTGCACTATCTGGCAATCGAGTTCAAGTTGCAGGGTGGCTGCTATTGTCAACAAAAGGAAAAGGCTTGTCAGGAAATAGTCCTCATTAGTAATCAGACTTCTTGGTTTGGATCTCTCAGTTCTCATGGACAACTCTGACCAACTGAACTCCTTTTGCCTCAGAAATACATGTTCAACATCACAACAATAAAATCCTGGCTTGTACATCACATGACTTTTGGGGGGAAAAATCCTTACATGGCTTCTGTTTGGAATGGGTTATTGAGCTTCATAAAACTAATTCTGGGGGATAGGTGTTCTCTGTTACTGTGACGTGGCTTCCATAAAAGCAGACATGGAAAGAATGATTTGATCAAACAAAGAAAGTCAAAGTGTAGCAGCTTCGCCTGAGGTTTTAGTTTGAATAGTAGCCGTGCAATAAGTTAAAAATAGCAGCTACAGGGGTGAAGAAGGAAAGAGACAAACATTAGTCATTACTGAGGAATTCCAGTCCATTTTGATACATTGAGTGAAATCAGAATTTAAACACAAAGAAGCCTCCATTAATAAATCTCTTTAACGGAAAAGGTGGGCTGTAAAGGTTTCCTTATAAACAAAATACAGATTTTTTCCACATTCATTGAGGTACCAAAATGTACCACACTTCATAGTCTGCATTTCTGGTATCGAATTTGCAATTCGTCATTGAAGTTATACATTGATCAGACTAAAAACATAAGTGTCATAGAGTGTACTTTATTGTCCTTGAATTAAAAAAATAAAAAAATCACTTTTCCAATCACAGTTGTTTTTTTGTTTTTTGTTTTTTTTTTAAAACCTGTTCAAACCTCTGTTTTTTATGACTGTGCCATCAAAAGGAAGTTGAATCAAAATTTCCAGCACTTTTCTACGCAGATTGAGGAACTTTGGAAACTTTAGATTTTTCAGTACCTTTGTAAGTGGCAAAATGAAGGTTAACATAACATGTCACTTTAAGCCTACCAGCTTAAAGTCAAAGTACTACTGTTACTGTATTGCAGCCATGGGCATTATATTACCACTGTAGCAGCTGACAAAAAAAAACAAAAAACAATGCATCGCTTCCTCATGTGCATGTGTATCATTGTACATGAAAAATTCTCTGCAGAGAGACTTTCTGATCCATGAACAGCACTAATACCAAACAAGTGTTTGATTTATGTTTTTATTGATTTTTTTAATCAAAAGTATTTGTTCTTTTTATTGATTTTTTATTTATTGCAAGCTCCTAAATGTGACACCAACCTGCTAACCTAACAAATTTGTACTCTGGTACAAAGTCAAAATGACAGCAACTCTAGTATTGTGCATTTTGCTTTGTTATATGAAAGAATATGTATGCAGCTTGATCCCAAATGCAAAGAATGGCCTATATGATCCATATCATTCCTGTTTGACCTTTTTTTTTTTTTTTTTACAAAACTTTTTGAACAGAATTCAAATTCTGTTACTGTTACTGGAAGGTTTTATCGGCATTTGAAATCTGGGAAATCCCAAATGGGGAGGCAGGAAACTGTCTGGACCCTCCAGCATATCCCAACAAAGTTGCTCTACTCTAACCGGCTTCCTGTAGTTTCCTCTGCATATCATAAAATTCTAGTCAACAAAGACCCATGCATGAAGGCCACAGAAAATGGCACGATGCACATTTACCTGCAAGTAAATCATTACCCAAGTGTGATTTAGTATTTCCATCCCAATGTAGAAGCACTCTTTTAGTATAGGAACTGAACAATTATTTTGAAAGGCGTACTGTTTTTCAAACCTTAGTATGAAAAACAGTACTTTTTTGGAGTACTTTGTATTTATATATGGTATTACGATTGAGAAGTAGTAAAGTAAATGTGAATTGTGGGGATAAACATTAAAAATCTTAAGTGGCAGCCTGGCCTTTAAAAGCAAGAGAGCTACATTTGTATCAAGTCAACTCAAATTTATTTATTTTGAAGCACATTTAAAAAACAAAAACAAAAGAAAAGAAAAAAAAACATCTGCTGACTAAAGTGTTGTACAAATAAAAGATTAAAATTACACTAAAAAAGCAGAACAAAAGCAGATGAAAAAAAATGTCTACGCATGTTGAATGTATAGACATTTGCCTCTGGGACTCCAAAGCTAACTGCTGAACCTTGATGACTTGAGTGCAGCTCAATAAAACAAAGTGATGTAAGATGTCAAACTGATAACCCCAGTGCGGTACCAGCATGAATACGCTCGACCTTTTAACATTTATTTCAGTGGTTTGAGAGCAGGTGCTGCCTTTCTGATCATCCTATAGACGTTTGATGGCATCGCTCGATGTCTCAACAGTCACCGTTTATGGGTTACTGCATCATTCTTCTGACATCTCAGAGGAAACTCTGTTTGATTTGGATTAAAGGCAGGGTGACTAACTTCATATTCATTGCTGCCCTCTTCCTTTTCCAGCAATAAAATGAGAAAAAAAAAAATCAAAATTATTTACTCTTTAATTCTTGCAGAAGTTCTGGGAGTGAACTGCATGGTCCTCCCTCAGCCTTTCACCTAAATAAGTCATTCAATAGAAGCTATGTGCACTCCACCTTTTCTAATAGTTTATAATCCTACTCCCTGCTACAGGGCCTGGAAGATAAAGAAAACTAATCAAAAACTTAGACTTTATTTTCCAACATAGAACATGCAGTGATCATAGCTTCATAAAGGTTTTATATCTGCCGGCTGTATCAAAGAGAAAAAGAGAAACAAAATGCTGCAATGCCCAAAATCAAGATCTCAACCACCCTAAAATGCTGTGGCTGAACTTTAAGAGAGCTGTGCATCAACAAATGCCCACAAACTTCAATGAACCAAAGCAACGCTGTAAGGAAGAGTGGGCGAAAATTCCTCCACAGGAAATCATTAATCAGATGCTGATAAATGTGCTTCTACAGGCTGTTGAATCATGGAGTGTACTTAGTTTTTACCCCCCCCATACGCTGCATCTGCATTTTGGTTTAGTTTGTTTTAACTAAATTATGACATGGCGTAATATGTCATGTGTTGTTCTTCATCAAAGGTTGTATTAAGAAAACCTAGAACTGAAAGGGGACATACTTTCCCTTTCACTGTAGAGCTGTTGTGAACTTGACCTTTTGCTTTTTGGGTATAATTGAATTCCTTCTGCTTTTGAATGGCCAAAACGTGTTTTGTTAGGTCACAGAGAACTTATCTTTTCCTCCAAAATCAAATCATTTCATCATGACGGTAAAGTAAACATTTGTGGAACAAAGTTTGAGGAGCGTCCTCCAGATCAGACTTATCACCCTGTGAAAATATTTGATGAATTGTGAAATGAAAATTATGACCAAGTTGACCCAGATCTATTTAGCAGCTTGTGATGTGTCTAATAAGAGTCCAAAACCTTTTCAAAACTAGAGTGTTTTCAAAGAGTTGACTGATCTGGCAAATAAGACCCTGTTGAATCTTTCTGAAACATGCTGCTGGCTTCACATTTAAGATGGACAAAATGTATACCATTTTAATATTTTTTATTTTGAATTCTACCTTTATTCCCATTTCACTCATTGTTCAAACCTTTTTGAAAGTGGGGTTGTACAATAACCAGATTCATACAAGTTTCAATGTAACGCCTCCAAATTTTCAGTTAGTGCAGCCGCTTTGACTCCAGCAACCTACGCATGTGGGTTAGCATGTATGTATGCAATCACAAGGGTGCAATTTCGTTGGTAAAGTAAGCTTTAACTCAACAAAACTCAATTTCAACACGCTAGTTTGTTTACACAAGCTTTAGCTGGGTATTCTACACGTTAATACTATGATCAGTAAAATAACTGGATAAGTAAAGTCTGTGGGAAAGCAGATGATCCCTTATGAAGGGTAGAATCATTCAATCATGCCCTTTAGAGGAACACGCCTCTAGTTACAGAGCGGCTTCAATTAGAGGAAGTGAATATATCACCAATGTGTCTGTCTGAAGTGAAGCTGAATATCATTAATTATATTAGCACTTTACCATAAACCTATGAACACTGTAAAGTGTCAAGAGTGTCAAGAGCACAGTGGGTCAAGAAACCATCTGTTCTGTGCTTCTAAAAACTACTGCACATAACAGACTTCAGGTGCCAATTTGGAAAAACAACCTTTCTGAATCAGAATGACAGCTCACTTGGTCTGAATACAACATTCAAGCAGCTGACACTGGGACACTTCTCTCCCCTTTCTTAGTTTTCAGCCTAGTTTGTGGCATTTACTCATGTAAAATATTAAGACATGCACTTTATCAACTTAATCTCAGATAGCTTCTGATAAATGTCTCTAAATACTAGCGTGCAGTAAAACTAAATTAATTTGAGCAATTTGTACAGCAGTTTACAAAAGGTCAGGGGAAAAAAGTTTAGTATTAATCTCTTATAACACCTTTACTGAAAAACAGTTATTGCTGTACGATGCAATTTCAATAGAAATAAAAAGTATAACTTCTCATGCAATGCTGTGTCATACAAAACAGTTTGCCACATTTTCCACATTGTTAAGTCTATCACAGACACCCAAGGGCAGTTCATTTTCACATTATCTAAGGTTTACCTAAAATGCTAATCAACCTGCCTAAAAACAAAGAAAAAGGCAGACAGCAATGCTATGAAACACTGGAAAGAGAAAAAGCAAGAAAGAACATTTACACATTAACATTTAAATTACTTTCCCTTTAAATCTTTGCTCACACTATATTATGTTGTATCCAGCACATATTGTTTTAACATTCCCCCATTTAAGCATCTAGCACTGAAACTTGACTATCCACCAAATAGTACTGCAATATCATTACTGTGAAAAGAACACTGGTTCATGCTTGGCCAGAAGCTATAGCGTTCAAACATGTCATTTTAACTAGAACTTCAAGGTGCCAGCATTCAAAAAAGCACATGCTTTCACATAACAATGCCTAATATAATAGTTAATTATCTCAGGTAGGTGCAATTCCTAGCTGGTCAATGTACAACTTCTTTATTTTAACAACAGCTGACCTGAGCTGGAGAAATTACACAAACCAGCTTCATACCATTGGCAAAAGTATCTAAAAGAAAGCAGAAGTCCACTATCATAATTGTCCTTCAAGTGATTCCACTATTGTTACCTTAAATGCTGGGCACCAATAAAAATGATGAGTAGCCATTTTATCTTTATATCTCCTGAAGTCAATTGTTGATAGTCCTGCAGTGTCAATGCATAAAACACTCAATACTGTTACCCCTCTGTAAAAGAAAGCTATGACTCAGGAGGCCAGTCCCATGGTTCAATTCACACTTTAAAGCATCAAAGCATTTATAAAGAATTTCAGCCAGTCTGCAAAGATAAGCTAGAAGTGCACATTACTCACCGTTATTGGAAGGAAACAAAAAAAAAAAAACCCAACATTTTTTTTAACAGGCTGAGACAGTCATAGTAACTCAGTTCAGCCTTTCATTTCATTTTTAGCTGTCAGGACTGAGTCTTTCCAAACTGTCACAGATGCATCATCAAATGGAGCCGCTTCAGAATAAGACCAGGTTTAGACTGTTTTTCTGTGAGCTAGAAACAACAACCATAAACAGGTCCCAAATAAATTTGACAAATCTTGAAGAAGTCCATCTCTCCATTTCTCTAACGCTATGACATACCTTGCAGACAATACTTGATTGGAACTGAGATTACTCCAGCAGGACAATGACCCAAAGCATAGCTTCAAACTATGCAAGAAATATTCAGAGAAATGCAATAAAATGGTATCCTGTCTGTCCATGTATCATAATGTATCATACCTCAAAGCTACTGAGATGTTTGTTACATAAGGAGTACCCGTCAAACTGAGTGAAAGGCCTCAGGAAGCATGTGGGGTAAAGTCTCCGAATAACCTCCGCAAGTTACCAGCTAGAATGTCAAAACAATCTGTGTTCACTCTGCATCTCTGATCACCAGCATTTCTACACTGGCTCTCCGCTAAAAAATAAATAAATAAAAATCACAAATTGCATTTAAAATCCTTTTCATCATGTACAAAGACTTTAATGAACAAGCTTGATAATATCTTAAGCTGATTCCACACATGAACTGAGAAAACTGTCAGAGGAATTGTCCCAAGTTGTGCTCTCTCTGATGTAGGACACAGCAGGAGATAGTTCACGTCAGCCATGCCCTCACTACTGGAAATACTCCATTTGGTTCAAACGAGGGTGCTGCTGGGTAGCGTGAGCATGAGAAAGGACACAAGACAAGAGACAAACCAGGAAGTTTGTCGGTCAGAGACTGCTGAACATCCAATCAAACTATGTCAGACATTTTACATTCTGACATGTTTTTCCGTTGGGTAATCTCTGTAATGCTATAATACATGAAAACAGCTTTAAAGACTTGTACAATATCATCCTAGTAGAGCTCTTTGTTTTCAGAGTGCAGACTTCAAGAGTATCCAAATTAGGCCGGCAGGCAAAGTCATCAGGATCCTGAGTTGTGGAACCAGCTCCCAGTTTGGGTTCAAGAGGCAGACACCCTGCTCTACTTTAAACAAGCGGCCTAAAACTTCTCTTTGGGGCAAAAATTACATAAAAATTAAATCAAACTTAAAAATGAACTGACCCTAGCCATTTACTGAATGGCACAGTATTAGTCTGTGTGCAAGAAAATACAAATGATAGCGAGCATAATTACCCCTGTGGCTCTTGGGCACAGTTTAATTATCAGCTTGTTGGTGTTTGAGAGTCTTCAACAGTTCCTGTTCCCAGTTTCCACCATCATAACCATTAGCATCTTGACAAAATGCCTTTGTGAGCTGGCACAGTTCCAGGCGAAACAATAAGTAGAGATGTAGGCCAAGTAGTAGGCTACACTACCCTGACCCTGTTTCTTAAAAGCAGGCATTCACTGCAATGAACGAATGAAGAGAAACTTATGACCAGTTAATCTTTCACTATATGTTCAGCATTCTACATTTAAAAGCAAACCTAAACCTGAACAGTTTGAATGGAGAATGGTACAAGTGACTCAGGTTTGAGTGAAAGGACAAGACTCAAAGAATATTAATTTAACAGAAGTTGCAGGAAGACAAAAACCATTAATCAAAAATAATCAAATGAATAACGCAAGTTTTTCTTTTGTTTTTCCTGGAATGTTTGTTCTCTGACAATAATTGGAAGCTTTAAAACTAACTTTCAATTAAAAAAACAACATGCGATTACATCTAAGCTACTGTGTGTGCAACAAGACTTTTAAGTTGGATGTGTTGCCTGCTTGAAAATGTATTCTAGCCACACTTTGCCAATTGTGCATACAAGCTGATTAGTTTACAAATAAACTTGCAGAATCTAGTAATTCTAATAATTGGAATTGTGCTCACTGAAGTAAAACTTGTATAAACAACAAAGCTAATTGGTTATTCACTGCTGTGTGTTACAAGTCTATATATGGTGATCGCCTGAATTTGTAAGTTTGCTCACTTACAAAGAAATGAACAGTCTCTAATTTTTTGGTAGTTTCATTTTAATACAGAGAGAGAATATCAACCAAAAATCCAGAAAAACATATTATATTAAAATTAAATATTGCTTTTAGTGTCATTGAGGAAAATAAGTATTTGATACCCTACAACCCAACCAGAATTTTGGCTCCGACAGATTACACTGAATCAATTACAGATACTCCCGACTTCAACTAGTTGTGTGTATGAAACACACGCATCCACAGAATCAATTTCTTCCATTACAACTTCTCCACCACCATGGGTGAGACCAAAGAGCTGTCAAAGGATGTCAGGAACAAGATTGTAGACCTGCACAAAGCTACATGGGCTAAAAGACCATCTGCTAGAAGCTTGGTGAGAAAGTGACAATGCTGGTGTGAATCTTTGAAAAGGGAAGAAATTTTACGCACTTAGAAACACAGTCTCCAAGAACACCATTGGCAACACACTATACAATAAGGTCCAACCGTTCAAGAAAGAACTTGTGCAGGTCCAACTTAAGTTTCCCAGTGAACATTAAATAATTCAGAGAAGGCTTGGGGAAAAAGTGCAGTGGCCAGATAAAAATCGAGCTATTTGGCACCAACTCAACCTCTCGTGTTTGACCCAAAGAACACCATCCCTACAGTCAAGCATGGAGGTGGAACCATTATGCTTTGGGGCTGTTTTTCTTTTAACGATACATGAAGACTTGAAGGCACATAAAGGGCTGGGCCATGTACTGTAAAACCTTGGACTTCCTACCCTCAACCAGAACACTGAAGATGACTCATGGATTGGTCATCCAACATGGCAGTAACCTGAAACATGCCACTAAGGCAACAAAGGAGTGGCTAAAGAAGGAGGACATTAAGGTCACGGACACGGAAAGTACATGTTGTACTTGAGAATCAAATACTTACTCACTCAATGACATTTAAATCAATTTATAACTTTTCTGTAATACGTTTTCTTTTTTTCTGGACTTTTGTTTGATATTTTCTCTCTCTGCATTAAAATGAAACTATCAGAAAAAATAGAGACTGGCCATTTCTTTGCAAGTGAGCAAGCTTAGAAATTCAGCAGGGAACAAAGTAATTATTTTCCCCACTGTACTCCAGAGGTAGTTAACCACTAAACTGTCATGTGGAACAAGTTTCCCTAACCACACTCCTGAAGTAGGATGTGACACCAGGCGACACGCTGTTCCCACCCAGTTCTCATCAACACTCCCATTAAATCTTTTTAAAACAAAAACAGGACAAACAAAGTCCACATCTGAGAGATATTTCATGTAACTACAAAGTCCCAAAATACTATATCTCAAGCTTTTAACTGTCTCTAAATTCTTGTTATGCAAGACATTATATCTCTCAGATGACACGCATCTCTTTCAAACCCTGTTAAATCCTGAGGCCATCTGCCTGTTTGTCAACAAACAGCAGACAATGAGGCATGATGGGTGCATTATCTGACCTGCTCCAGGGCTAAATAAAGACACTGCATAAAGAAGGAGAAAACAGGCATTCCAGTTGTGGCTTTTTAAACCCACTTACACCTACAGCTCATCCAGACTAGCTAATCCCGCTTACCCTCAAGAAAACTCACTGTGGTGATTTCACTGTTATTTCTATGAAAAAGACATGACTGCCAAAATGGTGCAATGAACACAAATGCCCTCTTTTGTTTAGGGAAACAAAAAGGCCATTTATGGAAACAATGAGCACTGAATATTATTCTGAAAATAAAATAAACAGACAGTCATGCTGACAGTCAACAGTCCTATACCACTTCAGACTACCTTCAGATACAGTGATGCAAGAAGAAAGAGGTGTGACCCTGAAATTGGGCTGATGCGACAGATAATGGAGAGAAGCAGATAGCATTTCATTCATGTGTCAGATTAGAGGGCTCTTTGTTACTGCCAGAGAGGGCAAAGCATGCCTGGAGAGAGCACAAGCATCGCCCTCACTCTTACAGCTTTTGTGCCAAACTGTGTGCAAATGAAGGGAGAATTTGTGAGTGCTTGTGGGCAACATATGCACACAAGCAGTGAATTATGGAAAAAATGAATAAAGTGTTCATATTAACACTTGTCTGCCGTCTTGGGGATTATCTTATTGCAACCATCGCTAGTTTCTAGTAAGGGCAAAAATAGCCTGTATCTGCTGATAAGAGAGATAAAGCTACTAAACTCAATTTCACAGTTTTAAAGCGTGACACATAATAATTCCAAAGAACAACTACTTTTCGTGATTTATTCCTGCACTGGTAAGTAAGAAGGGTCCCAGGCAGCCTATTTAAAGAAATAAAGAGGGAAGATGCAAGTTTAGAACAATTAATTTCACTTATGACAGCCTATCTCAAAGGAGGATCCTCTGTGTCAACATCAGTCCCACAGATGATAAAGTGGGCAACGAGGCACTATCAAACAGAAACTGCACATGTTCAGAAGCACAAAGACAAAGAAAGAGACCTTAAAATATCACTGAGGAAACAGAATAAAACTGATTTGCCTCGTTGACACAACTAGAAATACAGAATGCCTGGAAAACAGTAGCCTCGTACAAGGGAAATAAATGCAAGTAGATATCATGAAAATGATGAAGACATGCCCAAAAAGAGGCCATCTAAGCTATAGCTACCACTAAATACAGATTTAATACATAGTGTTGCAGCAGGTAGTTCAAATACAAGCTTCAAAGACAAACTGAAGCACATGGAGAGACAATCACAAGCATTACACATTTTAACATTTGCAAAAATGAAATGAGAAACTTCAACTTTATGAATGAAATTATGATTTTACTACCATTTTATGCCATATTCCAGAAAGCCCTGTAGCATAACAAGATCACTTTGGTTAATGAAGCCCTGTGGCACAGACTGCAATTTCAGATACATGAATAAACTGTCCCATATTTAATAAATCATAACTAAATAGAAACATCACAGAGTTTTATTTGTGGCTTCTTTCTGCTACGAGCCTTCGGGCTGTAGTTCTTTGTGATAAACACAAATACTTTGATGTGATGCATCATTTTCATAAAGGAAGTCAAAACTAACGTTTAAATGATCATAGCCAGTGTATTCATATAGTTGTGTGTGGCATAGCTGTCTGCCATCGGCTCTATGACCTTGTATTCAGGTAAAGCCACCGTTACATTCCACACCACCAACTCACCCATCTCCTGTGTCAGAGGAGCCATGATTCCAGCTCAGCCTGGCTCCTCTTCACAGAGCGTCACATTAGTCAGTGCTTTATCAGGCCTAGGAGATTACCTACCCTATGTAAGGCAGCGGTATACCTCTTTCATTCTCTTATATTGGGATAACCGCAAGAGCCCCGACGTCCCGCTGCTTCATTTTAATGTGCCCATGTATTAATAGTATTTACACCCTCTGAGGTGTCCATTAAACACAATAAACCCTAATGAAGGAATACTGATATTGCCTAATTGCAGCCTTTTATTTCCTCATTTATTTCTATCCAATGTAGCAACATGTAATTATGTGTGATTATGCATTACAGGGCTGTCTTGGCAAATCTACAATAAAGTCTGCTAACTAAAAGAGAATTACATCAGCAGACAGATACAGACAGTAACGTTTATTACTGGCTCGACTGAGAATTAACACCCCAGTCTGCAGCTCTTTCCAGCTTTCAGCACACTGTTTCAGTTAGCCAGGACAAAAACAAAACAGTGGCACTTCCTGTAAAGCTGTGGGCAGCCACTTAAAGCACAAGGGCTCAAACAAACCGACTCTACACTACCTGCCTTAAAAAGGGGGGAAACAAGTATAAACGAGTGACTACTAGACAAAGTCAAACATTTACTCAAGCCCAAGAGACCCACACATTTTCCCCCCTCAAGAGTCGGCATGGGGCTAAAACACCAGTGACCATTGGACTTAACATTTTGACAGGAAGCCAGATATCAATATCTCAGACTTGCTACATGTTAAACTTTGTTCACCAATTCCTCTGTGTTTCAAGAAGTGTCATGTATAATCTGTAATCTAGTGGGCTGAAAAGTGTAACTCAGCTTCCCTTTGTCCTAACCAATGTGGTTTGGGGTTTGTTTGTTTTTTAAGCCCACTGATTAGCCAATAGAGCAGGCTGTAACACATTGGCAATAATTAGTTTCATTTCGTTTTAAAGAAATATTAAAGGCTAGAGAACGTGATTTTAAAAAAATGCTCGACTAGCAATTTTGTGTGGCCTGTTGTCACAAATCATCATGTTGTGCACCCAATAACACCTTGATACAAGTGCTTTCAGTTTCTCTGGCTCCATTCAGGTTGGAAGTGGGTGCTGCTGGGTCTGTGGCTTTATATATCAGGATATAACAAAAAAAATCTGTTCCTTATTGGGTCTGCTAAAGAACAGAGTTACTATCAAATTAACTGGTCAACTCTATAAAAGCAGAAGTTTTGGCAGTTTGTTAGTCTGGAGCATTCAGCTGTGTTTTAACACAATGCCAAGGAGCAAAGACATCCGCAGTGATCTCAGAGAAGAAGAATTGTTGCTGCCCATCAACCTGCAAAGTCTAACAAGGCCATTTCCGAATGATATGAAGAAATTCTGCAATGGGAAATATTACTGACAAGTACAAAACATTCAAGACTGTTTTCAGTGTTCCTGGGAATAGAAATCCCAGTAAACTGACCCCAAGGTCAAACGTTATGCTGCTTTTGGTTTCTACCTTATTC